>NC_052162.1:22224335-22527604 GCF_902713615.1 Scyliorhinus canicula | reverse complement strand
AGCTCACCAATCCCCCCCTCCTGGTCCCCTGGGTGAACCACGAACAACTCGCTCTTCCCCATGTTGAGCTTGTACCCTGAGAAATCCCCAAACTCCCTGAGAATCCTCATCACCTCTGGCATCCCCCCCACTGGGTCCGCCACATACAGCAATAGGTCACCCGCATAGAGCGACACTCGGTGTTCCTCCCCAGCTCGCACCAGCCCCCTCCAACTCCTCGACTCCCTCAACGGCATGGCCAGGGGTTCAATCGCCAGCGCAAAGAGCAGGGAGGACAGGGGACACCCCTGCCTCGTCCCTTGGTGTAGCTGAAAATACTCCAACCTCCTCTTATTTGTGGCCATGCTCGCCATCGGGGCCTCATATAGCAGCCTCACCCACCTGCCAAACCCCTCCCCAAACCTGAACCTTTCCAGCACCTCCCACAAGTACCCCCACTCGACTCTATCGAAGGCCTTCTCCGCATCCATCGCCGCCACTATCTCCGCCTCCCCTTCTACCGCCGGCATCATTATAACATTCAAGAGCCTCCGCATATTAGTATTCAACTGCCTCCCTTTAACGAACCTCGTCTGATCCTCGTGGATAACCTGCGGCACACAGTCCTCTATCCTTTCCAAGGGAGGTGGCGGCTCATTAGGCTTGGGCCTCCTCGCCAATACTCTGTGGGCCCCCTCCAGCCCCAGGGGCCCCTGAAAGGACCCAGCTCCCATCAGCGAATTTAACATGGTGACCACTTAGGCCCCCACATCCAACCCCTCCAGCCCCTCCGGGAGGCCCAGGATCCGCAGATTTTTCCGCCTCGAGCGGTTCTCCATCTCCTCGAACCTCTCCTGCCATTTTTTATGGAGCGCCTCGTGAGGCCTGGATAGAGTAGACGTGGAGAGGGTGTTTCCACTTGTAGGAAAAACTAGAAGCTGAGGACACAATCTCAGACTAAAGGGACAATCCTTTAAACAAAGATGAGGAGGAATTTCTTCAGCCAGATCTATGGATTTGTGGAACTCTTTGCTGCAGAAGGCTGTGGAGGCCAAATGCAGTGACTGTCTTTAAGAGAGAGATGGATAGGTTCTTGATTAATAAGGGGATCAGGGGTAATGGGGAGAAGGCAGGAGAATGGGGATGAGAAAATATCAGCCATGATTGAATGGCAGAGCAGACCCGATGGGCTGAGTGGCCTAATTCTGCTCCTATGTCTTATGGTCTAATAGACTGGCAGGAGACATTGAACTGTGGAGGAGGAGGGAGGAGATGTTAGTTTTCTCTGCATTTTAAAAATTATTCCTTTCTGTTTGTTGGTTGTTGGAGAACTTCTCTCGTTTTGTTTAGTTCTGTGGTGGGATGTTTGGGGGGCGTGGAGGGTGAGTGCACCTTTTTTCTTATTCCATTGTTGTTTGTGTATTGGAGGAGTGGGAGCAGGCCGAGGGGAATTAATTGGGGGGGGGGGGGGTAGGAGGCTCAGGCGCCTTGGGCGGGGGCTGCCAGGCTAGCTGGGCGGGCTAGTTAACGGGAGTGCAGTGGTGGATGGCCAGGTGGTTAGTGTAGCAGAGGGGAATGGGGTTGTTGATTGGTTTGGGGGAAGGGGTGGGGGGGGGGGGGGGGGTGGGGGGGGGGGGGTGGTTGATGCAGTGCAGCAAGAAAGGATATGGTGACAGTGGGCATCCGAGGGTGTACCTGGAAGGTCGCTGAGATGGGGCTGGCCCAAGAAAGGATGTGGTTGGTCGGCAGAGGAGGGGTGCCCCCCCACCCCCCTGAACCAGGTTGGTCACATGGAATGTGAGAGGGCTGAATGGGCCCGTCAAATGGTCGGGTATGTTCGCGCACTTGAGGAGCTTAAAGGTGGACGTGGCCTTTTTGCAAAGAACACACTTGAAAATTGAAGATCAGACTAGGCTAAGGAAAGGGTGGGTTGGTCAAGTCTTTCATTCGGGATTAGATATGAAAATGCGGGGGGGGGGGGGGGGTGGCGTTGCTGATAAACAAATGGGTGGCATTGGAGGTGGGGAAGATTGATCCGGGAGGGAGGATTGATCCGGGAGGGAGGTTTGTGATGGTGAGTGGGAAGCTGGAGTGAATGCCCATCCATAGACATTGGTAAATGTTAATACCCCAAACTGGGATGAGGTGGAGTTCATGAGGTGGATGCTGAGAAAGATCCCGGGCCTGGACTCGCACCGGTTGATCATGGGAGGAGACTTTGACACGGTCATTCAACTAAGCTTGGACCAGTCGGGTCGAAGGTCGGGAAGGATGTAGACGGTGGCTAAGGAGCTGAAGGGGTTCATGGAGCGCATGGTGGGGGGTGAGTGGATCCGTGAGGTTTGGAAGGCTGAGACTGAAGGAGTTCTCGTTACATCTCCTACGTGCACAGGGTGTGTGGACCTGCAACTGGACCGGGTGGGGGGGGGGGGGGGCAGCGCCCACAATGGAGACTAGACGCAGGGTTTCTAGCGGATGAGGGGGTGTGCGAGCAGGTGAGGGCTGCCATTCAGAGGTACTTGGAACTGAACGATACGGGTGAGATCTTGGCCGCCATGTTTTGCTCAAGGCAATGGTTGGGGGGGAGTTCATGTCGATCCGGGTGCATAGGGAAAAGGTGGAATGAGCTGAGATGACAAGGTTGGTGGACTAGATTCTGCGGGTGGACAGGAGGTATTCAGAGGCGGAATTATTGAAGGGGAGGCAGAAGCTCCAGATTGAGTTTGGGTTGTTGTCCATGGTGAAGGCAGTAGGGCAGTTGCGGAGGGCCAGAAGGACAGTCTATGAGTACAGGGAGAAGACGAGTAGGATACCGGCCCGCCAACTCAGGAAGCAGGAGGTGGCAAGAGAGATCAGAAGGGTGAAGGACGGGCTGGGAAGAATGATACTGGACCCGATGGGGATGAATGGGATATTTGAGAAGTTTACAGAGGCTCTACGAATCGGAGCCCCCTGCTTGGGGGAGGGAATGGGGCGATTCCTCGATGGGTTGGAGTTCTCCAAGGTGGAGAAGGACCTGGTGGAGGGGCTGGGGGCCCCATTGGACTGATAAGGTGATGGAGGGCATGGAAACAATGCACGCAAGGAAGGCCCCGAGTCGAGATGGGTTTCCTGTAGAATTTTACATTATAATCTTTGTATTGTCGCATTTAGGCGTACATTAACACTACAATGAAGTTACTGTGAAAAGCCCCTGGTCGTCACATTCTAGCACCTGTTCATGTACACGGAGGGAGAATTTAAAATGTCCAATTCACCTATCAAGCATGTCTTTTGGGACTTGTGGGAGGAAACCGGAGCACCAGGAGGAAACCCCACGCAGACATAGGGTTAACATGCAGACTCCGCATAGACAGTGACCCAAGCCGGGTCTCGAACCAGTGTCCCTGGCGCTGTGAAGCAACAGCGCTAACCACTATGCTACCGTGTTACCAAAGAGGTTTGGTGGGGACTTGGGGTCCCTGCTGTTGAGGCAAAGGAAAAGGGGGAGCTCCCCCCTAAATTATCGCAGGCGTCCATTTCCCTAATATGAAAGAAAGAGAAAGATCCGGAGCAGTGTGGGTCCTATCGGCCAATATCTTTGCGAAATGTGCTGGACGCCAAATTGGCGGCAAAAATCTTGGCCTTGCGAATTGGGGACTGTGTGCCAGGGGTCTTAGTGGAAGTTCAGATGGGGTTCGTTAAGGGCAGGCAATTGTTGGTGAATATTTGGTTAGGAAACTACTGAATGTGCTAATGGTGACCCCGGAGGAACAGGACATGGAGGTGGCAAATGCAATGGATGCAGAGAAGCTTTTTGATCTGGTGCAGTGGGAGTCCATGTGGGAAGTGTTAGGATGGTTTAGGTTCGGGCAGAGGTTTGTAGACTTGGTCCAATTGTTGTATCGGCCGCCCATAGCGAGCGTGCATTGCTTTTTGCCGTGGCAATAGAGCCAATGGGAATGGCGCTTAGAGTGTCAAGGGAACTGGAAAGGGATTTTGCGGCGGGGGGGGGGGGCAAGGAGGTCGAGCACAGGGTCTCGCTATATGCGGACGACCTGCTGCTTTATACCGTGGACTCACTGGGAGGTATTGGAGGAGTTTGGCTGGTTTTCCAGAGAAGCTAAACATGGGGAAGAGTGAGGTGTTCCCGATCGAGGCCAGGGGGCAGGGGAGGAGGTTGGGTGAGCTGCCGTTTAAGTTGGTGGGGGGGGGGGGGGGGGGGGGGGGGGGTGAGCTTGAGGTAATTGGGTATCAAGGTGGCGCGGGAATGGGAACAGCTACACAAATTGAATCTGGTGCAGTTCGTGAAACAGATGAGGGGGGGATTTTAAGAGGTGGGTGCTGCCACTATCGCCAGCGGTGCGGGTGCAGACGGTGAAAGTGACGGTCCTGCCGAGCCTCTTATTTGCTTTCAGAACTTCTTGATGTTCATCCCAAAGTCATTTTTCAGGAAAATATATGCCTTGATCTCGGGGTTTGTGTGGCGGGGAAAATCCACGAGTTAAGAAGGTGTTGGTGGAGCGGCGGTGGGGCGGGTAGGGGGCTGGCCTTGCCAAATATAATGAACTATTATTGGCCAACGAACATTGCTATGGTAAGGAAGTGGGTAGTGGGGGAGGGGTCGACATGGGGCTGGATGGAGGCAGCCTTCTTGCAGGGGTACGAGTCTGGGGGTATTGATGACAACACATCTGCCATTCCCGCCGGCCAAGAACTCTGCGGGCCCTGTGGTGGTGGCGGCCCTGTAGGTGTGGGGAAAATGGCAGCAGCATCTAAGCTTGACAGGTCCCCGGGTGTGGCCACCGATTTGCGGCAATCAGAAATTTGGACCGGGAGAGTTGGACGAAAAGTTTTGGGGGTGGCAACGGGCAAGGATCGAACAGTTTGTGGACCTGTTTGTGGGGGGAAGCTTTGCAAGTTTAGAGGACTTGTAGGAGAAGTATAAGCTGCCCAGCAGGAACGGGTTCAGGTATTTCCAGGTCCGGGACTTTGTGAGGAAGCAGATGCCGTCCTTCCCTGGTTCGCCGCCCTTGGGATTACAGGATAAGGTGCTATTGAGGGAAGGAGTGAGTGATGACAAGGTGTCCGAGGTCTACAGGGAGCTAATGGATTGGGAGGGAGCCCGGAGAGGGGAAGTTAAGCGGAAATGGGAAGAGAAACTGGGTGGGGGGGGGGGGGGGGGGGAAATGGAGGCTGGGTCATGGGAGGAGGCCCTGAGGAGGGTGAATGC
Source organism: Scyliorhinus canicula (assembly GCF_902713615.1). Classification (NCBI taxonomy): domain Eukaryota; kingdom Metazoa; phylum Chordata; class Chondrichthyes; order Carcharhiniformes; family Scyliorhinidae; genus Scyliorhinus; species Scyliorhinus canicula. Next base: position 22,522,413 of record NC_052162.1, on the reverse strand, counting down.
ATCCTCATCGTGCGCAAGACTCAGCCTTATCCAGTTTAAGGTCATTCATAGGGCACACATGACGGTGGCCAGGATGAGCAGGTTCTTTGAGGGGGTTAAGGACAGGTGTAATAATAATAATAATAATAATATAATAATCGCTTATTGTCACAAGTAGGCTTCAATGAAGTTACTGTGATAAGCCCCCAGTCGCCACATTCCAGCGCCTGTTCAGGGAGGCCGGTACGAGAATTGAACCCGCGCTGCTGGCATTGTTCATGCATTACAAGCCAGCTATTTATCCCACTGTGCTAAACTAGCCCCTTGTGTGGTGCGCGGGGAGGCCCGTGAAACATGTTCACATGATTTGGTCATGTCCAAAACTGAAGGGGTTCTGAGCTGTTGAGGGTCCCTGTGTCCAGAAGTGCCGATATTTGGTATTTCAGAAGACCCGGTAGTCCAGGGGGCAAGATAGACCGTTGTTCTAGCCTTTGCCTCCCTTGTAGCCCGGAGATGGATTTTGCTGGAGGGGAGGGAACTGGAGGCACCAAAACCGAGGGAGAGTGAGGTGGCAGAGTTCCTAATGTTGGAGAAAATCAAGTTTGGCCAGTTGATAGGTTTGCCAGGAAATGGAAGCCATTCATTGATTTCTTCAAGGATAATTGAGGTGTCAGCGGAGGCGGTGCGGCGGATAAAAGGGTTAAAATTGGGAAGGCAGGACGGGAGGAGGAGAATGGTAGTGAGGTTGCTGCGTTGGTTAGTTATTTATTATGGGGTTACTGTTTGTTCTTACTCTTGGGTTGGTTTGTATTTAATGTTCATACAAAAGCCTTAATAAAAATATTTTTTTTTAAATGATCCAGAGAATGACCCGTGCCTGGGAGAAGGTGGTACAGGAGGTCGATAAGCCCAAACCCATGAGTCTGGGGAAAATGAACCCCAGCCCATTGTGGGAGGGAGCCGCAATAGGGGAGGTGACTGCAGAGGATACCCATCCCCATATGCTCCTCCCAACCCTAGAAGCAAAGGTCAGCCCCGAGCGACCCCAGGTAATCACCTCCACTAGGACAGTGTTAGGATTGTGGCCAGGAAAGCTATTATGTTGGAGAGTGTATGTTAGAGACCCATACCACTGGAGGGACATGCCTGACAGGCTACGGTAACCCAGTAGAGGAAATTGACAACCCATACAGCCTGTAGCCCCCAGCTAGACACAAAACTGAGGATGATGGTGCCTGGCCTCAGCAACCTGGGTGTGCAACGTCAAGTGGGATAGTGCAGGGAGACCCCTGGTACAAGGCGAGGTAAGAGGCCGCACCATCCAATTCCGGTGGGACATAGGAGGATCCCGCACTACCCTTGATACATCCTGCCATTTGGGTAACATTTGGCGCACCTGCAAGAAGATCATGTTAAGTGCTTTGCAGATCATTTCCAGGAAGGGGCCGAGACAGATCCGTGAGAATTCAGATTGGGAGACATGGGGCCAGCGCGAGTTGGCGCATGCGCAGACCGGCCGGCGTGTTCCTGCGCATGCGCAGGGGGGTTCTTCTCCACGCCGGCCATGGCGGAGCCCGACAGAGGCCGGCCCGGAAGGAAAGAGCGCCCCCACGGTACAGGCCCGCCTGGAGATCGGTGGGCCCGATCGTGGGCCAGGCCACCTTGGAGGCCTCCCCAGGGCCGTATCCCCCCCCCCCCCCCCAAGGACTCACCTAGCCAGCCTACAAGCCAGGTCCCACCGTGATGGACCATGTCCATTTCATGCTGACGGGACTTGCCAGGAAACGTTGGCCGCTCGGCCCATCGGGGCCCGGAGAATTGGCCAATGGCCCCTGACCGGCGCGGCATAAACCCCGCCCCGCCCGAAAACCGGCAGCTGGCGTCGGAGCAACGGGGCGGGATTCGTGCTGCCCCCCCCCGGGGATTCTCCGACCCGGCCGGGAGGGGGGTTGGAGAATCCTGCTCCTGGTTCAGCACACCGGCAGGATGCTCCGTTTTGCCGGCTGGTTGATGGGGTTTCCCATTGTGGGGCAGCCCCACGCCGTCGGGAAACTCCTGGGCTGCCGGCAAACCAGAGCATCCTGACGGCGGAGAATCCAGCCCAAGGTGTACTATCACCCAGCATCTTAGTTAACATCCATACAGAAGCAGAATATATCCGGGGTTCTGATTTCAAGTGGAAATGTAATCTCTTTCTCGACACGGCGAATTGTTGCATGTGGTTGATGCTGCAAACAAATGAGGCACCGACAGACGTAGCCATGGGGAACAACATAGGTTGGGGGCTGGATTCTCCGTTTGGCAGGCTATATTCTCCCACCGGAGCTGAATTGCACCATTTTTACCATCCTCTTGGGGCTGTACAGTGTTATCCAATACAGTGTTCCATGCCATGCAAATTTATGCATGGTGTGGGATACAAGTCATCCCACTGTCAGGCCGTCATTTTGAGCAGGTGGCCCGATAGCAAGGTCCCATGTCCGGCCATCTCTCCCCCGTACCCCACTCCTTCCCCAACCCTGAAAAATCAGCCTCTACATCTCTCCCCTGCTTAGCAGCAGCCCGCACCCCCAGGATTGCCTAGCTTCCCCCACCATCAAGTAATCCGCAGCTCCAAGGGACCCCTTTAATAGGGGGACCCCCCCCCGGGACCAATGTAATAGGGAGATTCCCACCGCCCCTGTAATAGGGGGAATCCTTGGGACCACCCACAGGAACTCTGGTAATAAGGGGACCTCCCCCAGGGATTCCTGTAAAATGGGACACCCCCAGGTAACAATGTTACATCAAAGAGAGATAAATGCAGTGAAATCACATGCTTGAGTGATTGGAATGCACTTAGTGCTTGGAATGCACTTGCCTCTCTTTGATGTGGTAAATGTTTACAAATATTAGGGTTTCAGCCCTTTGGCCACGGGACTGTGAAGGGATATGAATGGATCGAAGCTGCGGATGGTTTGTAGAAGCTGTCAATCAAAGCCACTACTCAAATACTATGAATGGCTTTCATCTAATGGATCAGATGTAGGCCTAGCTGCTCTTACTTCCAGGAATAGACACATGGAGCTGCAAGTTAAGTATTACAGCTAAAATGTGTCCTATTGCCCCTGTCCTGTCTAATCTCTAGCTTCCAGATAGGGGTTCCTTTTCGGGGGGAGGTTGTGTGTGGGGGGGGGGGGGGATGTGCTGCAGTCTGTGAATGGGGAGGGGGATCCTTTAGGCAGGGTATTCTTGTTAGGAGGTCACTATTACAGGAGGGCACTATTTCCATCCTCGGGAAGTTATGGACTGACATGACAGATGACCAGGGGGAACAGGTAATCCTTGTGATGCACACACAGGCATTTGCAGTGGCCAGAGATTGGGACGAGGGAACAGAGTTTGTGGCTGGCGTCGAACCTCTTCCGTCTTCTCAATGTTTTAATGGAGGATATTCTGGTTCATCCAGGACTGGATTTCAGACAAAGGTTTTGTCAGGACAGAGGCACTGGTTGGGGTTTAGAGAAGTGGTGGTGAAGTAGAGCTGGACATCATCAATGCGTATGTGGAATCTGGCCCTGTGGCTTTGGGTAATGTCACCAGGGAACAGCATGCAGATGAAAAATAGGAAGGGACCAAAGATAGATACTTGAGGTTATGGTGCGGAAGCAAAATTCTTTAAACCTGTGTGGTCACCTCCTTCTGCTCCTTGAATGGAAAGCAAGGCCCTCAACTATTTTATCTGAGTTACTTAGCTTTAAACAATTATAGTCATATTCACAATACACATTGCCGATTGTCCCGATCTGAAACCACATCTCAGTTTCTTTCAAATTATTCTTTTTACCTTAAGCATGTTTTAAGTTGACGAGTAAAAATAATTTGGCAGTTTGAAGTTGAACACCAATAAAAAGACTTACAATTTCTGAGCTCCATTTTTCATTTGCGATGACTTATTTCCCCCAATTCTGAACATTGCTGCAGTCTTATGTGAGTAAACTATTGGGCAAAGTGACAGTATTGGGTTCACTGCAGTTAAATTGTTGACTCCCTCTGTTGCCAAACCCACCAGTAACTTGCAATTTTGTGGCGCACAAGGTGGGGTGGGGGGTGGGGGGGGGGGGGGGCAAGGGGGGGGGGCAGGTTGGAAGGTACAGAGAAGTGGAAAGTAGAAAGAGGAAAGAATGGATTCTTTCTGCTCCCCCCCCCCCCCCCCCCTTTTCACTTCCTCAACCTTTTGCTTTCCTGAGGGTATCAATTAATGCAAAGCATGGCTCCAGTGGTCTTGGCAACCCTCCAAGTCCCTCGCGCAAATACCCATTCATGACAGTAAGTGTTGGGTGTTGGCAGGCAGGATGGAGGCAGGATGTTGTAGGCACACACAATTGCAGTCCTCAGCTAATGCACATGGTGTCGAGCAATAGTCACCACATGACAATTAGAAACAAATATTTTGATTGATCTTTCTTAGTCTGCGGACTCTGGGCAAAATTATTGCACCTCTATCTCTGCCCTGCCTGTGATCAATGAACTGGATAGTTGGCGGGAATTGTAGGAGGGTTTTTTCCTGTTTTCCATTGTTCAGTTCCACACTGCAGAGTCTATTTACCCTTCAACTTTCAGAGCCACTTGAGTTATGATTAACTATTTGAGGACCAAAGGCCTTTACCACTTTCCAAATAACAAAAGCCAACTCCACTGACTTTCGTGGTGAGACAATATCCTGCAGCAACAGAAACCTGAACATGACAAAAGAAACGGAGAGCAACACTTAGACCATGTTGAACATGCCTTTATTTATGGTACACTCCGAAGAAAATAGAAATTCTTATTGTGTATATCTGGACATGGTGCAGAACTGCGAACGCACTCCTTAAAGGACCATTCCATCTCAATCCCAGAAACAATCGTTTACAGTAATGAAATCACAAAACCATGGATTTGAAATCACACACTGTGGAATGAATCACATTGGTAAGCTCCCAGGGTCGCTATGTCCACCGCTCCCAGCGGGATGGGGATCACACCTGGGATCTTCCTGGTCCCTTTGGCTCAGTTTCACATGGGGCAGGGTATGTGCCTGCTGTACCACGATAGATGCACTTACCCCTTCTCCTGACCATTCCTCGACTCTGCCCCGCCCCCCCCCACCCAAAACAATCTTCTAGCTGTCTAGAACAGAAAAATCAAAGTGCTACATTTAGAAAATATTGTTACTTTTTAAAAAATGGTGAATTCACTGACTACATTGATGATGGGACGAAGCTTTAATAAATGGGGAGGTAGAAAAGAACCTAATCAGAAATTAGATTGAAGATCTGCGTGGAGAGAAGTGGGAATCACTGACTTCTCACCCCCACCTTCCAGTCATGGAAAACACACAAAAAAGGATTAGGATCTAAAATGCAGAAGCATAAGTGAATACGTGATGTGCAGATACTTCCCCTTTACTTGCACACATCTGCATAGTGTTATCAAAGTTGGAACAGGGCATCACTGTGGGTTGATGTGTGTGTGGATTTTCTTGGGGGTAGTGTTGGTTGGGGGCTCACGGGGGCGGGGGGAGGCGTGGAGGGAGGGGGCACAATTTTTGGAAGTCTTATTTATGGTGAGTCCTCAGGGCATTAAATGAGTTGGGGAGACCTATAACAGTGAAAATTGAACATTGTCCATTGGAATAGAATTGGGTAGAGTGGCAAAATAATTTCTCATTCATTCCATCAACATATTTGGCAATTTCTCCACATGAATGTGCCCTTATTTGTATTCATATACCATTGATTTTTCTTTGGGTGAATGTTTGTGCTCATCAGTGTGAGGGTTGTCAGTGCCTGACAAAGGAATACTTTGTCTATTTTTATTACCCATGGCACCATCAAGCATTCAGAGCAAGGTACTGCCCCTTACACTATCCTAACAATGCACCTTAGCCCCAATATTAGGGCAGCACCAGTGCAAATCTTTTCATTCCCCACACCTGTCGTCATTTTGGTCTCTGCAAGTGAGATTTTCAATTTAGGGCCAGATTATGGCAATTCTATGGTCTCCAGAATCAGTGAGAAACAAAAGCGGCCTTGCACCCCTTGAAATTTCAATGAGCCTATTCAAACTGAATTCACTGAGGATCCTTGAAGCTAGAAAATGAATGTGCCACCAAACTAAGTTAGATTCAAACCCAGGTCCCAGAGGTGAAAAAGTGCTTAATTGGGCCTCCTTCTCTGGGCTAAAATTTGGTAAGTAAGCAAGGTCAATGATATTTTACGGAGTTTCTCCGTGAATCTGCGAAATGAGATATTTATTTAAAGGCCAGGACTTCTATGAACATGAAAATGCTTGGCTGTTTAAAATTGCTCCTCCCCCCACCCCTTGCCACCACCCCCCCACCCCACTGCCCCCCGGTGGCAGAGTGGAGAACTGACAGACTGAAGAGAGCCGATTCAGGTAACAAGCAACCTTGGAACTTGAAGCTGCAACCTTAGCCTCATGAACAAAGTGATTATGTCTCCTACTTTCTAATGAATCATGACTTGCTTCATACATAACAACAGCGTGCATAGAAGTTGCGCCTTCAACACATTAAGACAGTTTGTGGTGGTGTAATCAAAAAAAGACAGATGCTGAGCAACAAAGGAAATATTAGGAAGGGTGACGAGATGCTTGGCCTAAGATATTGGTTTTAAGGAGGCTGTTAAAAGATCCAGAAGGAGTTGGAATGGTAGATGCTTCTAGGAGAGAATTCAGAGTGCGGACCTCACCCAGCCAGAGGCATGGCCCTCCATGGTGCTGTGGTGGGAGGGAGGTGCGGAGAAAGCCAGAGTTAGAGGAACAGAGATGTCTGGGTGAGGTGTTGGGGGAGGGGGTGTGAGGATGCTGATAGCATTGAGAGCTAGAGATGGTGAGGGGATTTAGATATAACAATATGAATTTTGATTTTGAGGTGTTGGAGGATTAGAAGCCACAATGGGACAATGATTCGAAGGATAATAGGTGAGCAGGACTTGGTCAGCAGAAATTAGGGTGTGGTTAAATTTGCAGAGGAAGGGTGGCTTTGGAGGCCCACAGAACAGCTTTGGAATAATGACATTTGCAGGTCACAATGACATGGATATGGGTTTAAACAACAGATAGGCTCAGATTGAGATGAGATTGATGTTGTTAAGTAGGTGGGATTCAAACATAAGATGAAAAGCAATTGGAACAGGAGGAGGCCATTCAGCCCATCAAAACTAGTTCCCCATTCAATTAAATCATGGCATATTTGATTGTGGCCTGAACTCCACTTTCCTGCCTGCATATCATAACTCTTGACTCCCCTGGAGATCAAAAATGGCTCTAACTCAAGTGAGGTACCATTCTTTGTGGTGGATATGGGCTGGAACTTTCAGGCTGTTCATGCAGTGGGATCTTCTCCTCCCGCCGACGGCAATGAGGGGTGCATTCTGCGGGTAATCCTGTTGCCAACGGATTGGCCATCTCCCCCGCGGTGAAACATGCAGTGGGTTGCACAGTAAATCCCACCCATGGCGTTGGAAACTCAGCTCATGATTGAGTCGGACACAGAGATTGTGAACAGCTTGGTTTCACCCGAGGTGGTGGCTAAAGAATGGGGTGGAATCAATGGTAAGGTTATGAGATTATGACAGGGGTTGCAAACGATAGCTTCAGTCTCCTGAATATTTGGCTGGAGAACACTGACACCTATGTTCGGGCTGGGTGTTGTTCAAGCAGCTGACAAAGCAGAGGTCGTGGAAGGGGTCAAGTGAGCAGGTGGAGAGGGAGAGCTGGGTGTTGTCAATCTACCTGTGGAAGGAGATCCCATGTTTGCGGATGAGATTGCTAAGAGGTAGCCTGTAGCTAAAATAATGATTGACTTGTGTTGTATTCCATTTTTAGATTACTTCTGTAGTTAACAAAATCCTAAAATTGAAAGACTGCAAAAAGGCTGAAAATATGTCTGTACGAAGATTCTGCTTCTGGGTCAGGGCACACATTGTTTGCATTTAACTTTGTTTTATCGCCCCCAATTGGAAATCCAGTTCTCTTTTTGTGCCTCACTAATCCAAACACTGATGTTTCATTGTAACTTTGAGGTTGTAATATCTTGCAGGCCTAGAAACACCTTGAAATGGACTCACATCGCAAGTGGTTAAAGGGTTATAGATATCAATAGCATAGCTGAGAAACATTGGGGACGGTGATTTCAGGTAAAATGTGAAAACAAGTGTCGAGTGCTGTGCCTGTTTAAACATCTGGTTTTCGACTGCAAATTGGGGTTTGTGGAGTGATATGTGGCGCCTTCCTCCTCATTTCTAGTATAGGCGTGGAATGTACTGGCTATCGCATATCAGGAAATATCAAGGGCCGAGAGAGAGGGTTCACAGTTTCTCAGAGGAGTGCATTGGACGTCCTGGTGGAGTAGGTACAGTGGAAGAAAGATGCCCCATGAAGGAAGGAGCTACTGCAGCAGATAGGGGCATCATGGTAGCAGTGGTTAGCACAGTTGCTTCACAGCTTCTGGGTCCCAGGTTCAATTCTCGACTTGTGTCACTGTCTGTGGGGTTACTGGGTTACGGGGATAGGATGGAGGTGTGGACTTGGGTGGGGTGCTCTTTCCAAGGGTGCAGACCGATGGGCCGAATGGCCTCCTTCTGCACTGTAAATTCTATGATTCTATGTGGGGGGAGAGCATTGAAGTTCTCACAGCTGGAAGCCTACCTCCAGGACATTGCTTCAGTGCTACAAAGAAACTGGAACGAGTGGTCAAGGTAAGATCCCCTCTTGCAATCACGCTTCTCAATAACTGCACCACTTGCATCACAACTCTAACATGCTCCATCCATCATCTAACTATGCACTGAAATTCACGTGACCCATACAACTGCATCCTCCACTGACACCACACACACCTCTGACACATCGGACAGCTTTTATATATTTATTTGAATATTGCTGAAAAGAGATGTTGCTAAAGCTTTTTGTCTTGCGCTCAGGAAATATGCAAGAGTGCCAAATTTCAACATTTACAGCAATTAAAAAGGTGCTGGCTGGTTGGCAAGTTGACTCTGATGGGCCGAGGCAATGCCATGAAGAAAGCAATGGTGAACTTTAGGCTTCCCAAGCTTCACGGTAAATCATAAGATGCGCGGGCTTGAACATATTCCTTTTGTTTGCTGAGAACTGGTCCCTGCAGATGAATGTATCTTGCTTTTAGCAAGCACAAAAGAACCACGTTATGAGATTGACTGCCTACCCCACACCCATGAGTAAAGTTATGTATAAATTTCAGTGCTGGTGTGATCTCAGATGTGTAGGCCTAGTATCCCAATGATTGACTGACTGAATCATGTTCAAAGAACAAAGAACAATACAGCTCAGGAACAGGACCTTCGGCCCTCCAAGCCTGCACCGATCACATGTCCTATCTAGACCAACCGCCTGTATCCTTCTATACCTCGTCTGTTCATGTGTCTATCCAGATAAGTCTTAAAGGTCGCTAACGTATCTGCCTCAACCACCTCACTTGGCAATGCATTCCAGGCCACCATCACCCTCTATGTAAAAAACTTCCCCGCACATGTCCACTGAATCTTTCCCCCCTCACCTTGAACTTGTGCCCCCTTGTAATTGTCATTTCTGCCCTAGGAAAAAGCCTCCAACTGTTCGCCCTATCTGTACCCCTAATAATTTTATAAACTTCTATCAGGTTGCCCCTCATCCTTCGTCTCTCGAGGGAGAACAATCCCAGTTTATTCAATCTCTCCTCATAGCTAATATCCCCCATACCAGGCAGAGAACACATCAGATTGAACCAGCCCATGCTTGTATAATCCATGAATTTGCGATTGGGCAGCACTTATTGAACAATCATGAGTCCGGCTACAGCAACATTAACAATCAATTTAAGTTTATCAGGTGCGCTCGTAACGAGACTCACTTACACTTGCTAGAAGTGACATAAATTCATGAGATGCAGGCTTTGTCGACAAGGCCAGGACTTATTACTATCCCTAATTGCCATTGAGATGGTGGCGATGAGCTGCCTGCTGCAGTTCATCTGATTTAGGTACACCCACAGTGCTGTTAAGAAGGGAGCTCTAGGTTTTTGACCCAGTTGCAGTGAAGGAATGGCAATATAGTTTCAAGTCAGAATGGTGTCTGACAAAGGGCAACTTGAAGATGGCTGTGTTCTAGGTGGTGAGTTTCTAAAGTGTATGCTGCACAGGGTGAGCCACAAAAATAGTCTGCCTCATCTTTAACAAGTGTTAGGAACAAGTTTAATTGGTAACGAGCAGTTGAATTAACCTTGGGGCAGCCATTTATAGTGTGCCTTGAAACTCCTTAACCATGATGGCATCTTGCCTGAAATGCAGGTCAACCAGGCACTTTGTACCTCAAGGCACTACCATGGAAAGACTTTTGTGCCTAAACGATGGATGCGTGAGTGGGGAAAGTAGTCCTCTCGCAGTGAATTGAGATGACAACTGCCAGGATGGAGAGGTAGGGGGTGGAGAGGTAGGGGAGGAATAATTTGAGCCCAGATGGTTTCAATGGACAAATCTTCACACTGGCATCTTATGTAACCTCAGTATTGGCTGTGGGTTTATCTAGTGTTTAATTTCTAACAAATCGACAAGTGTTTTTGATCCTCCATTCATCACAATGCTCCCACAGCTAATTTAATTGTTGGTGTGTCAAAGCCCTGAAACTCCCTACCTAACAGCTCTGTGGGAATAATTTAATCACATGGACTGCAGCAGTTCAAGGTGTTTCATAGAATTTACAGTGCAGAAGGAGGCCATTCAGCCCATCGAGTCTGCACCGGCTCTTGGAAAGAGCACTCTACCCAAGGTCAACACCTCCACCCTATCCCCAGAACCCAGTAACCCCACCCAACACTAAGGGCAATTTTGGACACTAAGGGCAATTTATCATGGTCAATCCACCTAACCTGCACATCTTTGGACTGTGGGAGGAAACCGGAGCACCCGGAGGAAACCCACGCACACACGGGGAGGATGTGCAGACTCCGCACAGACGGTGACCCAAGCCGGAATCGAACCTGGGACCCTGGAGCTGTGAAGCCATTGTGCTATCCACAATGCTACCGTGCTGCCCGTATGTTCACCACCACATTCTCAGGGGCAGCTATGGATGTGTAATAAATACCGGCCTTGCTGGTGATGTGCCTACCTGGGAAATAAAAATGCTATTGATCCCAGCAAAGCCTTTACTCTCTCATCACAGTCATTCTCCCAGTGTGACTTCCAGCTTCAAACCTCCCAGTCAGGCTTGTGCATATCTAGTGCACAACTGGTTTAGGTTTCCAGCCACTGATGTGGCTGAATAACATGAAAGTGCTGTAGGAATAGAGAATCCATGGATGATTGCAATGATAGGAATTGGCTGTGAAGATAGGCTGCAGAGGGGAAGGGAAATATTTGTGGAAAATAGTATGTCAGTTAATTTAGAGGAGAGAAGTCAAGTATAGAACATAGAACAGTACAGCACAGAACAGGCCCTTCGGCCCTCAATGTTGTGCCGAGCCATGATCACCTTACTCAAACCCACGTATCCACCCTATACCTGTAACCCAACAACCCCCCCCTTAACCTTACATTTATTAGGACACTCCGGGCAATTTATCATGGCCAATCCACCTAACCCGCACATCTTTGGAAGTAGTGCTGGAATGGATGTTAAAATCACCTAAACATGTGGATTCAGTGCAGAAGCTGTGGCAGGAAAACAGAATGGATATCTCATTGAGGAACTGAGTATTAAGGGTCAAATGATCATTTTGAGCATTTTCAAGGAGAAGCGAAAGATGGTATAATACGAAAGGTTTTAAGCAGGAGAAAGTACATGGAATGTAGAGAATGTTGGGGATGTTAACTCTCAAACACCTGGGGTGCAAGGTTGATGACAGAGGAAGATGAGAGTTGGAGGTGCTGCACATAAGCAGTCAATAATATGTGGGAGGCATAGAGAGAGGGTGTGATCTGATCCAGGAGCATTTCAAGACTTGGATAATGGCAAGAAAATAGGATGGCAGTGAAACAGCTGGGATAGGGATGGATGGAAGTACCAAAGAGGGGACAAATAAAACAGCAGCATAGTTGGGTGACAGGAAGAGGGGAAGTCAGGAAACAAAGGTCCAAGAAGGGCCTGAGATGAATAAAGGGAGATGGAATAAATCTTCATAACTGAAAGAAGGCATTCCTCATATTAAATTATGCACCATGTATCTGAAGACCAATTTCTCTACCCTGTGCTGCTCTAGTAACATTGAGTGTCTGACTTGAGTGCATATATTGTTACTCACCTAATCCAGTTGGGTTTAGGCACCAGCTTAATGGCATGAAAGGTCTCTCCTAAAACAAGGCACGTGAGTTTATTCCACGCTATGGAAACAGTAACAACATTTCTCATAGCTACAGAACACTGAGCCCATACCCCAGGAGATCATTACTAAGAATCTGGTCCCGGTCTCTGCTTCCATTTTCAATGTTAATGGCACAAAAAAAAAATCAAGCGGTTCACATCCTAAACACAATGATATAAATTGATCTGCTTTGACATATCGTACTCATTGTTTTGATTGCAGAAAGGCGAAAATTGAACCTGCATCTTCCAAACAATACATTTACTTTATTTTGGCATTGCAAGACTTTTAACCAGAGAGTTCACTTGGAATCTATTCTCGATGGTAACTGATCTGGATTTTGTGCTGGTCACTATTGTAAACTCCTTCAAATACGAACGATACCAAATTGAGATGGGAAAATAAACTATTGATTTTGGATGAATTTCTTTGCTTTCCAAGGTGAGGAGGGAGACAATTTTCCACTTTGGCACCCAGAGTGAGTCATCCGGTGCCCTCACACCAAATACTTCTGTGGCAATTCTTAACCTAGTATTCTTCAGTGTAGCATTTAATTTCCCGCACCAAACATCCTTGAGGCCTCATTGAGTGAGATTGACAATTTGGGTGCAATTTTGTTTGCTGTAGGCCCACACATTATAAAACCGGTGTGAGGTTGTTATAACGGTTGCCAGGGAACAGGTGTCAACGGACAGCATTACATTGGTCTGATGATGCTAACTCTAGCCCACTAACACCATTGACTATTCTGTGATGCTTCTAAATTCTCTTCTACTCTTTTTAACTTTGGTGCTGTCCTGCACAAAGGCCATCCCATACTCTTAATAAATAAAATATCTATCTGAATTCCTAAAATGTTGGCACTCAAATTTCAGAGATTGGTAGCGGTAGGGGTGAGGGCAGAGTGGATTCTTCGGTTTTCAAGAATCTAATACACGACTATAAAGGACAGTTTAACTGAAACTGTTATTATAAAATCTTCTTAAGTTTTTTGCCCTTATTGTCTCTGATTATTTATGTTTACAAAAGTGAATATCTGTGTTTGAACGTTTCACTAGGCTGCTGCTGAGTTGCTTTTTACTATGCAGTGCATCTGGCGATGCATGCTGTAAGACATACTCATGGAAATCTTAGATCTCTCTATGTAATGGTTAGGCATCTAACCTGTCCTGAGCCAAGAATTCCATGTGTCATACATACTCATGGAAATCTTAGATCTCCATATGTAATGGTTAGGCATCTAACCTGTCCTGAGCCAAGAATTCCATGTGTCAGCATTAGGTTCTTACAAGCAGTAGATAGGAGTCACATATCTACAACTTGGCCACCGTAAAAGGGACCCAAACATCTGATGATTTAAAAAAGAAATTGTACCATAGTTTCTCCACCTTCACTCTCTCTACCAACCCCCTTTCTATCTCGTAACACTCATATCATTGGTGACAAGGTTACAAGCTACCACCAAGGCTACCATCACCTGTTTAATTCCAAAACCATCAAGCAGATGGTTCATACACTTGTATTAGGTAGCCATGATATCCATGCCAGGTAGCCTACTGAGAATTGAGGAAGCACATTGCATATACATTGGTAAGCAGGAGGGTGCAGTAGCTGTTTGCTCTACCCAACTTCCAGTCACATCGCTTTTCGGGTATGTGCCTACCGACCCTGCGACTGAGATGTTCACAGTCACTTTGCTGGTGTTCCTCGCAACAATGGGTAATTAATCTTAACTAGTTGTTTGAGATTAAGGTGATAGACCAGTACTGGTTGTATGTGAGGAGAAACATTACCAGGATTGCTTGGGCAAGTAAACTATTCAGGGATTTAGACACCTATCCAACTCTCTGATACTGGCAAAACATACTTGGTTCAAGCACAGGATTATTGCTATCTGTCCCTGGGACAACTAAGTCGTGTTCGTAGGAATAGACACCACAATGAACTCAATGAAGACTACTGTGTTGGAGATTAGCTTGATTAACCGAGAAGGCAAAACGAAAACGTCCTGTAATGAAAATCGTTCAGTGCATTTATACATCTGAACCCTTCGTAGCTACATGTGGAACAGATGGAATTTACAGGAACTGTCTATTTCTACTATCTGTCCCAGAGGCAGCTATGCTTTCCCCAAATTATTTTTACCCTTTCTGTATCGGTAGCCTGACTCTGTAGAGTAACATTTTAAACCGTCTATCCTTATCAGAGCAGATAAGCATTTCTGGACCTGCCACAGCCAGATTTATTTATTTTTTTCCTCAGCCTTGTCGCACACTGTTATGCATGGCTGCCTGCAGCCCAGTTCTTCTTTCGCTTGGTCTTCTGAAAACCCTTTGAGCTTCTTTACTGCTCGGTACCATGGCCCCATACGAACTGTTGAAAAAAAAAGAAGGTAAGAAGACATCTTTTTTTCTACTCTTCACTTGCGGAACTGTCGTCCAAGGTGCTCACTGTCTCCATGCCAACCCGGCCATTGTTCTGAAAACCAGTAAATGTCACCACAGTGTGTAGAAGAATTAATACCAAAACACACAGCTTAAGTCTGCTGTTGCACAGTCGAGACGCTGCTGAGACAGGCAGTGAAGACTTGTGATGCAACATGGAGTCCATGGATTTGGTAGATACATTATACCCTCTGTCCCAGGATAGATCACAGGTGTTCCATCTGACATCACAGCATTCTGGCTCTGCATTGGTTAAATGGTTTTCTAGTAGCCCTGTTGACACATAAAGGGAAGAATTAGATCAGATATAATATTGAGGCACCCACAGTTACTCTTTCCACACATTTTCTTATGTATTTGGAGGATAATGCAAAGAAGTATTTTTTTTCCCACCGCTTGCACGCTCAAGAGGGAGAGAGCCACGAAGACTTAAGTAGGTCAGTAGGCTTGCTTTCACATCTAGGACCTATTGGAACCTCAAGCCAGCTGCTGCTGCAGTGATGGCGACCAGGCCTTGGGCCTTTTGGCCCAGAGCCAGAGAGTATGCAAAGCTGGTGGCCATTACTGCAACAGCAGCTGGCTTTTTTGCCTCCAAGGCTGAGTGGTGGGTGATGACGTGACCCTGTGACAGGGTCAAGGAGGGGGGGGGGGGCAATTAGAGATTGTGGTGTAGTGGTAATGTCACTGACCTGGTATCCGTAGCCCAGGCAAATGCTCTGGGGACATCAGTTCAAATTCCACCAAGGCAGCTAGTGGAGATTAAATTTAATTTGTTACATAAATCTGGATTTTAAAACTAGTCTCCATAATGGTGGCCATGACAACTATCATTGATTGTCATAAAAAAACATCTAATTCACTGTAGTCCTTTAGGGAAGGAATTCTGCCATCCTTAACCTGGCCTGGCCTACATGTGACTCCAGACTCACAGCAAAGCAGTTGATTCTTAACTACCCTCTGAAATGGTTGAGTGAGACACTCAGTTCAAGGAAGTGTTTTATGATGCAGAAGGAGGCCATTCAGCCCATCATGTTTTCACTAGCTCTCCAAATCAGCATTATAACTTTGTGCCGTTCCCCTGTATTTTCCCCGTACCCCTGCACATTGTTTCTATTCAAATAATCATCTAATGCCCTCCTGAATGCCTTGATTGAACCTGTCTCCACCACACTTCCAGGCCGTGCATTCCAGACCCGAACCACCCAATGTGTGACAACGTTTTTTTCTCACATCACATTTGCTTCTGTCGCAAATCACTTTAAATCTGTGCCGTCTCGCTCTTGATCATTTTGCGAGCAGGAAATGTTTCTTCCCCGTCTAATGTGACTGGCCCCTCATGATTGTAATGGAGACCAATTAGCAAGTGTGATTCCCATCGTCGAAATGGAAATGAAGGATGAACCTTCAGTGATAGACCTGTGATACATACTCCTATTGTTGAGTAAGTGTTAGCAAGTGTTTTGTGGGTTAATGTAAGAGCAACCTGAGAAACATGAACATGGTTTTCCGATTGGGAGATGACCTTTGAGGAAATAACAAACCTAGTAGAAATGGGAGAAACAGAATGTAACCTACCTCAATTGTCGAAGGCATTGGACACCATCTCTTGAACGAAGCTGTTACTTAAGGCCAAATCGCATGGGGGCAGATGGGAATGTATTAAAATAGATCGGCAAATGTTTGATTAGTGAAATGTTGTGCATTGGTGGGCCTCTGGTTGGCAGCCAATTACCACTGGAGTGCCACAAGGTTCAGAATTGGTTCTGCTGTCGTTTATAATTTTTATAAATAATGTTCAGTGAAGGATTTGTTCCCAAAGCCTCCATTGTACTTAGGGGAGAGATGTTGGGCACAATTCTCCCGATCTGCAAATAAGTGTTCCAGTCAGCGGGAAAACCAGAGTGATTCCTGCTGGCACGGGAAGCGACCTGACGTATCATGCAATGTCACTTTGAATTTTTTTTCTGTTGCCTCAAACGAGTTTTCAGTGCCATTCCATGGCACACCAGGGTCTGCCCTGAAACTGAGAGTAGCAGACCTAATCTCTCTGACAGGTTCCGCACCTCAGAGACCGGGGTACCATGTTTAAAGAGTGCCCCCGATCTCAAAATCGTGCTGCAGCAGCTCCCCCCCTCTCCCGATTACCCCACCCTAATCATTTTCAAAGCACCCCCTTCAGCTGTGAGGGCAGTCCCTTCTATTTTTAGAAAGGACTTGAGATTAAATTCATTAGAAAATATCTGCTTGCTTGAGTTAATGGATCCCTGCAGAGCTATATAAATAAACAATTTGAATCTTCTCTTTGAAACTGCTTCCATCTGTCAATCCAAAAGGTTTAGAAGGCAATGGGGGCATGAAATTGAATGTAAACAATGCAGCTCAAAGCTTTTAGCCATCCAGGCATACACACAGGCTTCTATGTTTTAAAGGGTAGTTAAATTGACAGGGAGAAAACCACTTCAAAGGTTTTCAACACTTAAAAGGGTTTACTTGGACCGTCCAATACACCATAAGATATAGGAGTAGAAGTAGGCCACAGGGCCCATTGAGTCTGCTCTGCTATTCAGTGAGATCATGGCTGATCCTATTTAATCCTCAATTTCACTTTCCCACCTTGTCCCCATAACCCTTGATTCCCTTCCTAAATGTAATAATATCACAGACCTTTGAACGTGGCATACTGTCAGACTTTTTAATAAAGGGTTTTGAAGGGCAGCAAGGTGGCGCAGTGGGTTAGCACTGTGGCCTCACGGCACTGAGGTCCCAGGTTTGATCCCGGCTCTGGGTCATTGCCCGTGTAAAGTTTGCACATTCTCCCCGTGTTTGCGTGGGTTTCGCCCCCACAACCCAGAAATGTGCAAGCTAGGTGGATTGGCCACGCTAAATTGCCCCTTAATTGGAAAACATTTATTGGGTACTGTAACAATTTACAAAATCAAAAAAAAATAAAGGGTTTCGGGGTACAGATAGGATCACTTTCATTTTATTATGAGAGGTATGTATTTCTGAGATACTGACTAACTGTTTAAATGGTTCAGGTGAAAACACATTCACTTTATTATGAGAAAGCTTTAATGTTCAGAGACTGAGTGACTGCCTGAAGGCTGCAAATGGGGAGAGCAGTCAAATGAGCCCAATCGCACGCAAGACCCCCACCCGCCAGGTCCAAGTTCCTCAGGACTTGCACCAATTCACGCCAACTGGACTCTCAACTGGGGTGGGGGGGGGGGGGGGGGGGAGGACTGGAGCGTCCCAGCTGACAAGTGAATTGGGCGTTCTGTCCATCAATTAGATGCTAATAGGCTCCAATGAGCTATTTGCATCTTCGTGCCGGGTCAGGGCAGGAAACTCATTGGGGTGTCAGGAAGCCCATGATGGCCGGCGGGGCTTTTCTCCCTTTGGGGTTGAAGGTATTTTGCTTCAAAGTAGGCAAACAAATATTGATGTGCCATGGAGCAGGAGGACCCCAGGTTGAAATGGATAAATGGATGATCTGACAGATCATCTAATGCCACTTATGTCTGGGGAAAGTTTTGAGGTGAAAATGGGACAGGCAGTGATTTGATAGATTTGAGTAGCAAAGTTCAGATTTTAATTCTTGCCTGCTATGCAAGGGAATGCCATACAACCTAGGGAATTAGTTAATAACGGTTGGGGGGGGGGGGGGGGGGGGGGGAGAAAGGGGAACCAAAAAGAGGTGCAATAATAAATGAAGAAAACTGTTTAATGCTGCTGTGGGCCTGCAGTTTAAATTCAGTATTTAAATGCACTCAAGTTTCACAGCAATGATATGCCTCTTTGATAATAGCTGTGGCCACTGTTTTACAGAATAACGAGTTAATATCATGCGGATGGTACGATGGCTTGTTCAGTGCTATGCTAATCTAAAATGCACATTGCATTTTAGTTGAAGCATTTGCAAGTTAGTTCCTCAGTGAGTGGCATGTGCGTGTGTTGAAACTGCAATATGTGCCCACAGTCTGATACAGCCATAACAGATGAATTATTGTTAACATCTGTTGATTACACAATAGATATACCAGAAGCTATAACAGGACAGTAACCAAATCAAGTTAGTGGACAAAGCCCAACCCACTTAAAATGGAACAACCCATCTGAAACTCCCACAGTTTAAAAACATAACTTACATTTATAACTGCTTTTTATATCCTCAAATGGTGCCAAAGTGCTTGACACACCTGGAGAAAGTTTGCTATCTGACAGCAAATGCAGCAATCGGTCTTAACACACATCCCCCAAACCGCAAATAAGCATTCGACCTGTTGCTGGTTTTGTGTGAATGCCAACATACTGGAAGAATTCCCAGCTCATTATTTCAAGTAGTACCAATGGATTCTACATGTCACTATGAGGAGGCCAAAGGAGTTTCAGTTTAGTATCTTATCTGATAGACAACACCTCCAACAGAGGATTATCAGCCCAGATCATATGTGCTTGCCTGAGGGCGGGACTTGAAATGACAATCTTGTCACTCAGAAACCAGGGGCGGAATTCTCCGACCCCCTGCAGGGTCGGGGAGTCTCCCGGTGCCGGCGTAAATCCCGCTCCCACCGTGGCCGGAATTCTCCGCCACCCGGGAATTGGCAGGAGCGGGAGTCACGCCCCGCCGATCGGCGTTTTCCCCGCGGCGATTGGCGTGCCCCCCGCGGCGATTCTCCGGCCCGCAATGGGCCGAAGTCCAGCTGCTGACAGGCCAATCCCGCCTACTTGGTTTAAACCACTTCTGTGCCGGCGGGATTTTGGCGCCATCGGCGGAGCGGGAGCAACTCCGGCGCGGGCCTAGCCCCTAAAGGTGCGGAGAATTCCCCACCTTTGGGGAGGCCCGACGCCGGAGTGGTTGGCGCCACTCCGCTATGCCAGGACCCCCCGCCCCACCGGGTAGGGGAGAATTTTGCCCCAGAGTTCTACCAACTGAGCCAGGCTGGCAGCTGATTGCAAATCATCATCATTCAAACACTGACAAAAATACAGTCTTGTATTCACATTGCAGGATAGAGAGAAAATGCTTCCTTGTTCACCCTTGAAAGAATCGAGTGGAGCTCATTGACTAATTGTAAGATGTAAATGGCATAGAATAAGGGAATCTCGAAGGATTGAGAGATTGGAGTGCAGGTTTATAGACAAAGGGTGGATATCAGGTAGATCTTAACTGAAAGAGTGATCAAGTGATGGGATAAATTAGGATTAAAAGAGTAGGAGGAAAAAGCTTTGTTCAATCATGTAAGAAACATTGGGCCCGATCTACCCAGAAGGGAACAAAGTTCCCAAGCGAGCCCGTTTAGACGTGTGTTTCCCGGCACTCAGTTCAATTCAATATTGAATAACGGGCCTGAACGGGGAACGCGTGGCTGAGGCAGCACATAGCCCCGTTTTTTACAACGGGGAGTTCTGCTCGCTGGAACTGCCCTTAGTAGTGAGAGGTCGGGACGCCATTTTTAAATGCATTCCGATCTCCAAGGACCCCCTAAAAAGACCCCGACCTCCCCCAGCATGGGAGAGTCTCCCGGCCTCTCAACGCCCACAGTGGGCAACCACGGCCGAATCGCGCAGTGCCAGGATGGCACTCATGTAGCACTTTCAGGGTGCCAGGATGGCACTGCCAAGATACCCAAGTGGCACCAGAAATGCCAGGGCACCACCATGCCCAAAGAGCCTGCAGCTGGGGGCCTCTGATTCACTTGGAGACCCCCCATGACTGCCGTTCCGTCTGGTTCTCATTTGTTGGGAACCAGTACCAAAGGGCAGGATTCTCCGTGCAACTTCTCGTGAGATTGCGTTGAATCTAATGCGCCCGTTAGTTGCAATGCTGGAAGAGCTGTTGGTTCCTTCCATGTGGATCAGTAACAATATGCTGTTTGGTCATTCCTCCACATCTACGATATGATTTCATATCACGGAGAATGCAAAGCTCCAAAGGGATTGCTGGGCCAAAAGTCTCACTATTTTAAAATTCTTGTGAAAGGGGTGTGGCTGAATTTCTGGGCATTTCTTTCTGGCTGGTTTACCCAAAGGAAACAGGAATGCCAAGGATTGAGGGATTAGGATGAATGGAAAGCTGAGGAAATTACAATCAACTCCTTAGGGTCGCTGAAATATTGAAGCAAATTCATGGAAACATTTCTTCATGCAGGCAGCATGGTGGCGCAGTGCGTTAGCCCCGCTGCCTCACGGCATTGAGGCCCCAGGTTCGATCCCGGCTTTGGGTCACTATCTGTGTGGAGTTTGCACATTCTCCTCATGTTTACATGGGTTTCGCCCCACAACCCAAAAGATGTGCAGGGTAGGTGGATTGTCCACGCTAAATTGCCCCGCAATTAGAAAAAATGAATTGGGGACTCGAAATTTGAAAAAAAAACATTTCTTCATGCAACAAGATGACAATGTTGAGCACACAGCCCGAGAAGGCCTGCGGACATATGAGTTAGGATCAACAGTAGGCCACTCAGCCTCTTGAGCCTGCTCCTCCATTCAATAAGATCGTGGCTAAATTGCTTTTAATTTAAACCCCACACTCCTGTCTAAGCCCGATAAACCTTCCAGCCCCCTTGTTAATCAAGGCAAAGCTGCAAAATCAATTAATGTGTTTAAAAAGGGAATAACGCTGTTGATGAACAGGTGGAAAAAGCAGGGAAATGGGATGTGCAGCAAAAATTGGCGAGGCAGGTTCATTGGGCCAAATGGAAAAGAGAGGAAAATGTTGCAGCCACTGGACGATCCCAGTTTTCTCTTGCTGAGCAGGAAGAACGAAGGGCAGAAACATTTGCAATTAACGTGAGGAGGACGGAGGCACCGGATTGAATCCAACTCCGAAAGAAAACCAAACAGGATTTCAATATGCCTCGTTTCCCAGTAAGGATGTTGTTACAATCTATTCATGCACAGCATCTTCAACTCATTAAAAAAAAGCCAGAGTACCCTGGGCATAAACACAACTGTTAACAGTTTAAGAACTAGGGTGAGATTTGTTACATAGGAACTAGAAAAGCAAGTTTAAATTTGTTTACTTAAAACAAACTATGCAAGAGTGCTGAAAATGATTAATGGATCTCACATGCATTGACAAAACAATGTATAATGTTTCCTTTGACCCAGTGCCAGCATAAATACATGGGACCAATTTCTGTTGTTTTTGCAAAAGCATTATGAAATTAGTGAGCTGGGGATTTGTGCCTGTAACAAGTGGAGGGAGAGAGGAAAATAATCAGGTGGGGATACATTCCGAATCTGCTGCTGCTCACCATGTTTGGTGGTTTAGAATGATGGCAGATCACTGCTACTTCAGGTGAGTGGCCCAGGAATATGAATGCTGGAATCAGAGGGATATTTAACATTGTGAATAACTATGATGCCACGAAAATGCATCTCTTTTACTTCTCCTTCCATTTTCTTTCCATTCGGCCAACATTCCCACAGCTCTCTGTGCGAAGTTTTATTCCCCATGAATTTGCTTCTTCTAATTAAACTCAAAGGTGAATAAAGAGGAAGGTTTAGTTAATAGCCTAATAGTCAACATTTATCAAATACCCATCGTAATATGATGGAGCTCCACATAGTGTAACAAAGGAAGAGACACGAACCAGATACTTAATTCTAGGTTTAGGTAAGGGTGACTTTAGTGGGATGTGGGACAGAGAAAGTTCACAATAAGCTGGGCAAATCCGATCATGAGAGACAACGGCAGATGATCAGTGGGACGTGTTCACAAAGAATTTAATGTGGTACAGAACGTGTTTATAACCCCAAAAGGCAAGACCTCCACTTGTCAAAAATAAACAGCCATGGATGACGAAAGAGGTTGAGATAACATAAAACTAAAGGAGAAAGTATACAAAAATGCAAATAATATAGCACCGACCCTGATGAATGAGAAGATGCAGAAAACAGCAAAGATACCAAAAGAGCTACAAAAAGAGAGCATGAAGGAAACCTTGCAAAGGATATCAAAATCAACACAAAATTTATTTTAGAATTATATTGAGAAAAGGAGGGTCAGGAGCGAAGTCAGCCCCTTGAGAAAACTGATAATGATGATATGGTCAATGCGAATAAGGAAATAGCTGGCACGTAGAATAATCCTTTGTCGTCAGTATTTACATTTGGAGAAGATAATTGCACTCAGGACATCCCAAGGAAACTAATATTGAATCAGGGATGGCGACGCACCAAAATTGAGGTTACCAAACCAGCAGTAAAGAAAATAGAGGCACTAAAGAGCGAAATCCGAAGGGTCAGATGGTCTCCATCCCTGAATTTTAAAGGAAGCAGGTGAGAATATTACAGGTGGCCTAACTATAACCTTCCAAAGCTCTCCCGATTAGGGAACTGATTCTTTAGACTGCGAAATGTTGCAGGTCACTCCTTTATTTAAGAAAGTTGAAAGAAAGATTCCTGTGGATTATGGGCCAGTAAGCCTAACCTCGGTTGTCGGAAGATTACTGGAATCTGTAAGTAAGAATAGAGGGTGTGGGCACCTTGAAAATGTTCAACTGAGCTGCAACAGCCAGTATGTATTTGTAAAGGGCAGGTCGTCCCTGATTGGCTATTTCGTTGAAGATGTGTTAATTTTGCATTATTTTGTCAATGCATGTGAGATGTCCGTCTCATCATCTTTTGCCGCAGCTGCAGTGTAACAGCAGAGTTGCACATGCTTCCTCTCAAAAGAAATTTGCACACCATGGTTACGTATCAAATTACCACTGCGCAAGTTATCGCAGCTCGCAAGTTATGTATGCCGACTCTCCTACTGGCTGATTAATGTACCTCAGAACCAGAGGACATAAAACTCCCATATTTATACCCATTCAGAACAGCTGTAGATGTGTTTTGAAACAAAATCTGAAATCATTATTTTGAATGTTTTACAGTGATCTTAAAATGTTATCTTTTTAATTTTTGAGTAAAGTGCAATCTAGGAACCGATTACCCCAATCATGAAGGTTAGCAATGCTGGAGATGTTCTGCATACCTTAAAAACCACGCTGTCATCAGGGGCTCTCCCCCCCCCCCCCCCCCACTTTGTCAACGGGGTTTCCCACTCTCCCCCACCCCCAACGCTGTCATCAGGCCCCCCCACCACACATAAGGGGAACCACGCCAATGGAGGAGGATTAACCCGTCCCCTGACCCCCACTACCAGAAATTCCTCGGCACTCTCCCCTTCATGTGCCCACTTTTTGTTTTCAACGCATTTTATTCAAACTTGTATCAAAGTAGGTTACAGCAAATAAACACCTCTGGAAACATTCTTCCCAGAAATCAACTACACAGTTTGTGCAGATTTTCCTCCTTTTTCACCGCCCCACTCCCCATCACCCACCCCCACTGCGCCGAACAGCTCCTCAAACACGGTCACAAACATCCCCCACCTCTTCTCGAACTCCCCTGCTGAGCCCCCTTAACTTGTGCTTTATCTTCTCTAACTGCAGGAAGTCATACAGGTCACCCAACCATGCTGCTACCCCCAGTGGCGATGCCGACCGCCACTCCAGCAAAATTCATCGCCATGCAATCAGAGAAGCGAAGGCCAAAGCATCGGCCTTCCTCCTCTCCATGAGCTCCGGCTTCTCTGTAACCCTAAATATCGCCACCATAGGGTCTGGGTCCACTCCCTCCACTATCCTGGCTAAGAACGCGAACACTCCCGCCCAGAATCTTCTCAATTTTTTACAACCCCAAAACATGTGCGCATGATTCGCTGGCCCCCGCCCACACCTCTCACACTCATCTGCTACCCCCTGAAAGAACCCACTCATTTTCGCCCGAGTCATATGCACCCTGTGCACCACCTTGAACTGTATCAGGCTCATCCTTGTACAAGAGGAGGTCCCATTTACTCTTCGCAGTGCCTCACTCCATACTCCCCAATTGATCTCCATTCCCAACTCCGCTTCTCATTTCTCCTTGATCTTCACCATCCGTTCGCCTCCCTGCTCCCCCAGCCACTTATATATATCTCCAATTCTTCCCTCTCCTTCCATATCCGGAAGTAGCAGTCGCTCCAGCAGGGTGTATCCCGGAAATCTAGGGAACCCCTTCCAGACCTTTCGTTCAAAGTTCCTAACCTGTAGATACCTAAACTCACTACCCCTCGGCATCTCTACCCTCTACCTTAGCTCCTCCAAACTGGTGAACCCTTCCTCCAAATACAAATCCCTCACCTTGATCAGTCCCATTTCCCTCCACCTCCTGTATACACTATCCATCCCCCCCCCGTCTCAAACCCATGATTCTCGCACAGTGGCATTAGCACCGACATACCCTCCATATTAAAATGCCTCCTCAGCTGATTCCATATCTTCACCTTGGACTGCACCACTGGGCTCCCTGAATACCTACTCGGAGCCAATGGCAATGCTGCCATCACCACAGCCCTCAAACTAGACCCCTTACAAGATTCCTCCTCCATCCCAACCCACTCTACCCATTCTCCTTTCCACCACCGCCGCACCTTGTCCACATTCGCCGCCCAAGAGGATATGTCGAGAGCAGAATCTATGGCATCAAGACGTTTAATTATGCTGAATTTAATCAAATTCACCGGAATCAGGTGCATACCCTCGCTGGATGTGAACCTGATCAGGTCATCAATGTGTGTGTGTGTGTGGGGTGGGTCGGTGGGGGGGGGGGGGGGGGGGGGGGGGTGCAGGAGTGATCTCTTTTTTATAAATTAGAGTACACAATTCATTTTTTTTCAATTAAGGGGCAATTTAGCGTGGCCAATCCACCTAACCTGCACATCTTTGGGTTGTGGCACGGGGAGAATGTGCAACTCCACACGGACAGTGACCCAGAGCCGGGATCGAACCAGGGACCTCAGTGCCATGAGGCAGCAAAGCTAACCCACTGCGCCACGGTTCTGCCCTGTGATCTCCCTCTTAGCCGCCATAACGTGGGAAATGGGGCTGCGAGATCTTGTCCCAGGTTATACTGAGTAATAAATAGCAGTTGGTGGGTTGGTGAGCATTAGCCTGGGCCTCTGGATTGCTCATTCACTGACATTACTGCTACACTACATTCTCCGCCTGTTTAAAGGACATGTGATTAATTTTCCGAGGCTGTACCTTTTGCAATTTTTAGGAGTCACTGGATAGCAGTCAAGAATAGGAAATCTGGCTGATTTGCCGAACTCCCAGTCCAGGATAAGCAGAAGCCAGATCCTGAGATCAGCGAACTTCACACAACCTGGAACCTGTTTGTAGACTTCAATTTGACACCTGGTGCAAGTGTGTGTACCGGACAATCAGCAAATTCTTGAGAAACAACTTGTGTGGATCTGTTTTCATTTGGAAACACCTAAACTGGTGGAAGTAATATTAAATGGAGAACAGAATTCAGATAAAGCAAATTCTGACTTGGTTACATTTGGTTTTACACCCAGGAACATACTGCTATTTGTTTAATTTACAATAGTGTCTGTTTATTAGTGGCAGTTACAAGCTTGATATTTGATCGTTCACTCCTTCCCTGCATGCATAACATCCCACTGGGGTACACCTCCACATAATCCCTTTTGTGACTTTGCCCAAGGGGCCATTTTCATGTGGTACTGGGGAGCCTTGTCGAGATGGATTCCTGAGGCGTTCCAACCCCTAATCCATTTTTCTAGTGGGCTGCAATGTGGATCAGCTACCTGCTCCATGGAGGCTAGTAGCCATTTGGGGGTCTCAGGTATCTTGTCACCATGTGCGGGAGCCACCGGATTAACAGAGGCAGTCACTTTGCAACACCTTGTGAGTGGTGGGGGTGGAGTATCTGAGCTAGGAGCTTGATTGGGAAGGTAGCCCTCATGACCCCAAAAATCTCCTTGGAGGACCTTCCCCATCTATCCTTTGTGGTGAATTCATACTGTATTGTAATGTATTGCATTATGTCCTTGTGGGCTCTGTCTGTGAGCCGTTGCGCGGCTCTGCCTATCGGTGGAGATGAGGAGCTTGTACAGGCTCCACCCTTGGCTCTGCCCATGGCTCCGCCCATGGCCCCTCCCAGTACCAGAAGTATAAAGTACTGCAGCCGTGTGAGCCTGCCCTCAGTTCTTCTGGTCGCAGGCAGGCTCAGTTGTAAGACTATTAAAACCACAGTTTACTTCCAATCGTGTTCCGAGTGAATTGATGGTCACATCAATTTAATAGTCTTAGAAAACTTGAAGAAAACTACTATGGAATCAGCCCTCAAACCTGATCAACTAGAACTCGACCCGCAGGCTGCAGAGGTGAAGGAAATCTTCCTGCACTGGCTTCGGTGTTTCAAG
This sequence comes from Scyliorhinus canicula, assembly GCF_902713615.1. Taxonomy (NCBI): domain Eukaryota; kingdom Metazoa; phylum Chordata; class Chondrichthyes; order Carcharhiniformes; family Scyliorhinidae; genus Scyliorhinus; species Scyliorhinus canicula. The sequence continues at coordinate 22,495,361 of NC_052162.1, read as the reverse complement.
GCCTACCTGGCTGAATCAAGCACATCCGAGACTACAGAGGAGCAGAAACTCAGCCTACTGCATGCATGGGTGAGCCATCGCATCTCTACGCAACTCAATTGTACCACCTCATATACTGAGGCCCTGGCTATGCTCGACCGATTGTACGTGCGGCCGATAAACGAGGTCTGCGCACGGCACATTTTCACTACCCGCCGCCAGCAGAGTCGCTGGATGACTTCCTGCGCGATTTAAAAGCCCTTGCTCGGGACTGCAACTTTCAGGCTGTAACGGCCTCCCAGCATATGGAACTCGCTGTCCGTGATGTATACGTTGCGGTGCTCAGGTCTAACTATGTGCGCCAGCGACTACTTGAGAAAGGGGCCCAGAACTTGGAGGACACCGTAGAGCTAGCAACTACTATGGAGGTCGCGTTCCGAAGTCTAAACTCATTCCCCGCAGACCAAGCGACCCCATCGTGGGCCCCCAACCAGCGACTGCCCCAGGCCTGCGCTGCATGGCCACCCACTCACTACGGAGCGCCAGCGTGCCATTTTTGTGGCCAGCCCCAACAACCACGGCAGCACTGCCTGGCCCGCAACGCGACCTGCAGCAGCTGCGGTCGCAAAGGACATTATGCCAGAGTATGCCTGGCGAAGTTGAAACTTTCTAACTCCCCCGCAGTCCAGAGCACTCACCCCCCCCAACTCGCAGGTCTGCAGACCCCGTAATGCTGCAGCGTGTCTGCCGACTCCGCCTCCACCTGACATGTGCGACTCATGGGGGCCGCCATCTTAGCAATCCTCCTCCACGCGGCTGGCCACGTGCGAGTCATGGGGGTCGCCATCTTCCCCGCCGCCCGCCACGTGCGATCCACGGGGCGGCCATCTTGGACGCCATCTTCTTCATCACCCGCCACGTGCGATCAACGGGGGCCGCCATCTTGGCCATCAACCGAAGTTCACCTCGACGACTACGACCTCAGCGGACAGTCATCACGGGGCCACTCCAGCACTGCTGATCGAGCCGCCGACTACCCGCAACTCAACGCAGTCACGTTGGACCAGTCACGTCCAAAGCACCTCCAGAGCTCAATGATGTCCGTTCGAATCAACGGGTACAGGACACCATGCCTCTTCGACTCCGGGAGCACCGAGAGCTTCGTACATCCTGACCTGGTAAGACGCTGTTCGCTCCCTATCTTCCCTGCTCGGCAAACTATCTTCCTCGTCTCGGGCTCGCACTCGGTCCACATACAAAGGAGCACCGTCGCGACCCTAACGATTCAGGGCGCCAGCTACTCTAATTTCCAGCTGTACGTACTCCCCGACCTCTGCGCCCCACTCTTACTCAGGCTCGATTTCCAATGTAATCTCAAGAGCCTCACACTCAGCTTCATAGAACATAGAACATAGAACAGTACAGCACAGAACAGGCCCTTCGGCCCTCAATGTTGTGCCGAGCCATGATCACCCTACTCAAACCCACGTATCCACCTATACCCGTAACCCAACAACCCCCCCCCTTAACCTTACTTTTTTTATTAGGACACTACGGGCAATTTAGCATGGCCAATCCACCTAACCCGCACATCTTTGGACTGTGGGAGGAAACCGGAGCACCCGGAGAAAACCCACGCACACAGGGGGAGGACGTGCAGACTCCACACAGACAGTGACCCAGCCGGGAATCGAACCTAGGACCCTGGAGCTGTGAAGCATTTATGCTAACCACCATGCTACCCTGCTACCCTTCGGCGGACCCCTACCTCCTCTCACTATATGCAGCTTAGAGACTCTAAACATCGACCCCCCTCCACTCTTCGCTAACCTAACGGCTAACTGTAAACCAGTAGCCACTCGCAGCAGGTGGTACAGCCTGCAGGATAGAGCATTCATCAGAGCCGAAGTCCAGTGGCTCCGACGTGAGGGAGTCATAGAGGCCAGTAACAACCCCTGGACAGCTCAGGTGGTGGTCGACAAGACCGGGGAAAAGTTCCGGATGGTGGTTGATTATAGCCAAACCATTAACCGGTTCACGCACATCGATGTGTACCCCCTCCCAAGAATTGCAGACATGGTCAATCAGATCGGCCAGTACCGCATATTCTCCACGGTGGATCTGAAGTCTGCTTACCACCAGCTCACAATCCACCCGGAGGACCGCCACTGCACGGCGTTTGAGGCAGATGGCCGCCTCTTCCATTTCCTCCGGGTCCCCTTTGGCATCACGAATGGGGTCTCGGTGTTCCAACGAGCAATGGACCGAATGGTGGACCAGTACGGGCTGCGGCCACGTTTCCGTACTTGGACAACGTCACCATCTGCGGCCAGGACCAGCAGGACCACGACGCCAACCTCTACCAATTTCTCCAAACTGCCCAGAAACCCAATCTTACCTACAATAAGGAGAAATGCGTTTTCCGCACTACCAGGCTAGCCATCCTCAGCTACGTCGTGGAAAACGGAGTCCTGGGCCCCGACCCGGACCATATGCGCCCCCTCTTACAACTTCCCCTTCCTCATTGTCCCAGGGCCCTCAAGAGGTGCCTGGGATTCTTCTCTTATTACGCCCAGTGGATCCCCCAGTATGCGGACAAAGCCCGCCCACTATTTAAGACCACACTCTTCCCGCTGTCAGCTGAGGCTCGCCAGGCTTTCAACTGCATCAAGGAGGACATCGCCAAAGCCGCCATGCGGGCGGTGGATGAATCCGTCCCCTTTCAGGTGGAGAGCGACGCCTCAGCGGTCACTCTCGCCGCCACTCTGAACCAGGCAAGGAGACCAGTAGCCTTCTTCTCCCGGACCCTCTCCACTTCGGAACTTCGACACTCCTCAGTCGAGAAAGAAGCTCAAGCCATCGTGGAGGCTGTTCGTCACTGGAGGTTCTACCTCGCAGGTAGGAGGTTCACCCTCATCACCGACCAAAGATCGGTTGCCTTCATGTTCGACAACTCGCAAAGGGACAAAATTAAAAATGATAAAATCCTGCGGTAGAGGATCGAACTCTCCACCTATAATTACGATATCATATATCGACTGGGGAAGCTCAACGAGCCCCCAGGTGCCCTGTCCCTTGGCACATGCGCCAGCACGCAAGACGACCGCCTGAAGGCTATCCACAATGACCTCTGCCACCCGGGGATCACCCGGCTCGCCAACTACGTCAAAGCCCGAAATCTGCCTTTCTCCACCGAGGCGGTAAAAGCCATCACCAGGAATTGCCTGATCTGCGCGGAGTGCAAACCGCACTTCGATAGACCAGGCAGGGCCCATCTGGTAAAGGCATCCCGGCCCGTTGAATGCCTGAGCATCGAGTTCAAAGGGCCACTCCCCTCGACCAATCGGAACGTGTACTTTCTTAACGTCATCGACGAATTCTCCCGCTTCCCCTTTGCTATCCCGTGCCCCGATATGACCTCCCACACAGTCATCAGAGCCCTGCACAGTGTCTTCACCCTGTTCGGTTTCCCCAGCTATGCACACAGCGACAGGGCTTCGTCCTTCATGAGCGACGAGCTGCGTCAGTACCTGCTCGACAAGGGCATTGCCTCGAGCAGGTCTACCAGCTACAACCTCAGGGGGAATGGGCAGGTGGAGAGGGAGAACGCGACAGTCTGGAAGACTGTCCTACTGACCGTCCGGTCCAGGAATCTCCCGACCTCCCATTGGCAGGAGGTCCTCCCCGACGTGCTCTATGCAATTAGATCCCTCCTATGCACCGCCACCAACCAGACCCCTCACGAACGGTTATTTGTTTTCCCTAGGGGCACTACCACGGGGCTTCGCAACCATCCTGGTTGAACCTGGTTGAGGACACCGGGCCCGGTTCTCCTCCGGAAGCACGTCCGGACACACAAAATGGACCCGCTAGTAGAGAGAGTGCTACTGCTTCACTCAAACCCCCACTACGCCTTTATTGAATATCCCGATGGCCGTCAGGATACCGTTTCCCTCCGGGACCTGGCGCCTGCAGGATCCACCACTACCACCAAAGCCGAGGTACCCCTCACACTACACCCCACCCAACCCCCCACACCCTGCGCCTCCGCGCCCATAGGTTCCCTGCCCACGCTCTGCGCCCCCACGCCGATAGGTTTCCTCCGCCCCCCCTTTGCCCATCGCACCGGTCAGGAATGAAGCTTGGACCGAAACACCCCCGGAGTCCACCCTCATACCCACACTGACCGTCACCACCCAGCCACCCGAAGAGGCTGCAACCCCGGTGCTCCGCCGATCCCAAAGGACGACTCGGCCACTGGACCGGCTCAACCTGTAGACCCGTCACCCCCGCCAGACTTGATTTTTTTACAGGGGGTGAATGTGGTGAATTTATACTGTATTGTAATTCACACTGTATTGTAATGTATAGCATTATGTCCTTGTGGGCTCTGTCTGTGAGCCGTTGCGTGGCTCTGCCCATAGGGGGAGATGAGGAGCTTGTACAGGGCTCCACCCTTGGTTCCGCCCATGGCCCCTCCCACTACCGGAAGTATAAAGTGCTGCAGCCATGTGAGCCTTCCCTCAGTTCTTCTGGTCTCAGTTGTAAGACTATTAAAACCACAGCTTACTTCCAATCGTGTTCCGAGTGAATTGATGGTCACATCATCCTTGATCCCTGAATTTTAAAAAATCTTTTTTTCCTGGAATTGATTGTTGGAGACTCCGGTCTCCTGCACACCTTGGCAGTGACAATCTCTCTCAGTGGCAGTGCTGAAGCATCAGAGCTACTGGCCCTGCTACCGAGCTGGCAGCATCACAGGCCTCGCCATTGTCCTAAATTGGACATTGGTAGCCTGCTCACGGACTGCCTGAGTCCCATTGACAGCAAGTGTGGGCTCGGGACCCACTTTTCACCCCAACACTGGGGTCCAAGAGTCCAGTGTAAAATTCAGGCCTTAGTCCTGGTACATTGTGACATAGTGGCATCAGATCTGCCATCGTGAACCTGTCCTTGACCAATGTCCACGTCAACGACGGAGGTTAATGGAGCCATAGGTCAGATCTGCTAAATCAACAGCAAAGGAACTGAACTGGTGGCATTTCTGTTTGAAGGGTTTGATAAAGTTGGCAGCAAATTCACTTAATTAATCAGTTGGGGCTCATTATTTCATTGATTTGCATGAGGGTAGAATGCAGAAAATGTGTGACTTCCAGGATGACCCTGTCCACTTGTTCAAAGTCTGCGTGACAGCCGTTAGTGTTTCCAGTAAAGTTACAAATAAGGACTTTGGCTGCACGATCCAAAATAAACTACACAGTGTTATGCCATGAGAAATGAAATTACACAGGCTGGGTATGAACCCTTCCATACTTGCAGTCATGGTGGTGAAACTCCATGGCCAGTCTTCCATTACCTCGCACAACTGTCTGTGAGGAAGGCAGATTTCCTCTCATTACTGGGTCCCCAAAGTTTGAAGATCTGGCAGAGCACGTTCAAACCTGGCAAGGTGTCTCTCGTGTTGCTGCCCCCACCGCTCTGATGGACTAATGTTAAGACTATCACCAGGTGCAGACCTCTCTCTCACACTCCCTCATGGAGTCCCAGGTTCAATTCCGGCTTGGATCACTGTCTGTGCATCCTCCCCGTTTGTGTGTGCGTGGGTTTCCTCCGGGTGCTCCGGTTTCCTCCCACAGTCCAAAGATGTGCAGGTTAGGTGGATTGGCCATGATAAATTGCCCTTAGTGTCCAAAATTGCCCTTAGTGTTGGGTGGGGTTACTGGGTTATGGGGATAGGGTGGAGTTGTTGACCTTGGGTAGGGTGCTCTTTCCAAGAGCCGGTGCAGACTCGATGGGCTGAATGGCCTCCTTCTGCACTGTAAATTCTATGAAAATCGAGAATAGCTGGTTATAATGATAGATTTAGATGAGGAAAAGTTTTGAACAGGCTTGAGTGGAGGACAAGCATCAGCCTGGACTGGTCAGAGCAAATGCCCTGTTTCTGTCCCGTATATCCTATCCAATATGTTTTTTTGCATCACAATGAGATTTGATGCAATTGAGCTGGCTGAATGTGTGTGCTTCCACTGTTTAACAAAGGTGTACAGGTGTACCCTTTTCAGAGAAGTCTCCAGCCTCAAAGTGGCAGATGCACTCAACCACGGCAGGTTCACAGGTTTATACAGTTTCCTACTCCAGTCTATGGTGATATGCCTGCGGATAATATTGCATGTACTCAGCAGTGTGACCTCCCACCAGCAGGTGGCCATGTACTCAGCAGTGTGACCTCCCACCAGCAGGTGGCCATGTACTCAGCAGTGTGACCTCCCACCAGCAGGTGGCCATGTATGCAACAGTGTGACCTCCCACCAACAGGTGGCCATGTATGCAGCAGTGTGACCTCCCACCAGCAGGTGGCCATGTATGCAGCAGTGTGACCTCCCACCAGCAGGTGGCCATGTATGCAGCAGTGTGACCTCCCACCAGCAGGTGGCCATGTATGCAGCAGTGTGACCTCCCACCAGCAGGTGGCCATGTACTCAGCAGTGTGACCTCCCACCAGCAGGTGGCCATGTATGCAGCAGTGTGACCTCCCACCAGCAGGTGGCCATGTATGCAGCAGTGTGACCTCCCACCAGCAGATATAAGTCGGGGCACATTCGGCTATCTCCAGAAGGTTGTGATACATACATGAGGACAGTTAAGCATAGGGATAATTCCAGGGGAATCTAAAGAAACTCTATAATAACTTGCATGTACATTAATAAAAATCCTGGTTTGGACAAGTCACCATCAGTTCTGTAGATTCCTTGCTGGACAACGAATACAGAACACAACACAGTTGAGTGAAATTCTTGTGATTTGGTGGTCCACCGCCTGACTTGCAAGAGGTAGTAAATGTCATATTATCCACTCCTGTATATAATGAAATGCAGACAGGCAGTGATTGACACACAGGATGACCTGTAAGCACACAGCATAGTGCAGCCAATCACCAGACAGGACACTACCACTATAAAGCCAGAGGGCACTAGGTTTCCCGCTCTCTCTGGACCCAACCACCGAGACAGTCAGAGTCCACGAGCTAGCAGTGCAAACACCATGCGGTAGCTAGTAAGTCTGGTCACTGTCTCCAGTCAGTTCAGTATAGTGTCGATCCACACCTGATCATGTATATTAGTTATAACGTTGAATAAAATCGTGTCGGATCTTCTCCAGTGTTAGAGGTCTGTCTCTCGCCACACTGCATCAAGTGCAGTCCACGTCGACCCAGCCTGCCTAACACATCATGGTACCACAGAGTGATACTGAAATCTGACGGACCTATCTCGAGCGAATCAGCATTGACCAGCAAGCAGCCATCCGGTGACATGGAAGACATCCTCCCGCCTCCGCAGCTCCGCATCTCCGGCAACCTCGGCGACAATTGGAAGATCTTCAAGCAAAAGTTCCTCTTATACATCGAGGCCTCTGACCTCGAAGCAGCATCGGATGCCAGGAAGATCGCGCTATTTCTCTCCACAGCGGGGGAACCACGCCATCCACATCTACAACTCGCTTACGTTCGCTGAAGGCGAAGACAAAACGAAATTCAAAACAGTCCTGCTGAAGTTCGACAACCACTGCGACATTGAGGTGAATGAGAGCTTTGAACGGTACGTTTTCCAGCAGAGGCTTCAGGGTAAGGATGAACCTTTTCAAACCTTTTTGACCCATCTCCGCATCCTCGCGCAGTCATGTAACTATGACTCGACAGCTGATTCCATGATCCAGGATCAGATCATTTTCGGGGTCCACTCCGACTCCCTTCGCCAGCAGCTCCTGAAAGTCAAGCAGTTGACCCTCACTATCTCTATCGAGACGTTCATGGTCCATGAACATGCTAACAATCGTTACTCCCACATCAGGGTGGCAGAGACTGCAAAGCTGGCCTCACACGAGGTGGAACGGATGCAGGCTATCGCACAGATGCAGGGCCTGAGCATCGAGGAGAGTGGCCGTTTCGCGCGTTTTTCCCGGGTCTCTGCGCATGCACGCCACGACCGAGGGGACGACAAGACCAACGACACGACTGCGCAGGTGCGTACGTCGACCGACCGCACTGCGCATGCGCGATGGCGCACGGAACGCGCTGACGTTGGCGTCATGACGTGTTCGAATTGTGGCTCCGCCCATTTAAAGCGGCAATGTCCGCCAAAAGGACGCCGGTGTCTACAGTGTGGCAAGCGTGGCCACTACGCAGCCCTTTGCAGATCTGATCCACCGCTCAGCAGCCAGCGGTACCAGCTGTGGCGCAGAAGTGCCCGTTCAATACAGCAAGGAATGCCAGATTCCTATCTCGACAGCCCAATAGACCCTGATGCTGAGTGCTTCAAGTCCCCATACCGGGTGGGCATTATAATAAAGCATGCGCTACCCTTCACCACGACGGCGAAGCACCTCTCGATCCTCAGCGTGGATCCCGACGACGAGTGGTGTGCTGCCCTCACAGTTAACAAGGCTCGCATCCAGTTCAAACTGGATACCGGCGCACCTCATCTCGAAATCCAATCTCGACGCCATCCGCGTCAGACCAAGTATCCTTTCACCGATCTGCCAGCAATCCTGCCGGCCCCCGCGATGGCAGCGATCCCGCCTATTCAAGTGCAGGCGGCTCCTGATCCACCTCTCCAGCGGTCAACAAGAATTCGTCGCCCACCACAAAGACTAAATCTATAGACTGAACTTTTGTACCTTTTGTTACCTCATCGATTTCACCTCTGTAAATATCGTTTTGTTTGCCATGTATCTGCACTATCGACACCTTCCTATGTATATCCGTTCATTTCGACACCTTTTGTATATAGTCAGGCACATATACATATATAGCCACACGCAAACCTTAATATTTATTTATCTAAAAAAAAAGAAAAAGGGGGGGATGTCATATTATCCACTCCTGTATATAATGAAGTGCAGACGGGCAATGATTGACACACAGGATGACCAGTAAGCACACAGCACAGTGCAGCCAATCACCAGACAGGACACTACCACTATAAAGCCAGAGGGCACTAGGTTTCCCGCTCTCTCTGGACCCAACCACCCAGACAGTCAGAGTCCACGAGCTAGCAGTGCAAACACCATGCGGTAGCTAGTAAGCCTGGTCAGGCTAGCACTAGTGGTGCACAGGCTGAGATGGAGCAGAAACAAGACAGAATAAGGCCAAGGAGTAGTTTAATGGGAGGAAAGTGTGTGGAGTGTGAAGTGAGGAAGGAGTCCTGAGAGAAGTTAGAGATTGTACAAAGGCTGGCAAGTGATAGGAATACTAATGGCTATAGAACTGCCGGTGGAGCAGAGAAGGGATTATTGTGTTTGCAATGAATTGAGATGTGGCCAGCTGGATGATGAATGAAGCAATACTGGCAAAGGAACATGTTGAGAGTGCTGGGGGATGGGGTGGAGAAACTCTGCCATCAAGGGAGAGATACAGGAACAACAGGATTCACCCTTTCTTCTCCAGCAGGACCATTAGGTAAGAAAGAATTACATTTAATAATATCTTTCACCACCCAAGGCAATTTTACAGCCAATGATGTCCAGTCACTGCTGTAATGTTGGAAATACAGCAGACAATTTATAATAATAATCTTTATTGTCACAAGTAGACTTACATTAACACTGCTGTGAAGTTACTGTGAAAAGCCCCTCGTTGCCACGTTCCGGCGCCTGTTCGGGTACAATAAGGGAGAATTCAGAATGTCCAATTCACCGAACAGCACGTCTTTCGGGACTTATGGGAGGAAACCGGAGCACCCGGAGGAAACCCACGCAGACAGGGGGAGAACATGCAGACTCCGCACAGACAGTGACCCAAGCCGGGAATCGAACCTGGGATCCTGGCACTGTGAAGCAACAGTGCTAACCACTGTGCTACCGTTGGTACCGTTCAAGCGTTTTGTTTTTAACGAGACTGCCTCCCACCTGAGGTGACTTAAACAAATGATTTAAATTAGCATGCTCTCAATCCGAATGGCTGGGTTAAAAAAGAGGAGTGGGATTAATTAAAAGCCCTTCCAAGGAACTAGCACAGGTACAATGGATCAAATGGCCTCCCTCTGTGTTGATGCATTCTATGATTCAGTACTTCTGGGCTGCCATGTGATCCAGGGTAGAGACAAGTGCAATCTTGCACCAGTTTTACCTGTGAATGTCAGAATGTACTCGAGATTATTGTAGGTTGTGAGTTGTAAAATATCACAACTCACAAAGTGAAGTGATGCCACTGGGTTTGGATCTGTGATTTTAGGAACTGGAGGGGAAATTCTCCCAAGCCCCTGCTGGCAGGTGGTGGTGGGAGGGGGGGGGGGGGAAGTGGGGGAGATGGGGAATGTGGTGGGATGCCCAGAATTTCGATTTCACACTGGTGTGAATTTATTTTATTTTTTAAAAAATCTTTTCATAGGCATTTCTCATATTTATAAACAATTGTATATATACATCACATTTTTCTTACCTGTGTTACTTTACTTTATTGCACAGAGAGGTTTAGTTTGTCTTTCATTTAATTGACCGTATGTACATTTTGACACCCTCCTTACCACCCCACTCCCCCCGCCCACCCTTTGATTTCAGCTGTGTTTTTCTTTTATTTTCAGTTAACTCTTTTGTGGTTTCCCCACCTTCCTTCCGTCTTCCCCCCGCCCCCCTTTGGTTCCTCATCTATCTTATTTTTTTATTATTAACTTACTCCTTGTTGCTGGCCTCAAGTAGGTTTTGGAACAGGCCGACAAATTGCCCAAAAGTATCCAGGAAGCCTTCCTCTGACCCTCGGATGGCGTACTTAATCTTCGCCAGGTGGAGAAATTCCGAGAGGTCAGCGAGCCAGTCTGCGGCTGTGGGCGGTGCTGCCGATCGCCAGCCGAGCAGTATTCTCCGGCATGCGATTAGGGAAGCGAAAGCGAGGGATTTGGCCCCCTTCCCCATGTGCAGTTCTGGCTGCTCCGATACCCCGAAGATTGCCACTATTGGGCATGGCTTCACCCTCACCCCCATAACCTTGGACATTGCCTCTGAGAAGGCTGTCCAGAACCCAGCAAGTTTGGGACAAGCCCAAAACATGTGGGTGTGGTTGGCCGGGCCTCTCGGACACCGCTCACATTTGTCCTCCACCTCCGGGAAGAACCTGCTCATTCGGGCTCTGGTCAGGTGCGCTCTGTGCACCACTTCGAGCTACATTAGGCTGAGCCGTGCGCAGGAGGAGGTGGTGTTAGCCCTGCTAAGTGCTTCGTTCCAGAGTCCCCACCCTACTTCTGTCCCCTGTTCGTCCTCCCATTTTTGTCTGGTCTCGTCCAGTGGTGTTCGAGCTCTGTCTAGTAGCTGCCCATATATTTTCCCACATAGCCCCCCCTTCTTGTTGCTTGTGCCTATCAGGTCCTCTGGTAGTGTGCTTTCTGGGGCCCCAGGGTACCCTACTGTCTCTTTGCGGAGGAAGTGCTTTATTTGGAGGTGTCTCATTTCCTGTCCTTTTGCTAGTTTCCACTTCCTCGTCAGTTCATCCAGTGTCGCCAGTCTGTGCCCTACATAAAATCTCCGACCGTCTGTGTGCCTCCTCTCCGCCTCCATCTTTTGAAGGTGGTATCTAGCCTGGCTGGGGGGAATCTGTGATTGCCACAGATGGGGGCCATTGGGGACATTTTAGTTAGCCCAAAGTGTTGTCTCAGCTGGGTCCACATTCTCAGCATGGCCGCAACCACTGGGCTCGTTGTGTTGGTGTGAATTTATAGCGGAATCTTCCTGTCATGGCGGGTTGGAAAACCCACCACAGACCAGCTTGAACCTCATTTGCATTCCATTAATGGGATGCAGATCAAGGCGAGGCCGGACACCTCTCCCCCTCCCCCCCGACATACCAGACAATGCCGGCGGAAAACATGTTTGGAACAACGTGCCGTGCAGATTCTGGGAGCTACCTCTTTAGTTCAAGATGGGGCCTGCCCACAACCATGGACTCTGGAACACCACAGTAATGGGTCGGGGTGCATCCGCTGGTATAGCACAGGGCTAAATCGCTGGTTTTGAAAGCAGACCAAGGCAGGCCAGCAGCACGGTTGAATTCCCGTACCAGCCTCCCCGAACAGGCGCCGGAATGTGGCGACGAGGGGCTTTTCACAGTAACTTCATTTGAAGCCTACTTGTGACAATAAGCGATTTTCATTTTCATTTCATTTCGCAGGTGGACTTTTCCGACTAACTGTCCTGGAGGGGAGTCCATCTTCCAGCCTCGGAATGTTCCTGCAAATCAGTTTTTGTTCTCGGGAGGTCCATTTTGTGGTCCCAGTGTGCTCCTGGAGATCTATCTTCATTTTCAGAAGGCTCACCTTTTTTTTCATTCATAGATTTAGTGATGTTAGGCACCTTTTCAAAATGCCATCTGGACAAGAGGGTAGATGACATGCAATCCGGGCCTGGCCCGACACTGATTATGGCGTAAAATACCCAGGTGCATAATTACTGAGGTAGGGGCCAGGAGATTTGGCGTGTTTCTGCCAGCCAGCCCTGTTGGAAACACTCCACATTCCTGCCCCTGCTACGGCACAGTCTCAAAATGGGAGAAATCCAGGCGGGTTCTGTAAAGTTTTTTTGAAATAAATTTAGAGAATGCAATTATTCTTTTTCCAAGGGGCAATTTAACGTGGCCAATCCACCGATCTTCCGCATCTTTAGGTTGTGGGGGCAAGGCCCACGCAGACACGGGGAAAATGAGCAAACTCCGCACGGACAGTGACGCAGGGATGGGATCGAACCTGGGACCTCGGCGCTGTGAGGCAGCAGTGCTAACCCTCTGCGCCACCGTACTGCCCTGGTTTTGTAAAGTTGTATGGAAGCCCTTACAAATCATTTTAACTGTCAAAAATATCTTTAATCCTGCTAACACATTTGAAAGGAAAATTCGACAATGGACTGGAGATAGACTGCGGAATTTTGCCATTTCTTTTGGCAAAATGTGAACTCGGATGGGAAATGCGGGGTGTAGGCGGGTTTGGAGAATACAGTACAGAAGGAGGCCATTCGGCCCATCGAGTCTGCACCAACCCATTTAAGCCCTCACGTCCACCCTATCCCCATAACCCAATAACCCCTCCTAACCTTTTGGACACTAAGGGTAATTTAGCAAGGCCAATCCACCTAACCGGCACATCTTTGGACTGTGGGAGGAAACCGGAGCACCCGGAGGAAACCCACGCAGACACGGGGAGAACGTGCAGACTCCGCACAGACAGTGACCCAAGCCGGGAGTCGTACCTGGGACCCTGGTGCTGTGAAGCCACAGTGCTAACCACTGTGCTACAGTGCTGCTTCGTCATGCTTTAAGGTTGTCCTCCCCCCCCCCCCCCCCCCCCCCCCCCGCGCTTCCCCCCACCCCTCTCAAACTACAGTGATTGAATATTGGGTATACTTGAAGCAGAAGTCAGGATGAGCGCTTTGAATTTACCCTCATCTCAGTGACTGTGGGCAGAATATTACAGCCCTATGCCCGTGCAGTGAACCGTTCAAAAGAATTTGCTGGAACGGGGGGATCGTGCCAGCCTGAGGCTTGTAAAACCTTTTTGAATTCCTGGCAGGTTTTCTTTCCTTGCGGAGCTGTGCCTGATTATTTGAAGCTGTCGATCCGCTTTGACTGCTTTCCCAGCATTCCGACTTTGGCACAGATGCATCCTCCGTCGAACCAAAGGGTATTTTAACAGTGAGCGTGGGCTTTTAAAATTGCCCGAGAATAAAAGAGGAAAATATAAACTTAATTTGTTTTCCCTGTCAATTGGAAAACTGAAGAAAATTCTGATCTTGCTTGGCCTTTTAAAAGCAATTCAAATCCGATTTGCTCCACTTGCGCACTGTGGCAGTAATTGTCATGAGCGTTGTTACAATTGAATCAGTTATTTCTTTCCATCGGAATGCTATGTACTTTTATGCCATGCCACTGAAGGGGAGCAAGAACACATGCACATGATTAACCCAGTTTTGAAAGCGAAGACTGCCAATAAGAAGTCTTGAACGATAGTAACGATCAATCATCATTTTTTGTTCCATGTGGGAATAGGATTTGAAAAAGATGTTTTCAGTGCCATCCCGTTAACAGAGACTGGTGGAGTGGTGGAGTGCTGAGTTCAAAGAGACAAAATGGCTTTACCAAACATTCAGTCAGGGCGCCCACAAGGCATTACACGGCGGCCTGGGAAATGCTGGAGCCCAGCTGTGCTGTCACGCCCCGTGGCCAACAGAGGCAGGGTCTCTGCTGCCACCAATTGTCGGGAGGCCGAGAAAGAAGAGCTGCCCCGGACTGAGTGGGGTGCAAGCCAGGCAATTGCGAGTTCTTTCCCGTGGATTGCCACCTTGCAGTGTTGGGGGGGGGGGGTGGGGGGGGGGAGCATTACGTTGATCCCGAGAGCAATGCCGTAGGGAGTCTTAAACTGTTGCCAGGGTCACCCATGATGGTAAGGTTGGTAAGGCTAGGCCCACGCCGGAGCGGTTGACACCACGTCGACTGGCGTGAAAACTGGCACCAGTGGCCTTTCAGGTCCGCCGCGCTGATGTCACCACCGGCGTATGCGCGCTGGGAGATTCTCTTCTGCCTCCGCCATGGCAGAGGCCGTGGCGGCGGCGGAAGAGAAAGAGTGCCCCCATGGCACTGGCCTGCCCACCGATTGGTGGGCCCCGATCGCGGGCCTGGCCACAGTGGGGGCATCCCCCGGGGTCCGATCGCCCCACGCCCCCCCCAGGACAGCGGGGGCCCGCCCGCGCGGCCAAACCCACTGCCACCAGAGGTGGTTCAAACCTCGGCGGCGGGAGAGGCCTCCCAGCGACGGGACTTCGGCCCATCGCGGGTCGGAGAATCGCCGCAGGGGGCTCGCCGCTCAACGTGGCGCGATTCCCGCCCCCGCCAATTGCCGGGTGGAGGAGAATTTCTGCCACGGCGGGGGCAGGATTTTCAGCGGCCCCGGGCGATTCTCCTATCCTGCGTGGGGTCAGAGAATTTCGTCCCAGATTTGTGCTTGAGGTGCTGTTACCTACAGGACTACAGACCTAGAGCTAGAAGGTGGAATTAGACATAATAGCATTTTCTTAAGAGTATAAGAATAAGGAGCATGAGAAGGCAACTTTGCCTCTGGAGCCTGCTTCACCGTTCAATACGATCATGGCTGATGTCATCAAGGCCTCAACTCCACCGTCTTGTCCATCCTGTGTAACCCGTCAACCCATTACTAATTAAAAATCTGTCTAACTCTTCCTCAAATGTACTCACTTTCCCAGCATCCACCACAGCATATTCCACAGATTCACAACCCTTTGGGAGAAGTAGTTTCTCCTAATCCCTGTTTTAAATTTGCTACTCCTTATCCTGAGGCTATGACCTCTCGTTCTAGAATGCCCACAAGAGGAAGCTTCCACTCCATGTCTACTTTATCCACACCTTTTATCATCTTGTACACCTCAATTTGATGTCCCATCATTCTTCCAAACTCTAGAGAGTATAGGCCTGAACTGCTCAACCTCCCCTCATCTCTGGAATCAATCCAGTGAACCTCCTCTGAACTGCCTCCAATGTAACTCCATCTTTCCTCAAATAAGGGGACCAAAACTGTGCACAATACACCAAGTGCGGTCTTACCAATGCCTTGTATGGTTGCAACAACACTTCCTTGTGTTCCTTTATTCCTTTCTCAATAAATGCCAACATTCCATTTGCTTTCAAATATTCAAAAATATTTTATTCGAGACATTTTCATATCAACAAACAAAAGCAGAAGAACAATCAAACATTATAAACACCCCACTCCCTCCTGCTCACTGAATAACACCCCTTCCTCATCTCCCGCCTTCTCCATTTTAACCTCCTTGCCCCCAACCCCACCTCACTCCCCCGCTGACCCCTCAAACCTCTTGAAAGAACCCATCCACCGAACCCCTCAAGATGAACTTGACCTTCCCTAGCCTCAGGAATTCTGCCAGGGCGCTCACCCATACCCCCCGCTTTCATCGGCTCCAAGTCCCGCGCCATGAGCGGAATCAGTCTCGGGACTATCAGGGAGGCAAAGGCCAAGACATTGGTCTCTCTCACCCCCCTGGACCTTCTAACATCCGAATATTGCCACGTCTGGACTCGGGATCACCTCCACCCCAAGCACCTCGGAGATCACAACCGCGAACCCCTGCCAGAATCTCTTCAGCCTTGGACATGCCCAGAACATGTGGGTGTGATTCGCGGGTCCCCTACTTTACCACCCGTGTCTATCCTCTACTCCCTCAAAGAACCTATTCATCCTTGCTATCGTCATATGCGCCCTATGTTTAATTTAAACTGAATGAGGCTTAACCTCGCACACAACGAGGATAGATTCACCCTCTGCAAGGCCTCTGCCCACGTCTCGGCCCCCACCTCTTCTCCCACTTGTGCTTTATGTACCCCACCAGGGCCGCCTCCCCATCCATCAACTCTTTTTTGACTTTGGACACCTTCCCCTCCCCTATCTCGTCCCTATTGATATTGATTGTTCTAAGATCTACCCTTTCTATTGCCTCTGAATTACCCGTTTGTATAGGGATGGTACCCACAGCCACATTCTCCTATCCCTGACCACTTGCCGAATTCAAAATAGTTAGCGGAAGGGGTGTGACAGCCTCTTGAGACGCAGTGTCCAGGTAACACACCCCTTCCCTGATATGTTGCAGCATCTGAAGTTCAGACTCCAGTTCATCAACCCTATGCTGGAGTTCCTCAAGCAACCAACACTTAAGACAGATGTGGTCACCAGGAACCACACTGGTGGGGCAAAGGGGGCGCAGGAGAGTGGTACGGTGGTGCAATGGTTAGCACTGCTGCCTCACAGCGCAGAGGACCCAGGTTCAATCCCGGGTCCGGGTCACTGTTCGTGTGGAGTTTGCCCGTTGTCATGTCTGCGTTGGTCTCAACCCCACAACACAAAAAGATACGCAGGATAGGTGGATTGCCAATGCCAAAATTAATTGCAAAAGGTATTTGGGTACTCTAAATTTATTTTAAAATTTAGAAAAGGAACCACAATGGGGCCCACCTGCTCACATATCATGCAGGTGCCTGATGCTGCATCTCTATTGTATTTAATTCAATTTTAATTTGCTTTTTGTTTACATTTCCAGCTTGTTTTTAGTCTTTTTAATCTGTCAAATA
Source organism: Scyliorhinus canicula (assembly GCF_902713615.1). Lineage (NCBI taxonomy): Eukaryota > Metazoa > Chordata > Chondrichthyes > Carcharhiniformes > Scyliorhinidae > Scyliorhinus > Scyliorhinus canicula. The sequence continues at coordinate 22,478,254 of NC_052162.1, read as the reverse complement.
TTTATCCTTTTTCTCTTTAATCTGAAAGTGAATAACAGATAATACAAATGAGCAATTACTTCCCAGTTTCTTATGATGTCACTCTTCTGTTCCCTACCATTCTCTCCGCTCTCTTTATTCATGCCCTGCCTCTCGCTCTGTGTGCTCTTTACTGAAGTCCTGCCTCTCTCTCTCGCCGTGCTCTTTATTGAAGTCCTAACTTTCTCTCTGCGTGCTGTTTACCGAAGTCCTGCTTGTAATGATATGCATAAGCTATCTTATCATATAATTATGTAAACAACCTCCCACCGTAGGTGGTGTGTAAGTCCACCATGTGACTCCATGTCAGGGAGTTGGGAGTTAGTCATGTTAGTGGATAGTCACACTTGCAGTAGCTCAAGAATAATTTATCAATACTAGTAATTTGTTACATATTTATTATAGTTATCTTTACAATGCATTTGTGTTATAATAAAATATTTTAACTAGTCAAGAACTAAATGTTCTTCTGTGCACCACTCACATCAGCCACGGCACAAGAACATAACATGGTACCAGGTCAGAAGGTCTGCTAAGACAATAAGATTCTTTTAAGATCTGAACATCTAAATATAACTCCGAAGGAACAAAATAAAATCTACTACTAATCTTGTGAAATATTGGCAACTTGTACCCAACACAAAGAGAGACTTCTAAGTCCAGGATGGAAGGTTTGAAGGATCCTCACCAGCTTTGAGTCACTGGTAATGTAGACGAGAATTGGTGTGTAGTTAAACAGCAATTCACTCTCTATGTTGCAGCTCCTGGTCTGCAGGCACAGCCTGATGAGAGACCAATGGAATTGCTGCTCACTGCAGCAGGTCCACAAACAATCAAAATTTTTAACACGTTTGTTTGATTTTTAAGGTGTTCATCTTGCTTTCCGCCACGTTATCAAAAACCTTGAGGAAGTTTTAAAGCAATTTGATCGGCATTGCATTCCAAAAAAATTGAGACATTTGAGCGCTACATATTTTACATGCGCACCCAGAAGCCAGGCGAACCATTTGATAGTTTTCTGACCGACTTGAGACTGAAGTCGCAGTTGTGTAATTTTGCTACCCGACAATCTTTGATGATATGCGTTCAGATGGTATTTGGTATTTGCAATCACAAGGTACGCGAGAGGCTGTTAGATTAGCACATTAAATTTAAACATTGTGACGCGAAGATAGAAGAGGCAACTGACGCCATTAGTGTAGTGACGCACTTGAGTTCAAAATGTGGTTCTACCGCCACCGGCAACCATTTTAAGCGACCGAGTGAAACCTCCATTTCATGTAAAAGATGAGGCAATTGACATTTGCCACGACAATGTCCAGCGTTTGGTAAGCAATGCTCTAAATGTAAAGGCAAAACACATTTTGCTAAGCAAATGCTATACCAGTAACAAAAGTGGAACAAATGACATCAATCACATGGTTGATGAAGTAAGCCTCGGAGACACGTTCTTCGTCAACATGATCTCTAGCGAGGACAAACATAGTCAAAATGAAATGAAATGAAAAATGAAATGAAAATCGCTTATTGTCACAAGTAGGCTTCAAATGAAATTACTGTGAAAAGCCACTAGTCGCCACATTCTGGCGCCTGTTCAGGGAGGCTGGTACGGGAATTGAACTGTGCTGCTGGCCTGCCTTGGTCTGCTTTCAAAGCCAGTGATTTAGCCCTGTGCTAAACCAGCCCCTTCATGCATGCAAAATGATAATATTGCAATGATAATTTGCAGCAACAGTGATGTTAATGCAGAAACTCCAAAAGACAAATGGAGTTTGTCACATTAATGCTTAATGACACATTAATTAACTTCAAACTCGACACCGGAGCAAGAGCCAACCATATCAGTTTGTCAGATGTAAATGTGCTGAGAATTAAACCGCAAATGGTAAATAAAGCACTACTACTGAAAGACTGCAATGGAAATGAAATTACAACGCTCGGAGCTTGCGAGCTCATTGTAAATGTGAAGAACAAAGATCACACAGTTAAATTTTTAATTGCAGAACCAGCATGTGACTCTCTACTGGGAGTGGAAGCATGCGAGGCACTTGAGCTAGACAAGCGGGTGAAAGGTGCAGTCAGCTGTACCCACACAAAATGCATCAGTAGCTTCCATACTGAAGGAGGTTCCTGGGATTTTTCAAGGATTTGGCACTCTACCTTTCACATACAAAATCCAGTAAAAGTAAAAGAGAACGCGAACCCAGTAATGCATGTACCAAGACGTGTACCAGCTCCATTGAAAGATAGATTGAAGAAGCGCTGAGCAGGGATAACGCCACCTCCTCCTGCACAAGGCTAAGCCTAATGCAGTGGTGCACAGAGCGCACCTGACCAGAACCTGAATGAGCAGGTTCTTCCCGGAGGTGGGGGACAAATGTGAGCGGTGTCAGAGGGGCCCGGCCAACCACACCCACATGTTTTGGGCTTGTCCCAAACTTGCTGGGTTCTGGACAGCCTTCTCCGAGGCAATGTCCAAGGCCAACGCCCTCGCTTTCGCTTCCCTGATCGCACGCCGGAGAATCCTGCTCGGCTGGCGATCGGCAGCACCACCCACAGCTGCAGACTGGCTCGCTGACCTTTCGGAATTTCTCCACCTGGAGAAGATGAAGTCCGCCACCCGAGGGTCAGAGGAAGGCTTCCTGGATACTTGGGGGCAGTTCGTCGGCCTGTTCCAAAACCTGTTCGAGGCCAGCAACGGGGAGTAAGCTACTGAGAATTTTTTTTAAACGTGGATGAGGTACCAAAAGACTGCGCAACCCGGGGGAGGTGGGGGGAGATGGAAGGAAGGTGGGCAAACCCCGAGAGATGGGGGAGGGCTGCCCCCCCTTTTCTTTTTTCCATTCTGACCGGAAAAGAAAAGAAAAGCACAACCATAGCGTGGGGGGGGGGGGGGGGGAGGAACCACAGACCGATCCAGAGGGCAACGAAATGCGCAAGAGTCAGTTAAACAAAGGACAAAATAAAGGAAATTAGTGCGGGCGAGAAAAATGTGATGTATATATATATATACACGACTATTTATTAATATGAGAAATGCCAATAAAAAGATTTTTAAAAAGATAGATTGAAGGATGAGTTAGAAAGGATGACGACTCTAGGCATAATTAAGTGCACAGATGAACCTGCAGATTGGGTAAATTCTATGGTCTGTGCCAACAATAGGAACAACGACCTAGGAATCTGTATGGACCCCAAAGATGTGAACCTCAACCTTAAAAGAGAATATTATCCGATACCAAAGAGGAAGAAAATAACATATGAGATGGCAGGAGCAATATATTTCAGCAAGTTAGACACTTCACAAGACTTCTGGCAGCTCAAATTAGACAAAGAAAGCACAAAGCTCTGTACATTCAACACAGCTTTTGGATGAAATTGTTTCTTAAGGATGCCATTTGGCATAATTTCCGCATCAGAGATTTTCCATCGTGCCATGGAACGCATAGTTGTAGGGGCACCAGGCGTCGGAGTTTATGTTCATGACAATCATTTGGGCATCAACACGAGAAGAACATGATAAAAGGCTTCTCAGGGTGTTGAAGAGCATTAAGAAGAATGGCTTAAAGCTGAACAAAGCCACATGTCAAGTTGGTGTTAGCAGTATTACATTCCTGGAAACAAGCTATCTGAGAAAGGTATACAGCTGGATCAAGACAAAATAAAGGCTATCTTGAGTATGCCATGACCCAATGACAAGAAAGGTATACTGAGAATGTTGGGAATAAAATAGTTTTGTTGGCAAATTTATACCGAACTTTGCAGCGTAAACTTTACACCTCAGAGAAACAATTCAGAAAGACGCAATATTTCAATGGTCCAGTAGGCATGAACAGTGGGCAGGATTGGCAAGCATTACAAGTATCATTAATAACAGTGCCAGTCCTGACGTTTTTCAACCCAGCGAAAAAGACAAAAATTTCGACCGACGCGTCACAGGATGGGTAGGCAGCTGTCTTATTACAACAACATGTGGAAGAAAACTGGTTTCCATTTGCATCTGCATCCAGATCAATGTCAGATACACAACGGAGGTATGCGCAAATTGAAATGGAATGCCTAGGTTTAATGACCAAAGACACTGGGCTGGATTCTCCGTTACTGGGGCTATGTCCTCAGACCATCGTAAAAACGGTGGGCTTTCATGCCAGAAAAACTGGTGTGAAAGGACTATATATTCCTAGTCCTGCAGGGGGCTAGCAGTGAACTAGCGTAAAACTAGCAGCTTTTGCTGCAGATACGGGCCCCCACATTTCCGGGTTGGAAGCCGTGCATGTGCAAGGCGCCAGCCTCCAGTGGCCGCTCCGTGCTCCATGGTGGACTCAGACCGCGGAACTGGACACTAAACATAGTGCCACCGATCGGCCGCACGCCCGACATTGATCACCCGCCCCAAAATTGCCCAGCCGCGTATGAGGCCCCCCTTGCCCTACGATCGGCCCGCCCCCGACCACGCTAGTATTCCGACGGCAGGACCATGTTAGATCCACGCCATTGGGACTTCGGCCGGTCGGAGGCCGAGAATGGCGGGACCGGCCTCCAGTATGGCCGCAAGTAGTTGATAACCGGTGATTTCTGGGCCAGGCGAATCGGGGAACCGGCACCGGTCCTGAGTCCATGCGAGGAAGTGGATTCTCCGCCTCGGCACAGCTGCGATTTTGGCGTTGGGGTGCGGAGAATCCAGCCCACAGCCTTACAAAAGGTGATAAAATATCTCCACGAGGGATCGCCTAAAGGTTCCTGTTCCAGCTATTACAATGTTAGGGCAGGATTAAGTGATGTGAATGGATTTTTGCCTCGACAACAAAGAATTGTAATTCCGCAAACATTTAAAAAAAAAATTTAGAGTACCCAATTCATTTTTTCCAATTAAGGGGCAACTTAGCGGGGCCAATCCACCTACCCTGCACATCTTTGGGTTGTGGGGGCGAAACCCATGCAGGCACGGGGAGAATGTGCAAACTCCACACGGACAGTGACCCAGAGCCGGGATCGAACCTGGGACCTCGGCGCCGTGAGACTGCAGTGCTAACCACTGCGCCACCGTGCTGCCCCTGTAACCTGCACATCTTTGGGTTGTGGGGGCGAAACCCACGCAAACACGGGGAGAATGTGCAAACTCCACACGGACAGTGACCCAGGGCCAGGATCGAACCTGGGACCTCGGCGCCATGAGGCAGCAGTGCTAACTCACTGCGCCACCGTGCTGCCCATTCCCAAACATTAAGTTCGATGATTCTTCGCAAAATCCATGAAATGCATTTTGGAAGGAAAAAGTGCAAGAGAAGAGCTGAGGACACAGTCTATTGGTCGAGCATCAACCGCCAGATTGAAGCAATGGTAAAAAACTACACATGGTGTCAGAAAGTGACCAACTGCACACAGTGCAAAACGCTAAAAAACTGATCACGGTGTAGGAAGCTTCACTTCAAACTGCCGAAAGAGTCAGTTACTCAAAGATTAGAGAGGACACCGATCTTTCAAAAAGGAGGCAAAGGTGATTTGAGGACAAATCCACAAGGACATTTGAAGACAAATCTACGGGAAGACTCCAACCATTGCAACCAGATGCTACAGTCAGACTGGAAGATTCCACTGGGAGCGGATCGTTAAAGTATGCTAGGATACTGCGACAGGCAGGTCCACATTCGTATTTGATCATCATGGTTGATGGAGCAGTCTTACAGAAAAACAGAAGAGCCATACTCAAGGTTCAGCAACCATTTGTACTAGAACCACAAGAAGACATTGTGAGCACTCCTGAGACAGTTGAAAAAGAACCAGTTCAGAATACAGAGACACAACAAAGTCAAAAAATACAAAGTCAAGAAGAACAAGAAACATCATCAACAACAAATGAACATGACACAAGGTCACAGGTTCAACTACTACTCCGAGGATCAATGAGACAGAGACTGAAAATGTGATGAGCTGTGAATAGTTAAATGCATAAACAACTTTGCATATCATGTAATGTAAAAAAAAAGTTAGAAATATAAATAGTTACACTTCCAAACGAAAGGGGGAATATAACGAGATGCATAAGTTATCTTGTGTATAATGCTGTAAACGACCTCCGCTCAGTAGGTGGCAGTATAAATCTACCATGTGACTGTACCTTGTGGAGTTGGGAGTTAGTCATCTTAGTGGATAGTCGTCTTTGCAGTAGCTCTAAGATAATTGTTTAGTATTTGTAGTTTGTTATATATTTATTACAGTTATCTTTACAATGCATTTGTGTTATAATAAAATACATTAACTAGTCAAAACTATATGTTCTTCTGTGCACCATTCACATTGGCCAGGGCACAAGAACATAACAAGCCTCTCTCTCTCTGCACTCTTGATGAAGTGCTCCCTCTTTCTCTCACTTTATTGTCATCCTGCCTCTCTCTCCCTGTCCGCGTTCTTTATTTAAGTCCTGCCTTTCTCTCTGAAGCCAATCTGCAAACCATCCCTTTCTTATCATTGTATAGAACATAGAAGATAGAACATACAGTGCAGAAGGAGGCCATTCGGCCCATCGAGTCTGCACTGACTCACTTAAGCCCTCACTTCCACCCTATTACTGTAATCCAATAACCCTTCCTAACCTTTTTGGACACTAAGGGCAAATTAGCATGGCCAATCCACCTAACCTGCACATTTTTGGACTGTGTGAGGAAACGGGAGCACCCGGAGGAAACCCATGCAGATACAGGATGGAGGAAGGTGCAGACTCTGCACAGACAGTGACCCAGTGGGGAATCAAAACTGGCGCTGTAAAGCCACAGTGTCAACCACTGTGCTACCATGCTGCCTGTATCTCCCTTGTGTTCCCCCTTCTCCACTCTGTCCCCCCTGCTACCCACTCCACCCCCATGTCCTCCCTTCCCTATCTCCCCCCTTGCACTCCCCACACCTGCCCCTGTGGTTTCCCCCCACCCCCGCCGCCAGACCCTCCCTGCCGGGAGGTGAGCCACGGCTCCCCCCCCCTTGTTCTCATACCTCCTGCGTTAGCTTTCCCCGCTAGTGTGGTGGCCCCTCTCCTGGGGCTGATCTTACCCCTTTCCTATGCCTGCTAGATTTCTGTTCCCTCTTCACCCTCGCCGGCGCTCCACAGCCCATGCCCTTTCCTGTGGTTTAACATTTCTGTTCAGAGCGAGGCCAGTACTGTCCCGTGCAAACATGGTATAAGTCCATCACAGATCTTTTCTTTCTACCCTTTTTTCTTTCTCTGTTTCGCCCTCAGCGCTGCCTTGTCTGTTCCTTGTCCAGGCCCTTCGTCTGCACAACGCGTCCACTTCTGCCGGGGTGTTGAAATAGAGTTCTTTACTTTGGAACGTGACCCAGAGCCCATGACCATAAGACCATAAGACATAGGAACAGAATTAGTCCACTTGGTCCATTGAGTCTGCTCCGCCATTCAATCATGGCTGATATTTTTCTGATCCTCATTCTCCTGCCTGCTCCCATAACCTCTGGATCCCCGTATTAATCAAGAACCTATCTATCTCTGTCTCAAAGATACTCAGTAATTTGGCCTCCACAGCCTTCTGCAACAAAGAGTTCCACAGATTCACCAGCCTTTGGCTGAAGAAATTCCTTCTCATGTCTGTTTTAAAGGATCGTCCCTTTAGTCTGAGATTGTGCCCTCTGGTCTCGTTTGTTCTACCAGTGGAAACATCCACTCCACATCCACTCTATCCACGCCTCGCAGTATCCTGTAAGTTTCAATAAAATCCCCCCTCATCCTTCTAAACTCCAACGAGTACAGACTAAGAGTCCTCAACTTAGAACATAGAACATAGAACAGTACAGCACAGAACAGGCCCTTCGGCCCTCGATGTTGTGCCGAGCAATGATCACCCAACTCAAACCCACGTATCCACCCTATACCCGTAACCCAACAACCCCCCCCCCCCCTAACCTTACTTTTAAGGACACTACGGGCAATTTAGCATGGCCAATCCACCTAACCCGCACATCTTTGGACTGTGGGAGGAAACCGGAGCACCCGGAGAAAACCCACGCACACAGGGGGAGGACGTGCAGACTCCACACAGACAGTGACCCAGCCGGGAACCGAACCTGGGACCCTGGAGCTGTGAAGCATTTATGCTAACCACCATGCTACCGTGCTGCCCCAAACTGTGCCTCATAAAACAAGCTCCTTATTCCAGGATCATTCTTGTGAACCTCCTCTGGACCCTATCCAAGCCCAGCACATCTTTTCTTAGATACGGGGCCCAAAACTGCTCACAATACTCCGAATACATGTTTGCGAGGGGTCGAGATAAAGTAGACAGAAAAAACCCATTGCTCTTGGCAGAGAGTTCAAAAACCAGGGGTCACAGACTCAAGCTAAGTAGCAGAGGATTAGAGGGGACATGAGGAAAAATGTTTATACGCAGAGGATGGTGGGTGTCTGAGTTGGTGGTGGAGGCAGACACCTCAAACTCTTTTTTTGAAAAGTAGCTGGATCTACATTTTAGGTGCTGTAAGCTGCAGGCTGTGGGCCATGTGCAGGAAGGTGGGATTAGAAAGGGTGTCTTTGGGTCAGTATGGACAAGAATGGATGAATGGTCCCTTTCTGTGCTGTTTCACCTCTATGGTTCTCAGGCCTTGGCTACAATACACTCTTCCCCCAAACTCAAAGAGCCCACTGACATTCAATGCTCAACCTGACACATGAAGGCTGGCCATGTGGGCAAGGTAGCCTATTATAGACATCTAAGGGAACCAGGACTCAACATAAACCACGACCCTCAGGAAAAGAAAAATCTTGAAAAACAAAATTCTACTCAGAGAAAATTTCAAGGAGCGATTCCTCAGCAAACATTGGCCATCAGCCTGCAATGTCACACTCGTTGTCAAGGACTGAAATTACACAGGAAATCTACAAGTTTTCTGAGTTTTAAATCAATGGGTTTCACTTCTCAAAGTGCTGGTTGTGTACAAGAGCGATCAATTCTCTCCCAATTAAAAATAATGAGGTCAAATTTCTGTCTTTGCTTTCGGTATTTGCAACTGAGATCAGACCAAATCTCCAGGAAAACCTCCTGCTCATTCTCACCGCACAGAGTGATGTTAGCACAGTGGAGATATGGCAAAACAATGCAAGAGTGCAAAAATAAAACACTGCAGATGCTGGAAATCTGAAATAAAAACTGAAAATCTTGGAAATACTCAGCCAGGCTCGGCAGCATAGCACATAGAACAGTACAGCACAGAACAGGCCCTTCGGCCCTCGATGTTGTGCCGAGCATTGTCCGAAACCAAGATCAAGCTATCCCACTCCCTGTCATTCTGGTGTGCTCTATGTGCCTATCCAATAACCGCTTGAAAGTTCCTAAAGTATCCGACTCCACTATCACAGCAGGCAGTCCATTCCACACCCTAACCACTCTCTGAGTAAAGAACCTACCTCGGATATCCCTCCTATATCTCCCACCCTGAATCTTATAGTTATGCCCCCTTGTAACAGCTACATCCACACGAGGAAATAGTCTTTGAACGTCCACTCTATCTATCCCCCTCATCATCTTATAAACCTCTATTAAGTCGCCTCTCATCCTCCTCCATTCCAAAGAGAAAAGCCCTAGCTCCCTCAACCTTTCCTCATAAGACCCAAGACCTAAACATCTGCGGAGATAGAAGCAGAGCATATGTTCCGGGTGCGATAAAGACCCTTCCTCAGAACTGTAGAATGATAGAAGTGTAATAGGTTTTCAGAAGTGAAAGGGCTTAGTGGGGGTGGGGGGAGAACAAAAATGAAGATCTCTGATAGATAGGAGAGGAACACTGGAACAGAAGTGGGCCATTCAGCCCTCCGAGCCTGTTCCACCATTCAGTTAATTCATGGTTGATCACTGGGGGCTTGGTTAGCTCAGTTGGCTGTGGAGCGATGCCAACAGCGTGGGCTCACTTCCCGTACCCGCTGAGGTTACAGGCCCTGCCTGCCGAACCTTGCCTCTCGCCTGCGGTGCGTGGTGGTCCACCACGTTAAATCACCACCAGTCAGCTGCCCATCAAAGGGGAGAGGGGTCTGTGGTCCTCTGGGACTGTGGCGATATTTACAGGTTGGTCATCGACTTCAACACCACTTTCTTATACTATCTTCACTTCCCTTGATCTCATTAGTCATCAGAAATCTATCAATTTCTGTCTTGAACATGCTCAATGATTGCACTTCCAAAGTCCTCAGACTTACCAAGAGGCTGGTGGGGTAGGGGGTAAGGATGAGGGAAACCCTGACATGGGTTAGGAAAGGGAAAGGAAGGAGTGAATGTAGAAGTGAGAAAATATATCAGACATGGTGGTGGGCCCTGATTAGGGGCTGATAAATGGCAAGTACCATTTGTGCCACACAAGTGCCAGGCAATAATCATCTCCAACAAGACTTTGCCTAACTATCTCCCATTGGCTTTCAATGGATTATTGATCATGGTCCAGAAAGGCACAAGTCAGCAATGTGATGGATTTTTTTTCACTTGCCCGGATGAGGAGTACAATTCCAACAATGCTCAAAAACATCAAGGACAATGCTTGATTGGTACCAGATCCATCAGCTTAAATGTTCACTCCCTTCACTACCGATGCAGTGTGTACTCTCTACAAGATACTTAGCAGCCACACATCAAGGCTCCTTTGTCTGCACATCCAAAACCTGTGACCTCTACCACCTAGAGGATAAGGTTAGCAGAAACAGAGAACCCCACCGCTTGCAAGTTCCCATCCAAGTCATACACAATTCTGACTTGGAAATGTATCGCCATTCCTTTATTGTCGCTGGGAACTCCCTTCGAAGAGTGTACCTACACCACGTGGATGTCTGCAGTTCAAGAGGGCAGCTCACCATCGCCTTCTCGCATTGAACAACGTTCTCGCATTGGACGGCATGGTGGCACAGCGGTTAGCACTGCTGCCTCACAGCGCCAGGGACCCGTGTTCAATTCCGGCCTCGGGTGACTGTGCGGAGTTTACACGTTTTCCCTGTGTCTGCGTGGGCTTCCTCCGGGTGCTCCAGTTTCCTCCCATAGTCCAAAGATGTGCAGGTTAGGTGGATTGGCCATGATAAATTGCCTCTTAGGGTTCAAAAGGCTAGGCAGGGTTACGTGGAGGGCTTAGGTAGGGTTTTCGTTCCAAGGGTCGCTGCAAACTCGATGGGCCAAATGGCCTCCTTCTCCATTGTAGGGATTCCATACTTCTCAAGGGTAATTAGAGATGGACAATCAATGCTGGCCGAGCCAACCGCGCATTTCATGAAAGAATTTTTAAAATGCCATGGGGAGGAAATTCTTGGTTGAGGTAAAAGAAAGATTCATCAGAGGCACTTGATTAGAGGTTCATCATCTGCGATGGAGAAACTAGGAGAATACAATAGAGTCATTACTAGAAGTAGCTGCAAAGAGGCGTCGCCAAGGTAACAGTTGGAATCCTTGGGCTTGTCGTCAATGTTAGCTATTAGCCTTTCCCCAGAAATGGAGACAGAGAAGTCACCAAAGGGAAAGGAAGACTCAGAGATGAACCAGATGATGGTGAGAGAAGGGTTGAAATTGGAAACAGAGTCTATGAAATTTCCAGTTGAGCAGGAAGCATCACCAATAGTCGTCAATGTAAGAAAAAAAAGTGAAGGTGGAGGGGGGCATGAGTAAGACTGGAACAAGGAATCTTCCACATCTCTCACAAAAAAAAAGCAAGCGTAGCTAGGACCATCCAGGTACCCATGGCAATACCTTTTACTTGCAGGAAGTGAGTGGGGTTGAAGAAGTTGTTAAATGCGAGAACAAGTTCAGTTCTTTGAGCCAAGATGCTGGCAGAATCTCAAACTGAACACAAGGATGTAGTTAGCATGAAACTCACAGCCAGGCATTTTACGTATGAGTCTGACCCAGAACCACTGATTAGCAAATGTCACTTTTATTAAAACTGCAGTGGCAACCTGCAAAAAAACTCCTTTACAACAAAGGTCACGGGTGAGTCAAACATTTCAGTGTGTGGACAGACTGTGAGAGGGAAAACAATCCGAATTGTCATGAGAACGGGAGAAAGGGATCCCCCACAGAGAACCCCTGACTATAGGGATCCCCCATAGAGGCCCCCTGACTAAAGAGGTCCCCTGACTAGAGGGACCATCCCCACAGTCTCACTGCCCCCCTCCCCACCACCCCCAGAAAAGAGACCCCTGCCTGGAAGCTAGAGAGTGGTCCAGGCAGGGGCAGTGACAATAATTATAACTGTAACACTTATCTGGACGCTCCACGTGTCTATTCCTGGAAAGACAATGGCTGTGACATGAGTTTCAACTCCGCAGATCCATTAGCTGCAAGCTATTCCTAACTTTCTAGCAGTGGGCTGTGATTGACAGCTTCCACCGACCAGCTGCAACCTTGATTCATTCATCTCCCTTCATGGATGAGTGACTCTATGTGGTGAAACCCTGCCCTCAAGAGCTGGGGTGCGGGGGGGAGGTAGATTGGGGGAGGGGGGGTCTGGAGACTGTGGTGGGAAGTCTGAGGATGTGGAGAGGCAGGAAGTAATTGAGGCCTTGGCAAGGCGTTCCTTGCCGAGGCCAACAGAGAGAAAGTGTTGAACACTCTGAGATAGAACTGTTTTCCCCACCGACCTCTCTTTGATAGCGCAGTCGAGAAACCATAATGGGACTCTGTATTTTGGGCATTAAATCGCACCATACCTTTTTAAAAGGGAGAAAGCAGCATAATGTATTCATATCCTATCAGCATGCTCAGAGTGTGATGATGCAATGAACATCTGATCTGACCATCTTGGCATCTGTCTCTCTTACAGGTTCTTCCCAACAGTAGAACATACCTTCACCATCGTAGTCTTCACTTTGGACTGCATGTTTGTGTCTATGCAACAGAGCTCAGCTTCAAAGATTCTGCCCAAAATGTATTAGTGAGCTCTATGTGGGTATCACATGGGTGGGTACCATGGAATTCCCTCCATGCCAGCTAATGCCATTAAAAATAAGTGGGTGCAACTTCCTTAGTTTCAATGGAGCTACCCTTGACGTTGGCGCCTGAGGGTGCGCTGTAGTGCCTTGATCTTACCCGGCCTGAGTTAGAAGTTCAGATGACATAGGAATTCGGTAATTAACTGGGATTGGAGTGGAAATCCGGCACGCATTGTCACTCTGAGGAAGTTCAGGGCAAAAAAGTTTCAACATATTTCCCCTTTCCAAATCTGCCCCTGGACATCACGGGTTCCTATCATAACTATGACTATGTGGGATTTCCATCTGATGACCAGTATCAGCCCTGAATGCATTTGAATTCCTGGAGTCAGGAGCATAACATAATGTTTTGTGGACACCTGCACCATTTGTAATGGAGCTGGGGTGTCCCATGGCAGGGGTCAATGTTAACTTCAGCAGCAATACATCACTCTGTTAGTGTCGGATGATTACATTTAAATATATCTGTCTCCTTTAGCGGTCACTCTACTATCAGTTTCACTCCAGCCCTCAGCAGCTCATTCTCCTTACTTGCAGACAATGACCAGTTAGGAGACATTTAGAGAGGTTGAATTTATATAGCATCACCTCCATTCTACCCCAAAAAGTACTCCAATTGTAATTAACTGCTTTTTCAAGTCCAGCAACTGGGAAACAGTCGCTGACGGCTGTGACCTCTGGAGGATGACTGTTTGGAAGTGCATTGATGTGGAGATGCCGCCGCTGGATTGCGGTGGGCACAGTAAGAAGTCTCACAGCACCAGGTTCAAGTCCAACAGGTTTATTTGCAATCACAAGCTTTCGGAGCACTGCTCCTTCATCGGGTGAAGTGGAGTCAGGTTCACAAACACAGCAGATATAAGAAAGACACAATTGCAGGATAATTACAGATAGGAATGTGAAGAATGGTTGAAATAGGAGTCTTTACAGGTAAACGAGTCTTTACAGGAACAAACAGTGTGAGTGGAATGAGCGATAGTCACAGGTAAGTGAGGTGTGAATTGTCTCATGTTAGGACAGTTAGTAGTATCTGCAAACCCGGGCAGCATGGTGGGGGTTACATGGAATGTGACATGAAGCCGAGATCCCGGATGAGGCCATCCTCATGGGTGGGGAATTTGGCTACCAGTTTCTGCTCGGCGATTCTGCATTGTCGTGTGTCTTGAAAGCTGCTTTGGAGAATGCTTACCTGAACATTGGAGGCTGAATGTCCTTATCTGCTGAAGTGTTCCCCGATTTGGAAGGGAACACTCCTGCCTGGCGATTGTTCCGCCATGTCTGTTCATCCATTGTCGTAGCATCTGCATGGTCTCTCCAATGTACCACGTCTCGGGACATCCTTCCCTGCAGCGTGTAAGGTAGACAACGTTGGCCGAGTCGCATGAGCATGTACCGTGTAACTGGTGGGCGGTGTTCTTATGTGTGATGGTAGTATCCATGTCGATGATCTGGCATGTCTTGCAGAGTTTACCGTGGCAGTGTTCCGTGGTGTCGTGGTCGTTGTTCTCTTGAAGGCTGGGTAGTTTGCTGTGAACAATGGTCTGCTTGAGGTTTGGAAGTTGTTTGAAGGCAAGTAATGGAGGTGTGGGGATGGGCTTGGCGAGATGTTCGTCATCATCGATGACATGTTGAAGGCTCCGAAGAAGATGTCGTAGTTTCTCCGCTCCGGGGGAGTACTGGAAGATGAATGGTACTCTGTCGGTCATGTCCCGTGTTTGTCATCTGAGGAGGTCAGTGCGGTTTTTCACTGTGGATGTCAGAACTGCCGATCGATGAGTCGGACGCCATATCCGTTCTTACAAGGGCGTCTTTCAGCGTCTGTAGGTGTTCCTCCTCGTCCGAGCAGATCCTGTGTATATGGAGGGTTTGTCCTCCATATTCTTTAACATGTTTAGGATGGAAGCTGGAGAAGTGGAGCATAGTGAGATTATCCGTAGGGTTGCGATGAAGTGAAGTGCTAAGGTGTCCATCCTGGATGGTGATGCGTGTGTCCAAGAATGCAATCGATTCTGGAGAGTAGTCCAGGGTGAGTCTGATGGTGGGATGGAACTTGTTGATGTCATTGTGTCGCGTTTCAGTGATTCTTCCAACACATTCCAATCTGTAAGTACCTTGCAATTGTGCCTCTGCGTATATATTCTTTGTGAACCTGCCTCCACTTCACTTGATGAAGAAGCAGCGCTCTGAAGGCTTGTTATTTCAAATCAACCTGTTGGACTTTAACCTGGTGTTGTGAGACTTCTTACTCGAAGTGCATTGAAATACGTGAGCAGGAACAAAAAGCTCTGCTGGCCAAGAAGACGGCCCAGGGAAAACAGGTCAGAGAATCGTGCAGGGCTGGACATAGGCTGGCTTTAAAGGCTTGATTCTTTGATCCTGGGGAAAATGATTCCCCGATCACCGAGTGTATGAAGACACTTGCACACCTGCAGTGGAGAGCTGACTGCTGGATTTACTAAAGCCAGCTAAATTTAACAATTTACATGTGACTCATGGGCACACTTGAACTTAGCACAGTGGGTATAATGAAAGAAGATCCACTGAATCCAGAGCTTTTAAAGAGATTCTGCTCAAGCCTAAAGAAATCAAGGTACTGGAGTCTCTTTAAAGGCATTAAAGTGGCCATAGCAGCTTTTAAAGACCTTTATGAGGCAGGTGTAGAACTCATGGGTTGGTTCAAAAAGCAAACAGTGCAACAGGAATGAGTGCCAATTGTGGGCAGAGCGGTGCTGTCTTTGGAATTAGGTCCCAATCAGGATTGTGAAGCATCCACACAAGAATCAGCAAAGCAGCATTGTTCTACCAGTGGCTCCATACAGTCTGGAAATCCAACATCATCAGCATGTCAATAAAGCTGTGACTCTAGGTGTGTGATCTAACAAAATGGAACAGAGTCCCATCGCGTGTGATTAGCCGGGTGTTTCCCGGAACTCGGGCAGCACGATAGCATAGTGGAGGGCAGCACGGTAGCATAGTGGTGGGCAGCATGGAAGCATAGTGGTGGGCGGCATGGAAGCATAGTGGTGGGCGGCACGGAAGCATAGTGGTGGGCAGCACGATAGCATAGTGGTGGGCGGCACGGAAGCATAGTGGAGGACAGCACGATAGCATTGTGGAGGACAGCATGATAGCATAGTGGAGGGCAGCACGATAGCATAGTGGTGGGCAGCACGATAGCATAGTGGTGGGCGGCACGGAAGCATAGTGGTGGGCAGCACGGTAGCATAGTGGAGGGCAGCACGGTAGCATAGTGGAGGGCAGCACGGTAGCATAGTGGTGGGCGGCACGGAAGCATAGTGGTGGGCAGCACGATAGCATAGTAGAGGGAAGCACGGTAGCATAGTGGTGGGCAGCACAATAGCATAGTGGTGGGCGGCACGGAAGCATAGTGGTGGGCGGCACGGAAGCATAGTGGTGGGCAGCACGATAGCATAGTGGAGGGAAGCACGGTAGCATAGTGGTGGGCAGCACGATAGCATAGTGGTGGGCAGCACGGTAGCATAGTGGAGGGAAGCACGGTAGCATAGTGGTGGCCAGCACAATAGCATAGCGGTGGGCAGCACGATAGCATAGTGGTGGGCAGCAGGGTAGCATAGTGGTTAGCACAGCTCATTCACAGCTCCAGGGTCCCAGGTTTGATTCCCGGCTTGGGTCACTATCTGTGCGGAGTCTGCACGTTCTCCCCGTGTCTGCGTGGGTTTACTCCGGGTGCTCCGGTTTCCTCCCACAGTCCAAAGATGTGCAGGTTAGGTGGATTGGCCATGCTAAATTGCCCTTAGTGTCCAAAATGATTAGGTGGGGTTACTGGGTTACTGGGTTAGGGTGGAAGTGTGGGCTTGAGTAGGGTGCTCTTTCCAAGGGCCGGTGCAGACTCGATGGGCTAAATGGCCTCCTTCTGCATTGTGAATTCTATCATAAGAAACACCATGTTATCGAACAGCCATTCGGGTAGATCGGGGCCTCGACAGGGAATGTGCAGCCTAGGCCGCACTTAGTCTCGTTCTTTGCACAGAGGAGCTTCACTCCCCGGAACTCAAATGGTGCCCGATCTCCCGAACCGCAACCCCCCCCCCCCCCCACCCCAACCCCCCAAACCCCCCCCACCCACCCCCCCACCCCAAACCCACAACCCCAAACCACCAACTCATCTATAAGGGGTACTCAGCCCCCATACCGGAAAGGGGTAGCCCCAGGCCTGATCCCCATCGTGTGCACAATTCCAGCTTGGCACCGCTTCTGCCAGCTGGCAGTGCCAGGCTGCCACCCAGGTGGCACTGCCAGGGTTCCCAAGTGCCACCACCAATGCCAGGGTGCCACCCTGCCCAGAGGGCAAGCACCTTGGGGCCTCCGATCCCTTGGGAGATCCCCACGAGTGCCATTCAGCCTGGTCCCCATAAACGACACTCGTCTGAGGTCTGCAAGGCAAGGGGGTTAGAATCCACGCCTTGATTAGATCGCGGGAATGTATATTAGAGTGAGACTAGCTGTCTCATTCTAATAGGGATTTGTCAGTAGGTTATCCTGCCCCCAATGGGCGGGATTCACATTGTGACGTCTTGCGAGATCGTGGCGGGCTGGGTAGATCCCGGAAGATGCTTTTTGGGAACAATACGGCTAGTAAATCTGGCCCTACATGACCATAGCAGTAACAACTGCAATACATGAAAATGAGACATGGAAGAGAACAGCAAAGGTACTTATGTTGGATGCCGTTCACCTCCATCAGATTCTGCGCATCACATGGAGAGATAGCGTCACCACTGCTGAAGATCATGATGGAGAGATGACGGACGTTGGCAGGACATGTCATTTGCCTTCCGGGCATATGCTCCACCAGAGTGACAGTCGAATGGACACCACCGAGCAGAGGCAAAAGACAGGACTAGCTTAAGAAGACTGGGCCAAATAGATTTAAGAAAGATCTTCAAGAGCGGGACATCATCTTGGCTGAATAAAAGAGACGGTGATTGACCAGGGATGGTGGTGGTGTCTTACCTCCCATTGTCCCACATGGGACAGGTGGAATTAAGTCTATGGGGGAGGCTTTGCATTGCTTTAGATGTGGGCAGTTAAGGAGGTTTGACGATTTGGCACATCAATGCACTCTGTCCAGCAGATACCTGACAGGAGGAAACTGACAGATTGACTAGCTGGAAATAGGTGCAGAAAATAGCAAACATGTTCCCATTACAAAAGGACGCATAGAGGAGTAAACAATCCAGGAAAAATTAGTTTTGAATTGCACTGGGTATTTTTTTCATGGCTGAGACTCATGTGGAAAATAGTCACACTGTACCAACTCAGAAAATGATTGAAGGCGGCAGTTATGACTTTTGTTTCAATGGCATTTCCGCCTCATTTTCTTTAGAATAAAACTGAGTCAAGTTGGTCGCAAGATCCCAGAATCCTCTATTTTCCTTGAACTTTCCTGAAAGTAAGACAAAATTCCATTGAAAAGCCTTGTTTATTTTCATTTGCATATTTGGATCTCACAATGGATGCTCTCAGCTAGCAGCTGGAATTTTAAACTAGCAAACCTACCTCAAGTACGGAGATTGTCTTTGCACCCAGAAGCGCACAAGCAGGACAACGAGACAGGCATTGAAATGTTTCTCTTCCCACACCGCATAGCACTCAAGGCAGACTTTCACCTGTTTCCACAAGCGGGGTCTTTCCTTGGAGCAGGTCACTGGCCTGTCGGGAGGCTTGAGGGGGCGTCACTCTGTATCAATTCATGGCCGTGGCTCCCGTTCTTATCGTTGGCCGCTGCCGTCTAAGAAGGATTTAGCAGCTTGATACCCAACCTGCCTGGCGGCGTTATGAACTTCCTCATCCATCATGTCCTGGGGTGAGATTTGAAACTGGAGCTCCTGGATCAGAGGCAGGGACACCATCCACTGCTCCACAAGACCTCCTAAGCAGATCACCTAGTCCCTGTTTGAATCCCTGAGCCGATTTGGTTTTAACTGGGGGTAGGTACAGAACACAGGGAAGAGAAATCACTGCACCGACACCTGCTAGAAAGCATATGTTGAGTTAAAACAGAAAATGTTGGAAAATACTCAGCAGGTCAAGGCCTCAGGGAGAGAAACTTGACTTTAACCATGTTTTCTTCACTGAAAGCCAGATTGGTCGGGAGCATTCTTGCTGCTAAACTATCAATAAGTCACATTTCTCGCTGACCTTTATTTGCCCTGGTTCTCCAAAATCTGATCCAATTTCGCTGCCTGGTATTACATCCAAGACCAGTAAAGTCTGCCAGTTCCTCAAACACAGTTATGTCCTGACAGAATCACTTGTTCTAAGCTTACATTTTAGTGGTTTCCAAAATACATTTCCAAGTATTTTTGATAATCATATCCAGTAAGTGAAATGAATTGACTTTGGAAATCAAACCCGGAACTCAATGGGATGAGTTTTTACGTCCCCCTCTCCTAAGGTGGGTACTGAAGCGAGGGGAGTGTAAAATTGAAGAGACGGGATTCTTCCCGGGAGCGTGCCCGTCCAAAACCAGACGCAATTTTGCACTTGGGCAGGCAGGTCCTCGGGTGGCAAACCTCCCCATTCACCTATCAAAGCCCTTAAATGACCATTTATTGTCTGCTTAAAGGCCTCATACTGCTCGGCCTCAATTTCCTGGTTAGCGGGTGCGGGGAGGGTGAGGAAGTGAGATTTACAGATTTCCCCGTCTAAGGCAGGAAGGTCCCTCTCCCCCACAGGACGTTGGAGCTCTGGGGCCCCCTCTTCCCTGGCCTACCCTTTTGACACCGCGATCATGCCCCTTCCCCTCCTGAAACCCCGGGACGTTCCCTACCCTCCAGCCCTTGGGACTTACCTTTACGAAGGTCCTGGAACTTTGTCAATTGGCCAACAGCTCTCACGGGCGGGATTTCCTTCCAAGGAGGTATTGAATCCCGTCTACTTCCACTCAACGTTCAAGTGAGCGTTAAATGGCAGAGGGAGTTAGAGAGTCAACTCTCTGGATGGCGAGCACCAATCACTCGCCATCCTTAAAGCACTGCGTAGTGTGATATATGCAGTGTTTATTTTTTCTGTGTTGATCGAGAACATTCCTCTTTTCGAAGCATTTATTCCCCTATTTTCAATTTTCTGAGCCGTGAAGGAGAGATGGAGGGATGCCCTTCTCTTAGAATTCCATCAATACAACTCTGAAATTGGGAAGAGGGCAAGTGGCCCACTTTTGCTGTTATTTTGCATTTTGCTTCTTGCTGCTAAATTGTAAGGTTCTGGGTTTGAGTCCCAATCCAGAGCTTGAGCGCAAAATCAGCTGTTGTGCAGCACTGAGGGAGTGCTACACTGTTGGAAGAGCCTTTCAGATGAAATGCTTAGCTGAGGCCTCATCTGCCTACTTGGTTGGATGCAAAGGATCCCATACACTATTCTGAAGAAGCAAAGTTATCCCCAATGGTCTGGCCAATATTTATCTCTCAGTTAACATCACATAAACAGATTATTGGCTCATTATCACATAGCTGGTCGTGGGAGTTTGCTGCTTTTTTTCTCGACATCACAACATTGACCACAATTCCAGGGTTTCACTGGCTATGAGGTGGTTGCGAAAGGCACTATGTAAATGCAAGTTATTCTTCTCCCCACAGTCGCTGTGTGATCTGCTAGGCATTGTTCAGTGTTGTCTGTTTTTATTTCACTTTTGCAGCCTTCACAGTGAGAGTGCTGTTTTTTTTTAAATTGCCGTTGAGTTTTGTGCAAGGAACAGGTTCAGGTTTAACTGTGACTGAATATCATTCTCTCACCCCTTGCCTAGACCCAGTAAGAGATTAGAGATGGCGGAAGAAGCACTTGGAAGGTGTTTTTGAGAATTTGGCAAACGTGGAGCTCAAGTCATATTGTCTTTACCATACAGAACAGTATTGGATCCGTACCTGTGCAGATGAAGCTTGGCAACCCGCCATAGATTAGGTCGTCGTTGTCTGGTAGAATGAACGGACATCGGGCCTGGACCTCCAGGCAGTATTGCTTACAAGGAATCCTGCGAGGACACAACAGCTGTGTGGCTTTGAAATACTCCGAGCACAGCCATGCTTTGTAGACTGCCTAAAAAAACAAGGGAGGGGATATTTGGGTTGGGGGGTTAGAGGTTAGAGAAAGAAAGAAAAACACATTTAACAAGAGTCTATAAGTATTTGGGCATCTGGACAGTTTAATGCAATCCATTTTAAAGTATTCCGGTTCGAACTATTAAACTATCAGTAAATTAGGTTCCTCTGACCTTTATTTCTCTTTATTCCCTCCAAAATCTGAACCAATTTATCTGCCTGATATTACATCCAAGACCAGGAAAGTCTGCCAGTTCTTCAAGCACAGATACGTCCTGACAGAATTACATGTTCTAGGCTTACATTTTAGCGGTTTCCAAAAAAACAACTTCCAAGTGTTTTTGATAATTGTACCCAGTAAGCGAAATTTGGATCTAAAACCTGAAACCCAATGTGATGAATGAAGTGTTTATTTATTTCTCTGATACAGAACATTACTCTTTCAAAATGTTTAATTCCCCTATCTTTGATTTTCTGAGCAATGAAGTAGAGAGGCATGCCCTTCCCACAGAGCTCCATCAATATAGCTCAGAAACGGGGAAGAGGGATAGTGACCCACACTTGCTCTTACTCTGCATTTTACTTCCTGTTCTCCTCCTTCCCTGTGGAGATATGTGTCACTTTGCATTTTCATTGTTTCACAGCAGTTCCCAATGACTGGATCTCATCTACCATAATCCAGACATTACGGGAGACACTTTTCGACTCCAATGTAACTCTGGTGGGCAGCAGCCTGCTAGCTCCACGAGTCAGAATCAATGAGAGGTCTAATCCATCGTCATACTACACTTGACAGTACGGTCATCCTATAGAAATGTTGTTGTGGCCATTTCAGAGACATGGATAGAGCAGGGACAGGAATGGTTGTTGCAGGTTCCGGGGTTTAGGTGTTTTAGTAAGCTCAGAGAAGGGGGCAAAAGAGGGGGAGGTGTGGCGCTGCTTGTCAAGGACAGTATTACAGTGGCGGAAAGGATGCTAGATGGGGACTCTTCTTCCGAGGTAGTATGGGCTGAGGTTAGAAACAGGAAAGGAGAGGTCACCCTGTTGGGAGTTTTCTATAGGCCACCTAATAGTTCTAGGGATGTAGAGGAAAGGATGGCGAAGATGATTCTGGAAAAGAGCGAAAGTAACAGGGTAGTTGTTATGGGAGACTTTAACTTTCCAAATATTGACTGGAAAAGATATAGTTCGAGTACATTAGATGGGTCATTCTTTGTACAATGTGTGCAGGAGGGTTTCCTGACACAATATGTTGACAGGCCAACAAGAGGCGAGGCCACATTGGATTTGGTTTTGGGTAATGAACCAGGCCAGGTGTTAGATCTGGAGGTAGGTGAGCACTTTGGAAACAGTGACTACAATTCGGTGACCTTTACGTTAGTGATGGAAAGGGATAAGTATACCCCGCAGGGCAAGAGTTATAGTTGGGGGAAGGGCAATTATGATGCCATTAGACATGACTTAGGATGTGTTGGTTGGAGAAGTAGGCTGCAAGGGTTGGGCACACTGGATATGTGGAGCTTGTTCAAGGAACAGCTATTGCATGTTCTTGATAAGTACGTACCAGTCAGGCAGGGAGGAAGGGGTCGAGCGAGGGAACCGTGGTTTACCAAAGAAGTGGAATCTCTTGTTAAGAGGAAGAAGGAGGCCTATGTGAAGATGAGGCGTGAAGTTTCAGTTGGGGTGCTTGATAGTTACAAGGAAGCGAGGAAGGATCTAAAGAGAGAGCTGAGACGAGCAAGGAGGGGACATGAGAAGTCTTTGGCAGGTAGGATCAAGGAAAACCCAAAAGCTTTCTATAGGTATGTCAGGAATAAAAGAATGACTAGGGTAAGAGTAGGGCCAGTCAAGGACAGTGGTGGGAAGTTGTGTGTGGAGGCTGAGGAGATAAGCGAGACACTAAATGAATACTTTTCGTCAGTATTCACTCAAGAAAAAGATAATATTGTAGAGGAGAATGCTGAGACCCAGGCTATTAGAATAGATGGCATTGAGGTGCGTAGGGAAGAAGTGTTGGCAATTCTGGACAAGGTGAAAATAGATAAGTCCCCGGGGCCGGATGGGATTTATCCTAGGATTCTCTGGGAAGCCAGGAAAGAGATTGCTGAGCCTTTGGCTTTGATTTTTAGGTCATCGTTGGCTACAGGAATAGTGCCAGAGGACTGGAGGATAGCAAATGTGGTCCCTTTGTTCAAGAAGGGGAGTAGAGATAACCCCGGTAACTATAGGCCGGTGAGCCTAACGTCTGTGGTGGGTAAAGTCTTGGAGAGGATTATAAAAGATACGATTTATAATCACCTAGATAGGAATAATATGATTAGGGACAGTCAGCATGGTTTTGTGAAGGGTAGGTCATGCCTCACAAACCTTATCGAGTTCTTTGAGAAGGTGACTGAACAGGTTGACGAGGGTAGAGCAGTTGATGTGGTGTATATGGATTTCAGTAAAGCGTTTGATAAGGTTCCCCACGGTCGGCTATTGCAGAAAATACAGAGGCTGGGGATTGAGGGTGATTTAGAGATGTGGATCAGAAATTGGCTAGTTGAAAGAAGACAGAGAGTGGTAGTTGATGGGAAATGTTCAGAATGGAGTTCAGTTACGAGTGGCGTACCACAAGGATCTGTTCTGGGGCCGTTGCTGTTTGTCATTTTTATAAATGACCTAGAGGAGGGCGCGGAAGGATGGGTGAGTAAATTTGCTGATGACACTAAAGTCGGTGGAGTTGTAGACAGTGCGGAAGGATGTTGCAGGTTACAGAGGGACATAGATAAGCTGCAGAGCTGGGCTGAGAGGTGGCAAATGGAGTTTAATGTGGAGAAGTGTGAGGTGATTCACTTTGGAAAGAATAACAGAAATGTGGAATATTTGGCTAATGGTAAAATTCTTGGTAGTGTGGATGAGCAGAGGGATCTCGGTGTCCATGTACATAGATCCCTGAAAGTTGCCACCCAGGTTGATAGGGTTGTGAAGAAGGCCTATGGTGTGTTGGCCTTTATTGGTAGAGGGATTGAGTTCCGGAGCCATGAGGTCATGTTGCAGTTGTACAAAACTCTAGTACGGCCGCATTTGGAGTATTGCGTACAGTTCTGGTCGCCTCATTATAGGAAGGACGTGGAAGCTTTGGAACGGGTGCAGAGGAGATTTACCAGGATGTTGCCTGGTATGGAGGGAAAATCTTATGAGGAAAGGCTGATGGACTTGAGGTTGTTTTCGTTAGAGAGAAGAAGGTTAAGAGGTGACTTAATAGAGGCATACAAAATGATCAGAGGGTTAGATAGGGTGGACAGCGAGAGACTTCTCCCGCGGATGGAGGTGGCTAGCACGAGGGGACATAGCCTTAAATTAAGGGGTAATAGATATAGGACAGAGGTCAGAGGTGGGTTTTTTACGCAAAGAGTGGTGAGGCCGTGGAATGCCCTACCTGCAACAGTAGTGAACTCGCCAACATTGGGGGCATTTAAAAGTTTATTGGATAAGCATATGGATGGTAAGGGCATAGTGTAGGTTAGATGGCCTTTAGATTTTTTCCATGTCGGTGCAACATCGAGGGCCGAAGGGCCTGTACTGCGCTGTATCGTTCTATGTTCTATGTAAAAACTTACCCACGCTGCATTTCTCGGGCAACTCACATGATACCTTTAAGAAATGCTGGCTAGGCTGCCCTACATCCAGCACCAATGTGTAGATTGCGCATGGTCTACTCATGGTATGTGCCAACTGTGTCAAAGTCCCACTACCAGGTTAGGACCCGATTTAATCATAGAAACAAGGCTGTTTTAGGCAGAAGTATCAGTCATGAAGATTAAAACCACTCGAGTATCAAATTTGGCAGTCGGTGGGCAGGGGATTATTTTATTGTCTGCCTATCACCTCTTCTTTCGGTGTGATTGGGCAACAGGGGAATAAAAATTGCCTCCTGTATATTTGATGTGGCAGAGATTATGTGATTCTTAATGAATATTTCCATTACAGTGGCGAGCACACTGTGCACATCCTGCATTGGCTATTAATCTTCCAGATGGAAGTTGAGGGCACAGATCTAAACTTTTACAGCATTTACTTTAAGAGCATGGCAAAGCATAAAACAAAAATCAAGAATAGCTTCATTTCACATGGCAATCATAACATTTCCTTCACAGAAATCATGAGGTGTCTATTTGTTCCCTCCAAAACTTCTGCCAGGACAGACTTGAGAATTTGTAAGTTCAACTCACAAACAGTTCACTGAAGACTTGGCATCAGTTCCGGCATCCTCCAATACATGAAAGGTGATAAGAAATGCAGCAACCAAATCCACTTCAGATAGTAGTGTCTTCATTGCTGATGGGCAAAGAGGTCAAGCCTTGGGATGAAGCACATGAAGCTGCTAAGTGTCATTGTTGTCTTTGGTGGTTGGCGTCCATTGCCAAATTGCTGTAGCTACTGGTCGCCATGGTAGTGCACACCACACCAGTGCAGCCATTTTCCTTTGTTTTCAGCTAGTGACTGATATGTACAACAATCAATGTCTCTCCAGGGCCCAGATGGACCAGGATTCTCCGAGCTCGCATCGGGTTGTAGAATTGGCGGGGGGGGGGGCGAATCCCACCACGCTGCTCTGACGCCGGGCTGCCAATTCTCCGGCCACCGGAGACTCGCTGCCAATCGCGCTGGCGCGGTTGCCACGGCAATTCTGCGCGCTCAACAGGCCAAGTGCCCGCCGAGTCCCACCGGCCTCGTTTGCGTATGGTTGTACCTGGCAGACCTCAGTATTCTGGCTGCGGGGGCCGTCTTGGTGGGGTGGGGAGGGCTACCAAGGTGGTAGCTTCTTTCCCTTTGCGCTCATCAAGATCTGCACCCACGTCCAATGGGCTGTTAGTTGGAGTGAACAAGAGCGGACATGCAATACCTTATCCCATTACCACAGTTTTCATGGCACTTGTAGTCATTATTGGTAGCTTTCTAACTTCATCGAAGCTGATCTGCCCCTAGATCCAGCCAAGTCCGGATCTTTTCCAGGAACAGTAAATGGTCTCTGTTTTCATAGAATGGTTACAGCACAGAAGAAAGTCCATCATGTCCTGTCTGTGCTGCTGTCTGCAAGAGCAACTCTCCAAGCCTTGCTCCCCGTATCCCTGAAACTTGTTTGTCTTCAAATAATTATCCAATTCCCTTTTGAAAGCCTTGAGTGAATCTGCCTCTACCACACACTCACACAGTCTACTCCAGATTCTAACCACTCACTCTGTAAAAAGGCTGATATTGACATTTCCTCTTTTGCTAATCACTTCCGCCATCTCTAATTAAATGAGTGACATCTGGTTCTTGACCTTTACATAAATGGGAGCAATCATTCGCCACCTGTTTTGTTGCAATCCCTCATGATTTTGAACACCTTTATCAAATCTCCTTTTAATCCTCTCTTCCCTAAGGAGAACAGTCCTCATTTGTCCAAGTAACTGAATTTCCTCATAATTGGATCCATTCTCATGATTCCTTTCTATATCCTCTCGTTGTGCATTCTTGCATGTTCCTAGCTGGAACAAGGTCACTTTACGAATTTGACCATGTGATGTACTAATAACATCATTGGCAGTTTGGGTGGGCTAACATTCAGTCAATTCTAGCAGCCTGTGAGAAAACACATTTCTAATAAAGCTCTTGTTTGTTTGTACCTTGGTGGTCTACAAACATACAAAACACCACATGGAAACTGGCGAGGAGGACATCGGAACCAACTTAGAAAACTCCCGAAGAAGAAAATAGAAAAATAGTCGATCCATGCGCAGACACCTGAAAAAGATCAATGAGCTAAAACTCTTTGCTACACCAAAGCTGACAATGGAGGGATGCTGGGTATTAGCAGCAGCTATCGATGGAATCAAAATTTTGCTGCAAGCTTTATCAACAGAAGCTTGCCATGTGCTCCACCCATAATGTTCTGCTCCCTGTACAGTGAGTAGCACGGAAGTAATAAATACCCTGAAACAATAGTTTAGAGGTCGTGTTCCAAACTCGGAAAGGAGCAAGCTGAGCTCAGGGTTGCTTCAAAGGAAAGGAGCGAGGTAGTACAAAAAACTTTGTGACATCTTTCTGCTTGCACAAGCCTTCCCATCGTAAAATGGCGAGAGTTTTTGACACCATGGCATCATACAAGGAAGGATTCTTTTTTCAGGCAAACAGGACACAGTAGTCACTATTTTCCTGAGCACGATGGAGTAGAAAACTTTCAACCTCCAGCAAAGTCTCATGCAATCAGAAAACCAGGTTGGAAAACGTATGGTGAAATTGTGGAGACATTTCAGCGTCACTTCCCACCTAAATCTTTGGTCATTGCCGAGAAGTTCAGATTCCATAAATGTAACCAATGAGGCGGTTTGTAGCTACTTTGAAGAAATTAGCTGAATACTGTGAATTTGGAGGTGTCTTGACACCGGGCTGGATTCTCCATACCCTGACTCCAAAACCGCGGCCGGTGGCATGGCGGAGGATTCAGTTTGATGCGTAATCGGGCCTGGCGCCGGTTCAGCGATTCTCCAGGAACCAAAATTCGGTGTCACCACGGAGTAAGCCACACCGCCTTGGGGGGGGGGGGGGGGCATTGCCAGAGGCCCCTCAGCAATCCTCCGTTCCCGACCGGCCGAGTTCCCGACGGCGTGGAACTAATCTGCTATTGCCGGTCAAGATGCTTGCGTGGCGGCTGCGGACTCAGTCCGCGGCCGCCCTGTTCGGGACGGGTGGATCATGAAATGAAAAATGGAAATTGCTTATTGTCACAAGTAGGCTTCAAATTAAGTTACTGTGAAAAGCCCCTAGTCGCCACATTCCGGCGCCTGTTCGGGGAGGCTGGTACGGGAATTGAACCATGCTCCTGGCCTGCCTCGGTCTGCTTCAAAAGCCAGCTCTTTAGCACTGTGCTAAATCAGCCCCAGATAACCTAGATAGCCAAAGGGGGGGGGGGCCTTCTAGACGGCCGGGGCATTAATGTGCGGGGGTTGAGGCTTGGGCGTGCCTCCGATCGGAGGGGGTCTCTTTCTTCGGTCTGGCTCCGCAGTCCGAGTCCGCCATGGAGCATGGCATGGCCGCTGGAGGCCACCGCCGAGCGCATGCGCGGCCGCTGACCAGAATTGTGGGGACCCATATCTGCAGCAAAGGAGATCTACACCGGGTCCCTGATAACCCCCTGAAGGGCTATGAATTTGTTTAACGTTTTTTTGGGAATTTCAGGAGTAAAGGTCCACCGCTTTTATGCCGGCGTGGGTACATAGTCTCAATAATGGAGAATCCAGCCCAGCATTTGAGGCAAGCTCGTGTGTTGATTAGGAAGTCAAACTATCCAAAAAATGCTGTGAACAAAAAACAAATTAAACCTAAAGAAGACTTTAACAGTCATGTTCTCTGTGGAATCAGCAACTAAGGAAGTCCAACAGCTAATTTTGAGCACTAAAATCCACAGACCTGAACACAGACACAAGTTCGAATTTGCGAGCGATGTGCAAAAACTCAGCATACAGCAACTGATTGCTGGTGCAAAGATGCAAATGCAAGAATTGTGGTAAAAGTGGGCACATCATACATGTGTGTTAGGGAACGAAACAACAAATTTCAAACAACAATTATAAAAAGCAAGAACCAAATAGGTCAAATCAAAAAACAAAGAGAGGGAAGATTATCCATGTGAAAATGGAGGTGGACACTGGCACAGCCTTTTTAATGGTCCCAGAAACTGTTAACAAAGAGAAACAAGAACATGTTGCCTTGAAATCTATAGAAAACACAAACCTATATCGGAGAAATGGGTCCATTAAGGGGCCGGCACGAGGTAACCGCGCGGCTAAACGGACAAATCCCTGCACACCGTTAAAGATAACTATCCAGCCCTAATGGGGACAACCTGGCTGGAGAGAATCAAGTTAAACTGGGGCCGAGGTGAATCTCATGTCGGGGTCCGAAGCAGATCCAACCAAAAGCCTAAAGGACAGAAAGTAGCAGCTGCTGAAGAAGCTCTGAAAGCAGCTGTGGCCAAGGCCCAGGCGGGCAGTGCTGGGACCGAGGTGACAAAGGCTCTGCAGGCTGGAACAAATATGCTGCAGGATGGAGAAACAAAGGATGAAGAGCTAACGGAAGATGCATATGAACGCTTTGACAAGAATGAAGGTCAAAAGTACACTGAAAAGTTCAGCGAGGATGTCCGGAATGCATTTACGTGCTCACTTTGTAAATTCCGAACCGTGGAGGAACAAGAAATTGAAGTGCATCTCGAAAAGCCTGGCCGTAAGGAAACTCTTTGAGTTCATTGGGAAATTTGTTCATGCAGTTTGGGAAAAGAGCTGCTGAATACCTTCGTGCATCAAGGGTCAACAAGTACAAAAAGATTGCTGATCGTAAATAACGGCAACAACAGGAGCAGAAGGAGCCAGCACAGAATCTCATGAAGGATGTTTGGATGGGAGTTGTTCCAGGCAACCAAATGGAAAGAGTTGGAGTTGCTCTGAGTGCTGTCTGCAACATCAATATTCCTTTCCTATTTCACTCCGAACAGCAGCATCTGAAGTCCATTAAACATACCAGCAGCAAGCATTACCATAACCTGACTTTGCTTAACCACCCAACCCTAAAGGCGACATTTGATATGTTGTTGAAGGGCAAGAACCCCTTTAGAAATCTTCAGGAGCAACAGATTCAATTGGAGAGGTTAAAAGTTGTATTCCAGAAACAAGACCTAAAACGCCAGGGTGAATGCAGTGAGAATGAAACCTTGAGGGGAGAGACGCAGGGTCTGACCGAGGCACTCCACAATCTGGAGAAGGCACCGCAGAGGCTATGCCACAGGATTCAGGTAAAGGAGGCCTTGGTATACAGTGTGGAGAGTCAGCGATTGGCAGCAAAAAAACATATCAACAGCTTGGAGGCAAGAACTCAAGAGGCTGGAAACAACTTGATTAAGTTGGAGAACCCAAACACTCGCAGAACACCAGCTCCACCACACTCCAGCTAAGAACTACCCTGCGTGTACAACGCTCAGTAGTACAAATGAACGTTGGCAGCCTCTGAAGTGAAAGCTCTGAAAAAGCAACCAAATTAGTTTTTGCGACGTGAGAACAGGGCTAAACGCCATGGGGTGAGATTCTCCGGTCGCCGACGCCGAAATTGCGTGAGGTGATTGGCTGGAAAATCCCTGTTTGTGCCAAAATCGGGGGCGGTGCTACTTTTCCGATGCCCTGCCCCCTCGAAAACATGCCGGACAGATGGCCTCAGGACGTCACCTGAGGCCCACCCACAATGCTACGCCCCCGATGGGCCGAGTTCCCGATGGCGTGGGTCACTCATGCTACTTTTGTTTGTGAACCGGGCATGGCGCTTTTAAGCTGCAGGTATCTGGGTTTGTTGCCCTTTACTAGCTGGAATCTCTCCGTCAGTTCGTCCAGTGTTGTGACCCTGCCCCCTGCCATCGGTGTTTAGGTTCCTGTCTGTCAGTGTCCACCCGTCCTGTCTCCACCTTTTAAAGGTGGCATCAGTGAGTGCTGGCGTCAACCTATGGTTATTGCAGATGTGGGCTTTGTCGGACATTTTAGTCAGGCCGAATTGCTGCCGCTGTTGGTTCCAGGTCTGGAGCGTGGCTACCACTACTGGGCTGCTGGACTGTTCTTTGGGTGGGGATGGGAGAGCCACCATGGCGAGGGCCCAGAGCGAGGCCGCCCTGTAGGAGACCTCCTCTGCACACACCCAATCGGTTTCTGGTTCCTGGAAGGGGGGGGGACTGGTTGGAGATGGTCCGGGGGTGGTGAGGGGGGTTATTGGGGGACAGTACGTGGCAGGCCGGGTCCACGCACGGCTGTCACCACGTTGCGCGGCACGGTCACTGCAGGCCGCTGTCATGCGCATGCGCGGCCACAGACCCGGCAATTCCCTGGCCATATCTGCAGGCAAAGTTCAGGGTTTTATGCTGCTCGCCCCCCACTAGACGGAGGATCGGTGCCTCTTTTGTGCCAATTTTCTGGCGTAAAACGCCATTGTTCCCATGCCGGTGACAGCACTTAGTTTTCAAATCGGAGAATCCAGCTCCATGTTTTTTTTTTATAAATGTTTTTATTCAGTTTTCGTATTTTATATTGAACAAATTACAAATTGTTAGGAGAGAGAAAAAAAAACAAACAAAAACAAACACGCAAAAATTAACACACATATTTACAGGTAAGCATCTTCGTAGTAGTAACTGCGCCCCCCCCCCCCCCCCCTCAACATGTTTATTTAGCTTGGTTTTGGGCCTTAGCTAGCCATCGAACCCCCGTAACGAACCTGTAGCCCCCCCCCCCCCTCCCGCTACCTTCCCCCGACTATTCTTCCTCTTGTACATTGGCCACAAATAGGTCCCGGAACAGTTGCATGAATGGCTCCCACGTTCTGTGGAAGCCGTCGTCCGACCCTCGGATGGCAAATTTGATTTTCTCCATTTGGAGAGATTCCGAGAGGTCGGACAGCCAGTCCGCAGCTCTGGGCGGTGCTGCTGACCGCCAGCCAAACAGGATTCTACGGCGGGCGATCAGGGAGGCAAAGGCAAGGGCATCCGCCCTCCTCCCCAGGAATAGATCTGGCTGTTCTGAAACCCCGAAGACCGCCACTATCGGGCATGGCTCCACCCTCACTCCCACCACTTTGGACATTACCTCGAAGAAGGCTGTCCAGTACTCCACGAGTCTGGGGCAGGACCAGAACATGTGGGCGTGGTTGGCCGGGCCTCTTTGGCACCGTTCACATCTGTCTTCCACCTCCGGGAAGAACCTACTCATACGGGTTCTTGTTAAGTGGGCTCTATGTACCACTTTTAGTTGCGTCAGGCTGAGCCTTGCGCACGTGGAGGTGGAGTTGACCCTATGCAGTGCTTCGCTCCAGAGTCCCCACCCGATCTCCATCCCCAGGTCGTCCTCCCATTTCCTCCTTGTTGCGTCCAGTACGGTGTCGTCCCTATCTACCAGTCGGTCATACATGTCACTACAGTTCCCTTTCTCTAGGATACTTGCGTCCAGTAGGTCTTCCAGTAGTGTCTGTCGTGGCGGTTGTGGGTACGTCCTTGTCTCCTTTCGTAGGAAGTTTTTGAGCTGCAGGTACCGTAGCTCGTTCCCCCCAGCTAGCTGAAATTTCTCTGTCAGTTCGTCCAGTGTTGCGATCCTGTCGTCCGTGTACAGGTCCCTGACTGTCAGTGTCCCCCCGTCCTGCCTCCACCTTTTGAAGGTGGCGTCGGTCAGTGCTGGTTTGAACCTATGGTTGTTGCGCTCCATGTTTTTAATAGAAGTCAAGAAGTATTGGCCAGGAACTATGCCAGCAGTCAGAAGTGAATACCTGTCATATAATTGGCACAGACAGGATGGATCTTCTACACCGTTCAAACTCGGGCCGATGTGTGGAGAAGACACGTTGACCAACTATTAGCAGCTAGAACAAGGTTGCCAGAGACAGAGTCAACTGAGTCTGCAAAAAACTGTGCCAAGTGAAGACCTGTACAAAGCTAAGAACCCAATAACACCAGATACAACTGTAGAAGACAGTGAACGGAATTCTCTCATAATGGGGTCATGTCCCCAAGCCCGCAAGAAAACGGGTGTGAATCACTCTGGATTTTCCTGGAGAAAGTCCAGTGATTCTCCGTTTTGAAGGGGGCTTGCAGGGTCCCGGAGTACTGCACGCAGCTCTGGCTGCCGATACGGACCCCTGCACTCCAGGTTCGGGTCCATGCCTATGGCAGCGGCGGCCCCGCGCAACATGGCAGACCCACACAGTCGGCCTACCCCAACAATATAGGCACCCCCCCAGATCGTGCACGCCCACCAATCGGTGGCCCCTGATCATGAGCCTGACCGTCCTGGAGGCCCCCCCTGATGACGGATCGCCCCCGCCCTCCACCAGGGCGGCCGTGGACTGTGTCCGCCGGGTGGAACCATGAGTGAACCACGCCGGCCCAGTTGCGGAGGATCGCCACGGGGGCCTCTTTCAATGGCGGCTGACCGGCGCCGCGTTGACCGTGCGGGTCTGACGCCCATTGTCCGCCCCCGCGCCAAGCGCGATTGCGGCGCGGAGGCTCAGAGTATCTCGGCCAGTGCCTCAGCTGAGGACATTTCAACACCACGTCAACCTCTAAATCCTACGTTGACTCCAGTCGATGCAATAACGGGCTGCGTCCGAACTACACCAAAAATACCAGAGGTTACAGTCAACACGAAGAAGCCTGAGGTTTACCGACCATGCACAGGAATCACTGTCCTTCAAACATCACCTTATTGACTGTTGTTAACAGTCTGCTTGTTAATTGGATATATTGTAAATTTTAATTGTTAGTATTATATTAGGTTTCATTGCAGAAATCTCTGATGTAAAGGGGGAGGAAAGTTTTGTGCATTCATATTTGTTCCTAGTTAGAACAAGGTCACTTTAAAAAAATAAATTTAGAGTACCCAATTAATTTTTCTAATTAAGGGGCAATTTAGCGTGGCCAATCCACCTACCCTGCACATCTTTCAGTTGTGGGGGTGAAACCCACGCAAATGCGGGGAGAATGTGCAAACTCCACATGGACAGTGACCCAGAGACGGGATCGAACCTGGGACCTCGGCGCCGTGAGGCAGCAGTGCTAACCACTGCACCACCGTGCTGCTAGAGCAAGGTCACTTTAAGAATTCGGTCATGTGATGTACTGATGACATCATCGGCAGTTTGGGCAGGCTGACAGTCAGTCTATTCTGGCAGCCTGTGAGAAAATACCTTTCCAATAAAGTTCTTGTTTGTTTGTACCTTTGTGGTCTGCAAGCCTGTCCTTAAAGATACAACACCTCTCTGCTGCCTTCATATCCTTCTAATACTCAATTTCTTAAGATGCCTGGAGTTATCAAATTACTTGTAATATACCACAAAACAGTGAAGTATACCAATGAATTGTTGTCAAGTACCATCCTAAGTCAAATAGGTACACGATTGTGATCACAACTGGTCTGAAATGTTTCCATAGCTCCATCTAACAATTCTACATGTTCAGATCCTTGATCCATGTTAATCATAAATTTGCACTTCAAAACATTAATCTGTATTACAAGAACAAAGTACAGTCTTCGGGTTCTCCATTTGGAGACTAAGTGTTGACATTGGGATTGAATTGCGTGCTGTTCGTATTCCAGTAGGGGGCGCTATTCAGTAAGAGAGTCCATGCATGCTAATGGACCAGCGCTCTGCCGGCACAAATTGAGAGCAATTCCTGGCCCAGTGGGTGTTCTAACGTAGCCATCTGGGATGGCCACTTACAAAGTAAACATGGATACTTGCAAAGACTCAAGGGAAATATGGCCAATACAGGCAGGCAAACTCAGAGCCTAAATGTATATATTTGCTAACAGAGAACCAGACAGTATCGAAACCCCCCCCCAGCCGATTTGTATTCTAATGGCCCATTTCCCCAGGACAAAAGACTGGTACTCAGGTATCAGATACAATTCCAGACACATCGGTGCCACTCCCTTCACCCAGGAAGCCCAAACAGCCAAGGTCAATGACCGCTCAGGACACGCCCAGCCATCAAGGCGCCCGCTCCTTTATTGGCTAAAACAGAAGGCAGTAATCGAAGCCTGCTGAACTATTGGGTCCAAAGCTAAGGACCGACCAAAAGAGCGCAAAACCCCAAAGGATAAAGAGAGACACTGCCATGTGTTCGATCTCTTTTGGCCCTGGCACACCGGCACTCTTCGGCTCGGCCTATACCTGAAGCCAACTGCAGCACCACGACCAGAAGCAAGTTCAAGATCAACAATCGTTACCAGACGGATGAGCCCAGCAGAACTGAAGTTACTCCTCCAGACCCAGCCACTCCAGATCCGAACAAAGGGCTTGTTCCTCTGCCAAAGCCTGGTGCCTGAAAGTTAAGTACAGGTTGTTGTTGTGTTAGGTGTAATTTAGCTTGTAGTGTCTTTATGTTGCATGCGTGAGTTAATCTTGTGTGTAAATAAACCATTATTGAAGTTGAACTAACTGACTGGTTGTTGGGTCTTTGATCAATATCCGGTTGAACCTTGTGGTGGGTATCATCTGATACCTGGCGACTCTGAAAAGTAATATCACTCAATATTAAAAAGGACCACCTTATTGGCGCCTCCGTTGCAAATTGGCAACACTAACCACTGGGGCCAGAGTTAGGGGCTAAAGAACCCGGCAGCTGGAATTGATTTTAAACACTCCACTCACCACACACTCACTGCCGCCACCAAGATGGCTCACAGAAGAACAGCCCTCCCACTGCAACTCCACCCCCCCCCCCCCCCCCCCCCCCCCCCCCCACAAGTTTGGGAGTCCGAGATGGACTCAGCTCCATGTCAGTGAGGAACAGAGGGACACCCTCTTTCCAGGGTAGGCCACAGACTTAACCTTGCCCTCCCGAACACTATCTGGGAGATGGTGGCAGAGACAGTCAGTGCTGCCAGTCTCACCAGGAGGGGACAGCTGGTGACCCTGAGAGGGGCAGAGAACCAGGGAGGGTTCCAAAGGCCACAGTGCCGGTGCCCTCTTGTTGGATGAGTTCTGTTGGTCCCCTGCTTCCTCTGCAGTGGGACAGCACTTCTGAGGAGTGCCAGCACCTGGTGGGCCCCTGACTGAGCTTGGCCATGGCCACCCCTTTGACGATACAACTGGGGGATGAGGGTGACCGGAAGGGTGGCCTGGGTGGGCTCCCTGATACCAGAAGCTCCTGAGCATTCAAAGGATACAGGCGGCACTCAACAGTGTGAGCAGCGAGGAGCTTGTAAGAAGCACAAAACGAGTGCATTTAAAAGACAGGCTGCAGCAATGGCGGTGTGTGTCAGGCCAACTTGATCCTGAGGGGGACACCCCAAGTCCATGGACTCAGCATCAAGTCGTGTCCCACTACTGCCTGTGGCCTGGGCAGCCACCCCCAGCAGGTTCAGGCATGACAATTTTCAATGGCTCCCACATCCCCTCCACAGCCATGGCGCCAGTCCCCAGTTGTAAATACTTGCTATAATTTGCGCTCGCAAGACTTCTGCCTGAGAGGGGTGGAGCATCCTGGAAGTGTGGTGTATACTGGGTCCCACCTGGTAAATACATTCAAAGAATGCAAATGGCGGTTTTCCATGACCCTGCCGTCGCGGGTCGCAAACCTCGCATGCGTCACGAGGGAGGGAACGAACATTGAGCCTGAATCGGCGGGGGAGAAGGCGGGGCGTGAACCTCGATTTTTGCTGGTGTCCAATACTCGGCCCGCTCGTGATTCGCATTTCCAGTGTCACGATGCGGAGAATCCAGCCAAGTCTATCATTTTGAGGTTCATTAGTAACATTACTAATTGGTTAAATTGATGAGCAGTGGGAAATATTCGCCGACACTTGAGAAAAATGTGTTACGCTTATCAACACCCATTCAATAGGTCGACAATGTTATTGCATAAGAGTGCATGTTAAAGATTCTGGGGTGCCGAGAATCATCAGAAATGGAGCGATTGATTGCCCTCAGCAGCCACAACCAAGTTCCACATAAAAATGACCACAATTATTGACAGACAATCCAAGATGAATGGTTGATTCTGGAAAAAGCAGAGCAGAAAGATTACCTGAGGCTCGGTACTGGTCGTTTGAAAACTTTCCTTGACATGAACTTCAGCAAGGTTTGTAAGATAATCTGTTCTGATAAGACCTCTTCCATCAGCCCATCCGACATTGGCTGAAGGGCCGTTTATAAGATTCTTCCACCCTTGGAAGAATCTTATAATACACTTTTGTAATAGTGTATTTAATGCAATATTAGCAGACTTACCAATTCATTTATAAAACGGCTGTAGATGATAGTCATCCAGCTTGAATGATTGCCCGGAGAATATATTGTGGTTTTGAGCTTTGGATGCAAGAGATTATTCTGGAGCTAGCTTGCAGGGATTGCAAATTTGGAGAGAAACAGAAGAATAAAAGAAACTCGGATAGCTCGTGTGTCGATTCCGTTCTTTCACTGTCTCTAATCATGAGAAGTGGAAGATCAGGTGGTCACCGCATTCGAGTTTGTGTTTCAGTAATTGGAAGATTTAGCCTTGATGACATTTAATTTTGTGGTAGATGCTTCATTTCATGGTGACAGTGGTCCTTGCTAAACAGGCTCAGAACAGGCCAAGGACCCTGTGCAGTTTATCCGCACTGCTGACGCCTCAGTACCAACCCCTTATGCACTGTTTGCATCTTGTCTCATTACCCAAGAGTATCCCCTCCACAGTGATGGAGTAATAGGGTAATCAGCTTAAACTCAACAAATAAGGAGGCTACCGCTCGGCTTCGAGGATTTGTGTTCACTTAATATTATATTATTATAATATTAATATTATGGCTGAATGAAACTTGTCTGACTGAATGGGATCAGTCCTGGGGATTGAGGGGCAGAATCAAGGGCTTATGCTGGGGAATACATTGCGCAACTGTAAAGAAAGCCAGGACTTGCATTTATTTAGCACCTTCCATGACCCAAGGGTATCTTAAAGCACTTTACAATCAATTGAGTACTTTTAACTTGGAGTCACTTTTGTAATATAGGAAACATGGCAGCTAATTGTGCGCACATGAACAGAAATAATGGGTAGGATTCTCTGTTTGGGAGACTATGCTCGCCCCTCGGAGCTGAATTGCACTTGATTTGCGCTCACTCTGGGAGCATAAATCAAGAGGCAATTCTCAATCCTTAGCCATACAAATGTTTGCACGGCGGGATTGCGAGGGATTCCGAATCTGCAATCGGGTCATAATTTTTAGCGGGAGGCCCGATGGTGAAGTTTGTGGCTGGGTCCCCTCCCCCCTCGCAATGCAATTCAGCCCCCCCCCTCCCACCCAACAATGCAATTCAGCTCCCCTCTGGGATTTTCTGGGCCGCCCCCCCCCCCCCCCCCCCCCCCCCCAATCAGTATGGGTGAGACCTGACCCCCCCCCAACCACTGGAGACCTCCTGATTAAAGAGGCCCCCACCAGAGACCCCTAATTAAAGAGAGCCCCCATAGACTCCCTAATGAAAGAGAGCTCCACCAGTAACCCCCTAATTATAGAGATCTCCCAGTGAATCCCTAATTAAAGAGATCCCCAGAGATTCCGTAATTGAAGAGACTCCCCCAAAGAGACCCCCTAATTTTGAAGTAGTCAGTTGTGAAATTAACTGCCTTGTTTATAAACATCAATGCTTTGATTGACAGCTCCTGGTCCACAAAGAGAGTTAAGTGCTTTCTGTTAGTTTCACAGCTGGCTACTTCAAAGTCACTCAGGCATGAAAGAAGTTGAATGAAACAATATAGACAGCAGGGTATGTGTGGAAGCTGTCAATCACAGCCTAGTAAAATCAAAATGACAGAGAAATTAATGAATGGCTTGCAGAACAAAGATCTGAGGGAGTTTAAACTCAGCTGACTGGTTCTCTCTTTCCAGGAATTGGCAGGTACTGCTCCCTCTGCCTGAGTCAACACGTGTATTGCACACATGAATTTTAAAGCAGGGACTTTTTTTTCACTGCCTCTGTCTCGATTACTCTCTAGCTTACAGGCAGAGGTCTCTCCTCTGGGGTGCTTCCAGACAGGGGTCTCCCGTCTGGGGGGGTCTCTGGGTGAGACTCTTTAGTTAGGCGATCTCTGGTAGGGTCTCTTTAATCAGGGGAGGCTTGGGCTGTCAAGTGGCAACTTACATTTCATCACACAAGTTCCAGGCAATGACCTTCTCCCTCAAGAGAGGACATTCAATGACATTCAAAGTCATTACCATTGCGGAATCCCCCACAATCAACATTCTGGGGTTACCATTGATCAGAAACTGAACTGGGCTAGCCATATTAGTACTGTGGCCACCAAGGCAGGTCAAAGGCTATGAATCCTACGGCGAGTAACTCACCTTCTGACCTCCCAAAACCTGTCCAACATCTACAATGCACAAGTCAGGAGTGTAATGGAATACTCTCCACTTGCCTGGATGAGTGCAATAACACTCAAGAAGCTTAACACCATCCAGGACAAAGCAGCTTGCATGATTGCTCCCCCTTCCACAACCATTCAATCCCTCCACCACCGACGAACAGTGGCAGCCATGTGTACCATCCACAAGATGGTTCCTTAGGCAGTACATTCCAAACCCACGACACTACCATCTAGAAGGATAAGAGCAACAGATACCTGGAGGTCCCCTCCAAGTCACTTGCCACCCTCTCTTGGAAATATATTGTTGTTCCTTCACTGTCACTGGGGCAACATTCTGGAAGGTCCTCCCTAACAACATTGTGTACCTACACCTCAGGGACTGCAGTGATTCAAGAAGCCAATTCACCACCACTTCTGAAGGGCAACTCGGGATGGGTAGGAAATGCTGGCCTAACGAGAAACGCCCACATCCCAGAAATTAATTTTCAAAAAATCTCTTAAAGAATTACCCCCTTGGCCCAATGAGAGGTCCACCACATCAGGTACACGCTGTGTCAAGATTTGAACGTATTCTCACCCACGTAATTCCTGGTCTGGAGGACTGGAGAATCACAAGGGCCTAGACAATATGGTGCCCGGTCCGGTAATAGGATGTAAATGGATATTTAAGACCCATTTGCATCCTCCCGCTGGCGCTGGGTGAGAATCTCGATCCTGCTGCCAGTGGCTGACTGGAGCATTGGAACCGGATTGGTGGCCCGTTTTCCTCTCATCCCTGCCGCTTTCACCACCACTTGCCGCCTGTTGCGGAGTTCCCGATGCAGCGGAGAATCCAGCCCAATGATCAGAACATCTATTTTGCTGCATTTGGAAATTAAAAAATGGTTGATTATTACGCCGGGCCAGGGTGGGGGGGGGAGTCGTTGGGAAATATTAGGCTAGTTTAATGACTCCATATTGAAAAGGGAAGCAGTCAGTTCTCTGAAATGATGGGCGTCATTCACTCCAAATATTTCTCTTATTTCTCTGTCCAGTTTCGGGTGTGTTTGGCGAGGTGTTTCTCACTGGCTGAAGCGCCGAGTAACACCTCACTATTTGACAGCACTTTGCTGTTTTTATGGCCTTGGGGAGTTTCCCTCCACTGAGGCACACTTGAGTCATTTCCTACAAGCAAGCCCAGCAGGAAAGGCTCCTCACAAATCGGGGCGCCATTTTGTTTGGCTGGCCCGATCTTCCCCCTGCTTTCAAACCCCCTCCCCACCCACAATACTGGGGAGGCCCCCCGGGATGGCACTTTCATGGTGCCTGGGTGGCACTGCCAGGGTACTAGGCTGGAGGTGTACCACAGCGCCACACTGCCCTGTGCCCGACCACCCAGAGCCTCTAATGGCCTGGAGACCCATACCCCTCCCCTCCAGCCATCATGCTTGGTCTATATTTGTAGACCACTACGGGTACGGGTCTCCAGGCCATTAGAGGCCCTGGGTGGTCGGGCACAGGGCAGCCCGGTAGCATTGTGGATAGCACAATCGCTTCACAGCTCCAGGGTCCCAGGTTCGATTCCGGCTTGGGTCACTGTCTGTGCGGAGTCTGCACATCCTCCTCGTGTGTGCGTGGGTTTCCTCCGGGTGCTCCGGTTTCCTCCCACCGTCCAAAGATGTGCAGGTTAGGTGGATTGGCCATGCTAAATTGCCCTTAGTGTCCAAAATTGCCCTTAGTGTTGGGTGGGGTTACTGGGTTATGGGGATAGGGTGGAGGTGTTGGCCTTGGGTAGGATGCTATTTCCAAGAGCCAGTGCAGACTCGATGGGCCGAATGGCCTCCTTCTGCACTGTAAATTCTATGTAAATGGTGCCCTGGCGAGGTCTTCCAGACGCGGCCGTTGAGTAGCGGGCGCCTGGAGAATCCGGCGAACGGATATTGAAATAAGCTGTATGGCTCATTGAAATATGCCGATCTGGGTCACGCTAACTGAGGGCGAGATCCAGATTGCGACATCTTGCGCGATTCCGTTGGAACCCATGAGACGTTTCGAGCGTCACAA
The DNA here is from genome assembly GCF_902713615.1 of Scyliorhinus canicula. Lineage (NCBI taxonomy): Eukaryota > Metazoa > Chordata > Chondrichthyes > Carcharhiniformes > Scyliorhinidae > Scyliorhinus > Scyliorhinus canicula. Next base: position 22,437,258 of record NC_052162.1, on the reverse strand, counting down.
ATCTCACGAGATGCCTCTCGCCAAGATTCGACGGCCTCTCCCCAACACTAAGTCGGGCGCGACCAGGCCGCTGAATCGTTTCTGCTCCATTAAATGTTTTGAAACTTTTCACTCCAATGAAGTTGATTAGCATCATTTTTGACCAAAGAATGTCTTGCTTTATATGGATTTCTATCCCTCAAATTATAGCTGTGAGCTGCACTCCGACTGAGATTACAGCAGTGCTGGGGATGGTGGGGAGCCTGAGGAATGTGACAAAGAGGCTGAATCTCAGTTCGTGTCACTTGATCAGAACATGCTCAGGAAATCCGTCAATGGTGACTGCGGGACTTATTCTCTTGAAGTTTGTGTTACATTACCTTACGTAATATATATATTACTCTTTGAACCAGCCGGGTTGATGAAATAAACAATAGCCTTCTTTTAAAGATTAACTAATTTAATGAGTAATATAAATAATATTTTATGAGTCCTTTCTTCTTAATACCCAACTTGTAAAATAAATAAAATACAGTAAAGATAACCAACTAACTATACAATGTAATAATGAAATAACCTATAACTTCTCTCTCTCTCTCTCTCTGGCTAATCTATATCTTGTCTGTTCACTCTCCTGAAGCACAATCTCAGAAAGAGCGGGAAAGTTTTTCTTATACCATCTGATAGTGAGACATCTAGTGTTGAATTGACTTTTCACAGTAACTTCTACTTGTGACAATAAGCAATTGTCATGATGTATATTAATATACAGAGATCACTACAGTTTGAATGCTCCAAAACATGTGTTCTGTATTGTATCCCTCTTGCACTATTGTGCATAAGAATATGAACTCATAATATAGTTCACGTAACGTTAAAATGACACAAGTCTCATTAGCGAACTGAAATACAATTGTGAGAAATGTCTTGGTGAAAATAGGTGCTGCCTGTGGGGTCTGCCTTTTCTTTCCACAGTGCCTCTTTTTGGTGACAATATGGTGGGTGCCTGATGGTCATTATCACAGGTGCTTCCCGAGTGGGAAAAGGAAGTGGGGTCGCTAGCTGTTGGCGTTCTCTGAGGATATCATGGGGGTGGGTACGGCTAGTTACATTCTGAAACAGGATTGAAAGATGAATTGAAACCTGCAGCACTTGTGCTGTCTTGGTGGCTGCTTAATCCTGCTTTCCTACTAGCTCTGAATTTGTCCTTTGGATTGACAGCTGGTTGACATGGATGGTAAGTCATCCTGAGAGACACCTCCTTTTATCCATGCTTCGTGTTTCCAGGCGTTCCTCCTGTATTTTTAAGTATCTGGGAGGCAGCATAGCACAGAGTTGCTGTGAGGTTATGGAAGCCCTCTGTCAGTGTCTCATGCACAACATCGCTCAAAATTAAGGAAGAACACATTCACTGTCAGCAGGCTTGGGGATCAGGGGTGGAAAATATGAGAAGGCCAAAGTTACATTTCATGATGACGTCAAACCAGAAAACGGTTCCCCCCCCACCCCCCTCAAATCAGTAGCGAGCTGCCCCCCCCCCCCCCCCCACCGCCCCGCCCGCCCACGACAGTGGCAAGCTGCCTTTCCCAATGTTCAACATTGGTGATCTCATTATAATAAATTAGCATATAATTAGCAAGCCCAGATACCGGAATCATCTCCCGACATCATAAAATCCATCCATGGTGATGTGATGTCGGAATGGTGTGGAGCGTGACTGGTCTCAGAAAGTGTGCACCTGGTGAGCAGTACTCCCAGCAGGAAGCTTGGAGGTGATTGCAGCACTCGGGGGGGGGGGGGGGGGGGGGGGAGGGGGGGGGGGGGAGGGGGGGGGGAAGGGGGGGGGGAGGGGGAGAGGATAGTGCCTAGGTAATGCCGGGGTTGTGCTAGGGGGGCTCCACCTGGGTGAAGATTATTTCCTGTCTGCTAGCCTTGCGCTGTGGAGGCATTTCAAAATGGAGTCTGACATAATGGTGGTGGTCACGTTGCCTATTAGCAGAAAGAGTACATACAGCGACTACTTCCTTGAGGGAAGCAAAGGACGGAAGCAAAGGCCAGTCACTGCATGAATTTCGTCAGTGGACCAACAGCACAGTATATCCATGGTTTTTCTAGACTTATCAAGGGAAGGAAATTGGATGCGCTCACTCTGGTTTTCAGCGTCTTCCTTTCTTCCTGTCAGCTTTCTTTGTGTGCCATTTCAAATAGATTGGTGAAATTCTGTTCTACTCGAGGCTTTGAGGCCTGCCAGAGCTATGGAATTAGCAATCGAATATTTCAAAACTGGAGTGCAAGGACATGCAGAATTCAGCTGGGTATTAGGGGAGTCCATCGCTGCAACACCACCCAGCAGGAAGAAGGGTGTACGGAAGATGACAAAATACATGCATTTGGTTTATATTATGTGACTGTTTGAAGCAGCAAAGATAAGGAAACATTCCATAAGACTATTTAATTGAGCAAAGGGAGGTTTGTGCTACAGGCATGCCATTTCAGACATTGTGAAGTACAGCAATCACTTCCCACGGCAAAGTTCTCAAGGTGCTGACGTCTCGTTTCACATGTGAGAGTGATCTCTCTATCGTGGAGCCTGCACTGACCTGCTTTGTGACCTTTGCTCTGACCTTAGTTTGTGTAACCTCAACGAAACATGCCGTCATGCTGGTTTCTTCCTCAGCATGATGCGCATAATTGCTTCGGGAGCACATTTACTCTGGCACTTTTCACGTCTCTGAAGCAAGAGGGGAACTTCCCAGAAAATCTGTCCATTTGCCTGTGCAATGGGAGGAGAGGACGGGAAGCCTGAAGCAGAAAACAGCGTTTCATAGAAACCTGGAAAATAGGAGCAGGAGGAGACTATTCGGCCCTTCGAACCTACTCTCTCATTCATTACGATCATGGCTGATCATCCAATTCAATAGTCTAATCCCACCTTCCCCTGAAATCCTTTGATCCCTTTTGCCTCTAACTCCTTCTTGAAAACACACAGGGCTGGATTCTTCGTTCGGGAGACTCTGTTCTCCTGCTGTAGATGAACCATCTCTGACTTGTCCTTGAGCTGGGAGGGGAACCTAAAGGTGATTCCCTCGCAATCCCGCTATCGGGCCAACATTTTGAGCAGGCAGCCCAATAGTGAAGTCTGATGGTTTACCCCTTCCCCCCACCCGCCCCAGTACGAGGGTGACCCAACCAACCCCCTCCTCCCCCACCAGAGGGGCCCAGCAGAGACCCCCATAACAGAGATCGCACCATAGATCCCATAACAGAGCCCAATAACAGAGACCCCACCAGAGCCCCCCACAACAGACCACCCATAACAGACCCCTCTGCCTGGAAGCTAGAGAGCAGTCCTGACAGAGACAGTGAAAAAAAATCACTGCTTTAAAACTTACCTGACCCCTATACTTGCTGTGTCAGGCAGCAGCTGTAAATTCTCAGAAAGCGAAAACCACAACTCCAGGATTTAAACCCCTCAGATCTTTGATCTGCAAGGCTTTCCTTCACATCAATGAGAAATTGCTTATACTGGGCTGTGATTGCCAAAGAGGCTGAGCTCTCATTCATCCATATTATACCTCATTTGCCATGCATTTTCTCACTCACTCAGCCTGTCCAAATCACACTGAAGTCACTCTGCATCCTCCTCACAGCACACCCTCCCACCCAGCTTTTAGTCATCTGCTAATTTTAAGATATCACATTTATTTCCCTCATCTAAATCACTAATATACATTGTGAATAGCTGGGGTTGTACCACCAGTGTCTGCAGTACCGCACTAGTCACTGCCTGCAATTCAGAAAAGGACCTATTTATTCCTACCTTTTATTTCCTGTCTGCAATCCAGTTTTCCATTCATCACAATGAAATGAAAATCGCTTATTGTCACGAGTAGGCTTCAATGAAGTTACTGTGAAAAGCCCCTAGTCGCCACATTCCGGCGCCTGTTCGGGGAGGCTGTTACGGGAATCGAACCGTGCTGCTGGCCTGCCTTGGTCTGCTTTCAAAGCCAGCGATTTAGCCCAGTGAGCTAAACAACCCCTACACTTTAAAATGTAGTTTGTCTGAGCAGCCTGTTTTTTGCCAGTGGCCGATCCCTTTCATTATTTTCCCCATGTGTGGCTTTGCACAGGCGATATATTTATCAAACCGTAAAGCTTGTGCAATTATGGACTGCTGTGTGTCCGTGCACGCACGCAGCTTAAGCAGAAACATCAGACAGGAGGCTCAAGGTTTCTTTCTGAGATCTGCGGGATAGCCTCTAGTTTCTTTCTCCACACAAGGAATTGTTTACTAACTTTCTGGGTCTATTTCAGCCACGTTCCTGCTCACCACCAATTTTCAATGGTAGACCTGACATGATGGAGGATGAGAATGTGCAAACTCCAGACGGAAAGTGACCCGGGGGCGGGATCGAACCCGGTCCTCGGTGCCGTGAGGATATTAAGCATGAATAAGGCCCTGTCTGCCTGCAAGATGGAGAACCAAGAAATTGGCCGTTAAAATAGTGGGAGACAGAAGCCCGGCAAGAGCAGGGAACGAAGTACATGACCAGCATTTTAATGACTTGCCTACTATGACCCAACGGAGCGGTTAAAATTAGACTTGAAATGTAAAATACTGCAGCATTAAAGAATGAAGTAACGATTTGGAAGGCTTAAAATGTATAAAGCTAAAGACATCTAGGTTGGCAAAACGCTGTCTTCTTGGATTTCATTATAACAGGGAAAGGATGGAACTGTCACCACAGATAATATATTCACAATGGAACAAATGTGAAGCACTGTATGGTTTTAAAAATTCATTCACGGGTTGTGGGCATCGCTGGTTGGCCAGCATTTGTTGCCCGTCCCGAACTGTTCATTTGAGAGTTACCACATTTCTCATCTGGAGTCGCATGTAGGCCAGACCAGGTAAGTATGGCAGATTTCCCTCCCTAACAGGCATTCGTGAGCCAGATGGGTTTGTACGACAATCGACAATAGTTTCATGGCCCAGACTTTTCATGGGACTCTGGGTTACTTGTCTCATGACAATGTCACTCCTCTGACACCACCTCCCCTGCAATGCATTGGTATTGTCTCTACTCCCGAAAGAACGCAGAATGGAATGAAAGAGGGCTGTGGCCCAGTCCCCACGATGTTGAGCATCTTCCTCTCCATGCTCCTTCTCTGCAGATATGGAAGGACTTTACCTGCATACTAGGTTAGGTGGCAAGCTCCACAATCTATGACGATTGAAGGCAAAGCCAAAAACACATTATGTACTGTTCGATGAGCTCCTCTATGCTGATGATGCCATGCTAGCCGTCCACACAGAAACTCAGCTACAATGTCTCAAGGACAGTCTCTCCCATGCCTATAACATGTTCTCCCTGACTGGAGAGATAACGGTACTCATGGGACAAGGTCCATCTCCACTCCCTGACTATACTAAATAACACCAAGTAACATCCTGCTGGAAATGGTGAGCACTTATGCTACCTCGAGTTGCGGTGATCGACAAATTGTTCCTCGATGCAGAACTTGAAATGCACAGAGGGAAGGCTGATATCACCTTTAGCCAACTCATGAAACACACATGCAATGACATCAAGCTGACCCCAAGAACCAAGGTGATGGTTTATAAGGTCTGTGTTCTCAGCACCTTTCTGTGTGGCTGTGCAACAAGGACGACTTACAGCTATCAAGAGGAGAAGTGCAACAATTTCCACTTACGCCGTCTGTGACACAGTCTGGGTATATCATGGTAAGACAAAATCATGCTATGGCAGCCCCTTCCAAGGCCGAGTTCCCACGTTTATCAGCACTCATCAAACAGAGGCAGCTTCGTTGGCTCAGGCACCTCCGCAGGATGGAAGTCGGTTGCACCACTCAAGGACCTCCTGCGTGATGAGGTAGCCTGAGCAAGACGTACAGTGGGCTGGCAACAGGGAAATGCTGTTGAAAGTGAGTCAGCTGCATTTCTGGTAAAGTAGGTGACTTTCAAGAGGTTGCTGACCACCTGTCCCGCAGTGACTGCACTCTCTGAGAGAAGAAGTGCTCTGAGAGCTGCCTTCCACCTGGCCATGGCTGCAGCTCTTTAGGTTCACTGATCAAAAGCATTCTAGTTTGTCCGTTTCACTGAAATGAAATGAAAATTGCTTATTGTCACGAGTAGGCTTCAATGAAGTTACTGTGAAAAGCCCCTAGTCGCCACATTCCGGCGCCTGTTCAGGGAGGCCTTGAATCCGGATCCAATATCATTATCTAGGACTCTCCCACCAGGCATCTACATGAACCTGGCTCTACCTGGCCGGGAAAACTTATAGTAGGCATATAAAGTTCACTTACAGGCAATACAGGTAACAAATATATTAAATAAATATATCACTGAACCACGCGGATCAACATCTGGCTCCATATCTTCCTCCATCTCCATGCAGGGCTGTTTAGCACAGGGCTAAATCGCTGGCTTTGAAAGCAGACCAAGCAGGCCAGCAGCACGGTTCGATTCCCGTAACAGCCTTCCCGAACAGGCGCCGGAATGTGGCGACTAGTGGCTTTTCACAGTAACTTCATTTGAAGCCTACTTGTGACAATAAGCAATTTTCAATTTCATTTTCATTTTCATCTCCAAAATCGTCCAGTTCTACCTCTGCCTGTGCTCCACTGACCAGTCTTAGCGCCAGTTCACATTTCCTCAATTTTCATACTCTCCACCTAGTGTTCAGAAGCCTGCATGAACCTGCCTCTCTCCACCTTTAACCCCCTCGAGGCTTGTCATCTTCCAAAAGCTCTTGTATTTCTCTGATTAATGTCTCTTATGAAACAATAAAGTTTATTTGCCCAAATCAGCACACAACTGTGTCTTCTGCCATCTACACCCAACATTCTGGAATCCCCTCGCCAGACCTTCCAGCCTCTCCATCTCTCTCTCTCCCCTGCATTATGCCCACTTCTTGACCTGTTCCGAAGGGACCTCCCTCTGCGATGATTGGTCCATACTCTCTACCACCCCCAACACCTCAACCCCTTCCCATGGCACCTTCCCACGCAATCGCAGGAGGCCTTTACCTCCTCTTACCCCCTTCCTTCCTCACTGTCCAAAGGCCCCAAACAGTCCTCCTGGATGAAGTAGCAATTTACTGGAACTTCTTTCAATTTAGTCTATTGATTGCTCATAATGCGGTCTCCTCCACACGAAGGAGACCAAACACAACCTGGGTGATCACTTTGTGAAACGCCTCCGCTCAGTCCGCAAACATGACCCCGAGCTTCTGGTTGCTTGCCATTTTCAATTCGCCGTCCTGTTCTTGGGTCACATTTCTTGCCTGATGGAAGTGTTCCACTGAAGCCCAACACAAACTGGAGGAACAACAGCTTGGCTGCAATTCTCCCATCCCGCCTATGACGGGTTTGGTGGTAATGGGAGAGAAAAATCTAGGGATGGATTCTCCGCTGTGGGGATGCTCCGTTTTGCCGACAGCCCGGGGGTTTCCCGGCGGCGTGGGGCTGCCCCACAATGGGAACTCCCATTGACCAGCTAGCAAAACGGAGCATCCCGCCGAGGTGCTGAACCAGAAATCTGGCGCAGCGGGACGGAGAATCCAACCCACGAGTGAGCCAAAAAGTCAGAAACGCCCCTGCGTAAGACCGTGTCGCAATGCTCCCAATGGTGGGTGGGTCTTCCCACTGGCTGATGGCAGGAATTCTATTTGCATTCATTTGCACCTCATGGATGCAAATTCAAAAAGCTTCCCACTGGCATCCCATCAGGCGTCCCAATCACAACAGTGTGGAATTATGTTGGTCTAAAACTCAATTGCTAAAGAGCGGCATGCACCAAGCAGACCTCAACAACATTCTGCAATATCTTTCTGCCACAGTGCTGTGCTGCTCCTAAAGAGCTGTTCACCACTCTGCTGCGACAGACCGGTTCCGACCCTCCATCCCCATGCTGAGCTGGTCTCCATAAACAGCACCGTGCTCCTGGAACCCATCGACCCTCCTGTGTCACCGGTTCAGTTCAGAGCGGCGCGTGGAGTTGGGGAATACAGGTTCCACACAGCAGTGCGTATCTGGGCAGCACCGTGGTATGGGACTCAAGCAACCACTGCACCAAAGGTCCGAAGTTCAACAGGGGGGTGGAGTGCGAAGTGAGGCCGGGGGAGAGGGCAGGTATCCTGATGAAGACAAGGGGGCATTGTGGGAGGAGGCCGTGCAAGGAGTGTGGGTGGGTTGCGCGGGTTAACAATGGCAGCCAGAGGGACAAGAGTGTGGGTGAAGGAGACGAACAGTGGAAGGTGGAGGGAAAACCGAGAGAAGGGAAGCTGAACCTCGTCAAGGCTGAATGAAAAGCTCACAAGCAAGGGGGTCAAAGGGATGTCACATCATTTACAGGAAGGGGAAGCACAATGGCTGCAGAGGTGTTGGAATGGAGGAACAGACTTCGTCGTGAGGCTGCTAGTCTTTTCCCTTTGAGTCGCTGACATCCTGCAGGGTCTGGTGAAGACAAGTGGGCTGGAGAGAGAGTGATCTGAGTGTGCTGGACTGGTGTTTAGATATGGTGCCTGGACCTTCAACCAGCCAGCTGATGGTGGGCAGATGAATCAGCTGCCACCCGCCAGGTGTCTCAGAGGGGAATGCATTTGTCTATAATTAATGAGGTTCCGCTTTGCTGAATCTGCAGTGGGATCCTGTTATTCTGGCAGCAATAAAGGCACTGCTGGAGCCACCTGCCACTGCACTTAGTCTCAAAATGGGAGAATTCCACCCCTCATCCTCTGATAAGGCATTTTACTGCCTTCTGGACTCCTTGGCCGGGATTCTCCCTTCTGGGGACTAAGTCCGCACGCCGTTGGGAAAACTGGCGGCAATCACTCCGGCGTCAACAGCCCCCGAAAGTAAGGAACTATCCTTACTTTTGGGGGCTAGGTGGACGATTGAGGGGTTGGCGCCGCTCCAGCCGACGCCGAAGGGACGGCGCGAGTTCACGCATGTGCGGAACGGCCGGTGTATTTCCGCACATGCGCAGACCAGCTGCCATATTTTCGCGCATGCGTGGGTGGTTCTCTTCTCCACGCCGGTCCCTGGGCAATATGGCGGAGCCCTACAGGGGCCCGGCACGGAGGAAAGAAGTGCCCCCCACGGAACAAGCCCGCCACAGATCGGTGGGCCCTGATCGCGGGCCAGGCCACTGTGGCCCCCCCCCCGGGGTCGGATCCCCCAGGCCCCCCCCCCCCGGAGTACCGTCCCCGCATACTCAGCTGGCAGGTACCGCCGTGCGTGAGGTGAGTAATTCACGCTGGCGGGACTGTCCAAAACTGCACGGCCACTCAGCCCATCGGGGCCTGGAGAATCGCCCGGGGGGGGGGGGGGGGGCGGGGGCGCTGTCAACAGCCCCCGACTGGCGTGGCGGGAATCCCGCCGCCGCCTGAAAAACGGCGCCGGAGAATAGTCCAGCCGGCGGCGGGGCGGGATTCACGCTTCCCCCCGGGGATTCACCGACCCAGCGGGGGGTCGGAGAATCCCAGCCCTTGAGTTCAACAATTTCTGACCATGAACCCTGTCCACCATTTTAAATCTTTTGCCATGTACTGATCTGGATCATGTTTTTCATCTTCTTGCTCATGGACAGAGCTGTACTGCTTTCTCTCTTGTCTACAAGCATTACCACTCCCTTTGCCTTTTGTCCCATGATGTATTTATCATTTAATCTCTTCTACCCTCTACCCTATCCCAGACCTTCCCTTTTGCACCTTTGTCACCAAACCCCTTTCAACAGTCACCATATCTCTACCTCTCTTCAGTTCCGGAGATGTGTCATATTCAACTTGCAGTGTTAATTGTGTTTCTCTCCACAGATGCTACCACAAGTATTTCCAGCACTTCTTGTTTTTATTTATATTTAAAATCTACTTCTTTGACCAAGCTTTTAGTCACCTGTCCTAATGGTTCTTTCTTTGATTCAATGTAATTTTATACCCGTCAATGCTCTCTTGAAGTTGAATGGGATGGCTAACTATATTAATTTTGTAACATAATGCAAGATGTTGTATTTTGAGACAAAACAAGTGGAAAAACAATAAACAGGGAGTAAATAATAACAATAATAATCGCTTATTGTCACAAGTAGGCTTCAAGTGAAAAGCCCCTAGTCGCCACATTCTGGCGCCTGTTCAGGGAGGCTGGTACGGGAATTGAACCCGCGCAGCTGCCTTGTTCTGCATTACAAGCCAGCTGTTTAGCCCACTATGCTAAAGCAGCCCCTAAATCACCAAGCTGCTATGGTATTGCTGCTTTCAGACTGAATTTTAATCTCCCCGAAACTGGTGGGTTGAGGTTGAGTGTAACGTTAAACTTTAAATATTTCAAACCCAACCCCAAGTTGCCTCCAAACCACCTGCTACCAGGTTGAAGAGAGACTAATCAAGGGCAGGCAGCCAATCCACTCCCAGCAGGCAGGTTGTCCATTTGCATATTTTAATGGCACTGTCAGCAACTGATTTAACCTGCCATGCGGGATTAGCCTTGACTGGATGGGCTTCCCGGCCTTTGTAAAACCAGCAACTGAAGGAGAAAGTAAGTGTCTTCACAGCACAGCTTCTGGTTCAAGAGGAGCAGATGTGTTTTCCCCCTGCAACCTTCCACAAACTGACTCTCGTGCACTTCACAAACCACACTGTACCAACCCCCCCCCCACCACCCCCCCACCACCACCACCACCATCAGACCCACCCTTCTCCCACCATGTATACTATTGCCTCCCGGTGTCAGGGATTTGACACTGGATTTCGCCTCCACCCCCGCTGTCAGGGATAGCCATGGGCACAAACAGTGCACGCAATCCCGTGAGACTCGGAAAAAGGGAATCTTGCCGGCGAGATTCTTCTGCCGGTGATGTCATGGGAACCTTATTTTAATAAATTATAATATAATTAAAGAGCTTCCCTGCCATATGGTCCCACCAAATTTGGAAATTCTCCACTTGCCCCCATCACTGTAGAGCTGGCATTGCCGACTCTATTCAGCCCGGACTGGCAGGGTGATGGTGCGAGCCTCGCCGGGAGGTTCTCTCGCCTCAGCCGGCACTGTCCAAATAACGGAGAAATCCGCCCATTGTGACCTACATAAAATCTGCCATCACACCATTGCTGCTCTTGTTAATGTTCTCTCTGACTAATGTTTCTCTCTGTCATTGTAACATTATTAAAAACAAGCAAGGCTTCATATCTGAATCTATATTAAAACCCTGACTATCGCGTTCACTTCCTGTGTCACATTTATTTTTGTCTCACTTCAGTTGTCACACTTCAGGCATCAACTTTCTGGCACTCTGTGACTCACTGGAACCAATCTCCCAGGAGCGCACCGGGGCAAAATAATTAGAAATGGCTTGTCATTACTGCATTCCTGCCACAACAGGGGAGGGGTTCTCCACCCGGAAGCGTGATCTTCCAGTCCCACTGACGGCAGAAACCCGCCGTGGGTTACCCGGTGAGAGAGGGTTTGAGCGATGGAAACCCCGTTGACAGCAGAGGGATCGGAAGATCCCGTCATCGGCCAATGGTGTGTCGCCTCCGCCATTGCAAAACATGCCACGGATGCATGTGGAAAACCTGCCCTATGTTTTCCGCACCATCAACAGCCTGAATTTATATTGCGCCTTTAACATGATAAAATAACCCAAGGCACTTCACAAATGTGTTCAAGGCCGAAGTCTGGCCTTTGTACATAATATTATACATGACCTCCGACCATCAGGTGGCAGTGTAAACCCACCACGTTACCCTGTGTCTGTGGAGTTGGGAGTAAGTTGTGCTGGTGGACAGATGTATTTTGTAGTCACTCCATAATAGTTAGCTAATGTTAGTAGTTTGTTATTTTATTTGTTCCAGTTATCGTTACCACGCCGTGTTCCATAGTAAATTATTTAAACGAGATGTTCTGTAGTGCATCATTCCTATCGGCCAGTCGACAGAACATGATATTAGGCAGATGACGAAAAGAATTAGGTTTTCAAGAGCATCTTAAAGGAGCAGTAAGAAGTAGAGAAGTCGAGAAGTGGAGAGGGTGAAGGAGGGAATTCGAGAACTCCAGACAACTGAAAGCCCTGCAGATTTCTGACAGCTGAGAAAATTCAATTCACCTGGCACCTCAAGGCTTAGCACGGCCTGCACGAGTGTTTATTTGGAGGTCCTCCAGGTCCCAGAGGAGAGACACCTGAAAATCACTATTGTGTGCATCAGCAGTGAAATCAGCTCCTGCATCTGCGAGGAATTATAAACAGGCCAAGCTCCAACAAAACGTTGAATCTTTGAACTGAGGCATGTTGGCATCTTCAGGATGATTTGCAGTTCAGAGAAGCAGACGGAGCCCAGTGTGACGCTGTCGAAAATGGGCTGGGGGGCTGAGAGAGGTAACCTTAATCAAATCATGGGATCAGGTCAACAGTCCGATTTGACTTGTTGTGGACTTCTGCAAGCAACTTTACAAAAGCAAATAGTTGCACATTTAAAAAGAAGTCTGCTAAATGCGACAGTCACATGGTTTCCCACTTGGTAGAAACCGCCAGAGAAGCAATGAAGTCAAAACACGCTAACTGCCCAGCAGACAGAATTTCTGCTGTTTAGAGCTGGGTAACAGTTCCTTAAATAGGGAGATAAAGTGAGAAAATGAGTGACTTGGCAGCTGAAGTAGGCTGGAGAATCTGAGGCAATCCCGGCAATAGTGACGCAGCAAACAGGCTCCATTCAAATTAAACAGGAACTTGCAAATGTTATGAGTTTCTGGAACAACTTCTCCATGGGCTTCCCTGGAGGAGAATCTGAAAGTGGTGGGACCTATGTGGGCCAGGTCTTCCACCTGATGCAGGCAAATGTTGGGGTTTTATAAGGAACAGCGGACTGCGTGTGCCATTTTAAGGCAAAACTCATGGAGTAAAATGCACACTGCACAGGAATAGGCGGAACTCCAGCCAAATAGGAGTCCAATAGTAAACTCTGGGTCATGACCCGTGAGTGGGTCGCGGGCGGGTGTCGGGAGGGTCGCGGCATTCCCGATCGCAGGAGAAGCGCCCAGTGGCTGTGACCGGCTTTTTAGAATGCCAGTCGCAATTGGCTATTAAGTTGAGAATGCCGGCGGCTAGATCTGAGTCTGGGCTGGGCGGGGGGGAGTAGGACACAGATATGGGGCATTTTTTCAGATGGGGTTAGTGTTCCCGGAGGTGGAAGAGGAGAAGTGACAGACATTGGAAGCGCCATTGGGATTGCAGGAGATAATGGAGTGTGTGGGGTTGATTTAATCAGGGAGGTGCCGGGGCTGGATGGCTTTCTGGCTGAATTTTATAAGCAGGTTTTGGCAGAGTCGGCACTTCATCTTTCGAGGATGAATCGCTGGTGAAGGGGGAGTTGCCGGCCACACTGGCAGAGACTCCTATCTCATTGATCCCAAAGAAGGATTAGGATCCAACGCAGTACAGGTCCTATTGGCCCATCTCGTTATTGATTACGAACGGGACGGTATTGGCCAAGCGGTTGGTGAGGCGGTTGGAGGGTGTGTGTCGGATGTTCTTGGAAGATCAGACGGGGTTTGTTAAGGAGCGGCAGTTGTCCAGTAATATCAGGGGACTACTGAATGTGGTTATGGCCCTGTCGGGGAGTAGAATGTCAGAGGTGATCATATCAATGGATGGAGGAGAAGGCCTTTGATCGGGTTGAGTGGCGATACTTGTTCGAGGTTCTGAGGAGGTTTCGATTTGGACCGACGTTCGTTGCATGGGTACAGTTGTATATTCATCCCCAACAGCAAGTGTGAGGACGTATGTGATAAATCTGGAGTATTTTAGGTTGCATTGGGGGACAAGGGATGCCCACTGTCTCCATTGTTGTTCGCGTTGGCCTTTGGCGATTGCGCTCTGAGCTTCGAGTAAGTGGCAGAGGATTGTGAAGGTGGGGGGGGGGGGGGGGGGGGGGGTTTAGAGAGCAAAGTGTGGCATTGTACACTGATGATTTATTGTTGTACTTTACGAATCCACTGGAGCGAATGAGGAGATTTATGGACCTGTTGGGAAAGTTCGGGGCATTTTCGGGGTATAAATTGAATGTGGGAAAAAGTGACGTTTTCCCGGTGAATTCCCGGAGAAGTGTGGACCTTGGTGCCCCTTCTTTTAAAGTGGTCAGGATAAGGTTTTGGTGTTTGGTGATTCAGGTGACTCATGACTGGGCAACTATGCATAAATGGAGTCTGGTCAAAGGGGTTTTGAAGAGGTTGGATGCCCTGTCACTATCGCTGGAGGGGAGGGTACAGACGGTGAAAATTAACATGTTTCCAAGATTTTCATTTATTTTTCAATCTTTTTCAATATTCCTTCCCAAGGCATTTTTCTGGAGGGTGGATAAATTGATCTCTGAGTTTGTTTGGGTAGGCAAGACGGCAAGGATAAGAAAGGCCTTTTTGCAGAGGAGGAGGTGGGTAGGGGGCTGGTGCTCCCAAACCTGATGCATTATTCTTGGGCGGCAAATGCCAAGGAGATGAGACGATGCCTGGGAGGGGGTGGGGGTCAGAATGGTTGCATGTGGAGGAGGCCTCTTGGAGGGGGACGAGCTCGAGGGCTTTGGCAGCGGCTCCGCTACCATTTTCTCTGGGTAGGTATGCTAGCAGTCCCTTTGTGGTGTTTTCAGTCAACATTTGGAACCAGTAGAGAAGGCATTATAAGCTAGTATATGTGAGTATTGGCTCCAATATGTCGGAACCAGAGGTTTATAACTGGGCCGATGGATGCGAGGTGCGGGGCGCGGTGAAGGGATAGAGTGGGTACAGGACCTGTTTGTGATGCGTAAGTTTGCAGGATTGGAGGAATTGCAGGCAAAATTTGAGTTGTCGAGGGGGGAGTCAGTTTAGATATTTGCAGATGCGGGACTTTGCACGAAACGGGTTACCCTCGTTTCCTCAGTTACCAGAGTAACTTCGTTCGAGAAGTTGCTGGCTCCAGATGAGTTGGGGGGACAATCGGGGATCGGGTATGTCTATAGGTGGTTGAGGGTGGGGGGTGGTGGGGGGGAGGGGGATGGAGAAGGCGCTAGTGGAAAGGTATAAGTGGAACATAGATAGAACAGTACAGCACAGAACAGGCCCTTTGGCCCTCGATGTTGTGCCGAGCAATGATCACCCTACTCAAACCCACGTATCCACCCTATACCCGTAACCCAACAACCCCCCCGTAACCTTACTTTTTAGGACACTACGGGCAATTTAGCATAGCCAATCCACCTAACCCGCACATCTTTGGACTGTGGGAGGAAACCGGAGCACCCGGAGGAAACCCACGCACACACGGGGAGGTCGTGCAGACTCCACACAGGCAGTGACCCAGCCGGGAATCGAACCTGGGACCCTGGAGCTGTGAAGCATTTATGCTAACCACCATGCTACCGTGCTGCCCCCCAGTGTTGGGAAGTGTTGGGAAGAGATGCGGATCGAGCTCAGGTGGGGGAGGCCTGGAGTGAAATAATACATTGGGTAAACTCAACTGCCTCCTGTACGAGGGTGAGCGTTATACATTTCAAGATGTTACACAGGGTTCATATGACTCAGAATCGGATGAGTGGGTTTTTCTTGGAGTGGAGGATGCGTATGGGAGGGGGTCGGCAAACCACGCTCATGCTTTCTGAGGTGTGTAAAGCTGGAGGATTTCTGGGAGACTTGGTTGGGGATAATGGGGGTCAGGATGATGCTTTGATGGTGATTGTTGGGGTCGGACTTGCTGGAGCTGATGGAGGGGACGGGGCCGATGTCGTGGGCAACATTGACAAACTGTGTGTAACATGTTTATTTTGAGGCGTTATTGTATCTGACTGTGTTTGGAATAAAATATATTTTAAAAAGAGAGAATGTTGTCCACGACCAGCCTTTAAATACAAATGATGGGGCAGCACGATGGGGCAGGGGTTAGCACTGCTGTCTCACGGCGCCAAGGTCCCAGGTTCGATCCCAGCTCTGGGTCACCGTCCGTGTGGAGTTTGCACATTCTCCCTGTGTTTGCGTGGGCCTCGCCCCCACAACCCAAAGATGTGGAGGCTAGGTGGATTGGCCATGCTAAACTGCCCCTTAATTGGAAAAAATTAATTGGATATTCCAAATTTATTTTAAAAAATACAAATGATGGAGTCTTCCCGGCAGAAGTGGGAGAAGGTCACACGCCCAGCGCGTACACTGATTCCCTATTCGATCGTGCTTTGGACGTGAAATCACAGAGGAGATATTCCTCCATTTTGCAGCTACCAGCAAGCAAACAACAGGACTGTGTGAAGAACTGAAGATGGATCATTTTGTGATAAGGAAGCGAGGACCATGAGACACAAACAGGCCAGGTTGTCTCACCTGAATCTACTGGCGGGAGCTACGCAGGACAAAGCAATGGTGGCGTGAGCTGTACACAGAACCCCAGGGCTGAACAACCCACTGAGCAGAAACTGAAATCTGAAACAAAGCAGTATAAAAATGATTTCTTGAGGTATGACTTTGTTGAATGTGCCAATGGAAATCAGGATGTAAAGCACGTGTGTGTTATATGCAGGGAAGTACTAGCAAATGAAAGTTTAAAACTTTCAAAGGCATTTGAAGACTAGACATAGCTAGTTTGGCAACAAACTTCTTGATTTTCTTTCAAAGGATGCAGTGATCTTCAATTTAAGTCTTGGCAGTAATCTTCAATTTAAGTCTTGGCAGAAAAGTAACATTGAATTACAAAGCAAATGAGAGTGTGAGGACCAAGAAGGCTCACCTGTCGCATTAAAGGTAGGCACTAATGGTGTGTGACGAAGGTCAGCTGGCATGGGTCACGAAGGTCGGTCGGCGTGGGTCATGAAGGTCGGCCAGTTTGTAAAAGTGGATCTCAGGAAAAAAAAGTTTGAAAAACACTGGTCTCAATGAGGAAACCAGGACACCAGGACACCAGGAGAGAACCGTCTGTCTCCTCTTGGAAACGGAGCCGTTAGATCTTTTACGTCAGAGCCTTGGATTAATGTCAAAAGACAGCACCGTCAACTTCCTCAGTACTGTACTGTAAGAAATTGAGAGTAAATTGGAGGAGGAACTCTACAAGGTGTAATGCTGTGCAATTTATTTCTCAGGTAAGTAGTTCAGGCAGCATTTGCGACAACGCTCAAGATTAGATTTGAAGGGTAGCTGAAATTAAGTGAAGGGAAAATGAGGATGAACGGGAACAGTCTGAGGTATAGCGTAGAGGTTTTTTCACTCGCATTGGAAGGTAAGCTTGGTATGGATGGGGCTGCTAATGTTGGTGTCGGCTGGGTGACATCCAGCCGGGCAGGAGTAGGGTAGGGTTGGCACAACGTGGCCCCGACATGATGTAAGGAAGTGGGACACAGCAGCCAGTGATAGTGAGGCCACCTCTAACATCTTTACTCCCAACAGAAGGGGCCCAGCTTCCCCCAGCAGCAGCAGGCCAGGGCCGGGGGGCAGGAGGTGCATCAGCGGAGGAGCCAGGAACAAGTAGAAAACCCCGGAGATGTCCAACAGCAGCGGCTGGAGGCGCAGAGGTGGAGAAACAAGAGGAAGGAGAAAGCAAAGGTGGTGATGCAAGACTAAGATCTAAAAGGGGAAAAAAATAACAACAGGCTGCAGCTGGGTTCAAAAATATTTTTTTTAATTTCGAAGATGGTGACCGAGTGTGGCGACTCTCTCCTACAGATCCTCTTCCTACATGTTTTATAATCGTCATTAATAGATGACTGTTGTTTTACAGCTCCAGGGTCCTAGGTTCGATTCCCAGCTTGGGTCGCTGTCTGTGTGGAGTCTGCACGTTCTCCCTGTGTCTGCGTGGGTTTCAGCCAGGTGCTCCGGTTTCCTCCCAGAAGTTCCGAAAGATGTGACATAGACATAGAATTTACAGTGCAGAAGGAGGCCATTCAGCCCATCAAGTCTGCACCGGCTCTTGGAAAGAGCACCCTACCCAAGCCCATACCTCCACCCTATCCCCAAAACCCAGTAACCCCACCTAACACTAAGGGAAATTTGGACACTAAGGGCAATTTAGCCTGGCCAATCCACCTAACCTGCACATCTTTGGACTGTGGGAGGAAACCGGAGCACCCGGAGGAAACCCACGCACACACGGGGAGAACGTGCAGACTCCATACAGACCCAAGCCGGGAATCGAACCTGGGACCCTGGAGCTGTGAAGCATTTGTGCTAACCACTATGCTACCGTGCTGTTAGGTAATTTGGACACTCTGAATTCTCCATCTGTGTACCCGAACAGGTGCCGGAATCTGGTGACCAGGAGCTTTTTACAGTAACTTCATTGCAGTGTTAATGTGAGCCTACTTGTGACAATAAAGATTATTATTATTATGTTCTATGTTTTCATGCATGGAGCTATCTGCCTGGACTGTAAGCAGAACAATGCTTTTCACTGTACCTTGGTACACTTGACAAGAAATAAATCAAATCAAATCCATGTTGTAATTTCTTTGAGAACAACTGAAAACTGTCATCAGGATAAAATAGAAATAGTATGTGCAATTCTGGTGATTTAACAATGGGAATATTTGTATTTGCCTTCAGGGAGTATAACTGTGGGGAACCAAGCCAATTTCTGTTATCAGGACTCTTAAGCTATGAAGGAAGAAAAAGGGAGTTTTCCCTTGCAACAGTGATTCTAAGATGACCTGAAAAAACTCTTGAGATTATGAAATGAATTGGTGATGTTGACCCGGCAAATCTTTCATCATGACAAGGTATTCAAATATCAAAGACAACTAATTCAAAATTAGATAAATAAGAAACATCGTCCGTCATTTCCACCAACTCCAGTGGGATTCTCCATCAGCGAGATTCTCCACCATGCCGGCAGTGGACCCAAACTCACACTTTTCCCGACCCATTATGGGAAATCCCATTGGCCAGCTGCGGAAACGGAGAATCCCGCAGCCGGCGGGAGCGTACTGCGCTGGAAAACGGGGCTGGCGGGACAAAGAATCCTGTCCCACATCTTCCCCTCACACCCCCGTGTCAGAATTCCACAGGGGCCACTCCCTCTGTAGCACCCTGGTCCACTCCTCCATCACTCCTCCATCACTCCCAACTCCTCATCCCCTTTTCACCACACCCTCCCATGCAATTGCAGGTGTGCCACCTGCCCCTTTACCTCCTCCCTCTCTGTTCAAGGCCCCAAATGTTCCTTTCAGGTGAAGCACAATTTCATTTCCCCTTTCTTCAATTTGTCTGCCTGTATTCACCGCTCTCAATGTGGTCTCCTCTACATGAAATGAAAATGAAAATGAAATGAAAATCGCTTATTGTCACGAGTAGGCTTCAATGAAGTTACTGTGAAAAGCCCCTAGTCGCCACATTTCGGCGCCTGTCCGGGGAGGCTGGTACGGGAACCGAACCGTGCTGCTGGCCTGCTTGGTCTGCTTTATAAGCCAGCGATTTAGCCTTGTGAGCTAAACCAGCCCCTCATGCGACACCCTTAAACCAACATGGGGGAAACTAAATGCAGGCTGGGTGACCACTTTGCCGAAGACCTTCACTCAGCGTGCAAGCATGATCCCAACCTCCCTGTAACTTGCCATTTCTACTCAGCACCTAGCTTTCATGTCCAAACATCCTTGGCCTGTTGCGATGCTCCAGTGAAACCCAGCATAAAATGGAGGGACAAAACCTCATCTTCCAATTAGACACATCATAGCCCTCAAGACTCAACAACTTCAGATTATGAACTTCCCCCTCCATCGTGATCCTTTTATTTATTCAACATTGTTTTTGGACCCAAGGTCACCCCAATCCTGCAGTTCCATTTGTCAGTCCGCGTTGTCCATCAGCGAGAATGGCAATGTGGGCGGAAAGTCCCGTGAGAATTGGAAATTCCAGCGAGATCGCGTTTTCCGATTTTCCTTACCCCTCGCCAGCGATGTAATGAGGTTCATGCCCAGAAAGGGAGGGAACCTAATTTAAATACAATTTAATATACTTACGGAGCCCCCGCCATGTGATTCCCCCTCACTGAATATTCACATCGTGCCAACATGACCTCCAAAGAAGAATACAGCTGTCAATATGGCTCCCCCAAGTTTTATGCTTTGTGCGGTTTGGGAGGTATCTTGAGTAATGGTCTAATGCACACTGCTGTTGTGTCCTTGGAGCTGGTGAAGTGTCGCATTCAGGTGCAACCTGGAAAATACCAGAGCATTTTCAAAGGGTTTTCTATCACTGCTGAGTCCATCAGCAGTTCACATGGATTCGATCAGCCGATCGGGTGCCTTGGATGTCCTGTGCGACCTGCGGAGCTGTGCCGGCGACGTTGGAGTGGTGGTCGTCCGTGACTCTGGGAGCGATGATCCTGTTCTTGCGGCTGCGTCCGTACCCCTAGTCGGAGCTAGCGGGGGCCAGGCCGGGGGAGGGTCGTCCTGTCCACTAGGCAGTGTGTGTGAAGGTGTCGGTGGCGCTGGCGGAGGGGCGCCTGCCAGGGGCAGTTGGGGTTGGGGGTGTGGCGCCGGGTGGGGGGGGGGGGGTGGTCGGGATCCGGCGGGTGCCAGGTCCCGGAGGGAGACCGTGTCCTGTCGGCCGTCGGGATACTCCACATACGCGTACTGCGGGTTCGCGTGGAGTAGCTGGATTCTTTCGACCAACGGGGTCCGACTTGTGCACCCGCACGTGTTTCCGGTGCAGGATGGGCCCGGGGGTAGCCAGCCAGGTCGGGAGTGGTGTCCCTGTGGAAGACTTCCTGGGAAAAACAAGAAGGCGTTTGTGAGGCGTTTGGTTAGTGGATGTACAGAGAAGTGACCGGATAGAATGGAGGGTGTCTGGGAGGACCTCTTGCCAGTGGGAGACTGGGAGATTTCTGGACCGCAGGGCCAGCAAGACGGTTTTCCAGACTGTACCGTTCTCCCTCTCGACCTGTCCGTTACCCCTGGGGTTGTAACTGGTCGTCCTGCTGGAGGCGACGCCCTTGCTAAGCAGGAATTGACGCAGCTCGTCACTCATAAAGGAGGACCCGCTATCGCTATTGATGTACCATCAATTCGACTCAAGACACACTTAGAATCCGAACTGTGGCTTTAATCAGCTAGTTGTTAGCCCGGTGGTCGACTACAGAGTATGGCCGACCGCCGGGAACTCTGGGTACTTATACCCCGCCTCGGAGGCAGGGCCTACTTGCCTCTCGACCAATTGGAGAGCAGTCACATGTGTGTCATCCTGCCCAGAGGCTGGAGGCCTCTGATCCTCTGGGAGACTCCCACATTTGCGCAGACCGGCACTGAATGGCGCTCGCCCAAGGTCTCCGAGGAGAAGGGGTTAGTTCCCAACGCATCGGGTAGATCAGGATAGAGTGAGACGAGCTGTCTCACTTTAATATTCAGATTTGCACATGAGTGATCCTGACCACAATGCGATCTTGCAAGGCATGGTGAGCCGGGTAGGTGCTGGAAGAGAGATCTCCTGGCATCTACCAGCCGCGCCACGTTTCGGCCGTAATGTGGCCAGTAGATTGCGCCCATAGATTGTTAATATTTGAGACCTGAACAGTGATCTTGTGTGGCATCTTACCAAATACCTTTGAAAATCAAAGTATGCCAGTATGCCACTGTACATCAACTGCTTCAGTGTGGCTTCCTGAATTTCTTGCTCCTAAGAGCCTATCATCTTTCAGTTCAAAAATTGTAAAATATAATTTTTTTCCCCTCAGACTTGTACTAATGACCAGAGATCTGGATAAACCACTAATTTTGCTGTCATTTAAAATGAGGATAAAAAGATTTTGAAGAATGGCAGGGCACTTAGCCCTGGTGCCCTGGATAATATCTTCCTCACAACTGCTCAGCTTGCGGAGATTTGCTATGTTCAAAATTGGCTGCTGGAGTTCTGACATTATAACAGTTGTCCTTTTGGCTGTAAAATGCCGTGAGACATCCGTTGGTTACCCACGGCGTTGAGGGTAAATTATTGACATGGTTAGGGAATTGGCAGGCGACAGAGAGTGGGGATAATGAGTAATTACTCCAATTGGAAGGAGGTGATTAGTACCACAGGGTACTAATCACATCAAATATTCACACTATTCATGAATGACTTGGACTATGCATAGAACGTCATATATCCAAATTTGCTGATGATACAAAGTTAGGTGGTATTGTGTACAGTCTAGATGATAGCATAAAATTGCAAGGTGGTACTGAGAGACTAGATGAATGGGAAAGTTTGTGGCAGAGGGAATACAATGTAAGATGGAATTCAATATAAGCAAGTGAGAGGTTAACCATTTTGGACTAAAAACGGATAGAACAGAGTACCTTCCAAATGGAAAGCGATTAGGTATAGTCGATATCCAAAGGGACCTGGGGATTCAGTGCATAGATCCTTAAAATGCCAAAAACAAGTGCAGCATGGTAGAACAGTGGTTAGCACAGTTGCTTCACAGCTACAGGGTCCCAGGTTTGATTCCCAGCTTGGTTCTCTGTCTATGCGGAGTCTGGACATTCCCCCAGTGTCTGCGTGGGTTTCCTACAGGTGCTCCGGTTTTTTACATAGAATTTACAGTGCAGAAGGAGGCCATTCGGCCCATCGAGTCTGCACCGGCTCCTGGAAAGAGAACCCTACCCAAGGTTAACACCTCCACCCTATCCCCATAACCCAGTAACCCCACCCAACACTAAGGGCAATTTTGGACACTAAGGGAAATTTATCATGGTCAATCCACCTAACCTGCACATCTTTGGACTGTGGGAGGAAACCGGAGCACCCGGAGGAAACCCACGCACACACGGGGAGGACGTGCGGACTCCGCACAGACAGTGACCCAGCCGGGAACCAAACCTGGGACCCTGGAGCTGTGAAGCATTTATGCTAACCACCATGCTACCGTGCTGCCCCACATTTGCCGACATTTAGAGAGGTTGTTTCCGGTACATCATGCAACTATCTATCTCCCTTCAGTATTCTGATTTGTTGTTGTTTGAGATACGACCCACCATAGTGGTATCAGTCGCAAACCTATAGATCGAATTGGAGTTAAATCTTGCCACAGTCGTGTGTGTATAGGGAGTCTCGTAGTACATTTATGACAGAGGTGAGGATAATGTTTTTTCTCTCATAGATCTTTGGAACTCCCTTCCTCAAAAGGCAGTGGAAGCAGAGAATGGTTGAATATTTTTAAGACAGATAGATTCTTGATAAACAAGTGGCTGAAAGGGTAGTGACAATGTTATTGAATCGCAGAGCAGGTTCAAGGGGTCGAGTGACCTATTGCTGCTACTAATTTGTACGTTTTGCATGTCCCTACACAACAATGTGAATTCACTGATAAGGAATACTTTCAGCTAGAAAATGGTATTCTATAGTTCTTGCTATTTCATTAGCATGGACGCATACAATGCTGGCCCCAGCTATTAAACCTGCAATTAAACAAAAGAATGCTAGTCTTACTATCATGCCGGACACTGTGCTTTGACTAATTAATATTGACCAACATGACTTAGGTTAATTTCAGTTTGCAGGATATTTCTTAGGAATTGAATGGACAGCCTTATTATGATAGGTGGGCTTTCAGCAAATATAGGATACTAATTTGGGGTGGCCTCTTATAGATCACATAAACATTTTACACCTAACCATTCATCATAAACCCCAAAATTAATTATGAATACCTCACTCCAAATCCAAATTGTCAGATGTGTTTGATTCTAGTAGATCAACTTCAGACTTGTTCCGAGCCAATCAAATACTTGGGGATTAGGGTAATATTACTTCAATATCTGATGGTCATCCTTACTTTCATTTGAAATGCTACATCCATAAACGAGTAGAATCTAAACCTGGGAATCTCTTACAGAAAGAATAACCAATTTATATCTTTTGTACAACCACCACAATTGCACGCTTTCTCATTATAATAAATTTGAGTGTGCTTAACACACGTTCCATTTAGACTTTGGTATCAAACCCTCATGAACCCCACTCCAGTTCTCCAGTAGTGAGAGAACATTTACCGAAGAGTTTCACCCAGACATTTATAATATGAGAATTTACTAAGGAATAGTTGTAATGGGCAGCGCGGTGGCGCAGTGGGTTAGCACAGCTGCCTCACGGCGCTGAGGTCCCAGGTTCGATCCCAGCCCTGGGTCACTGTCCATGTGGAGTTTGCACATTCTCCCCATGTCTGCGTGGGTTTCACCCCCACAACCCAAAGATGTGCAGAGTAGGTGGATTGGCCACACTAAATTGCCCCTTAATTGGAAAAAATAATTGGGTACTCTAAATTTATTTTAAAAAATTTAAAAAAGGAATAGTTGTAAAATGTCTGTCAAGGAGAAGGTAATAATTCCAGTTGTTTTCAAGAGGTTGAGCAGGGCTCTGAGTCCAATTGCATGTCCTTGGGTGAAGTTGAGGGAAATTAAACCGAAGGGACGTTGGACGTCGAATCAACTTCAAGTATTAATAAAGGTCGGGATACACCACCCCAGCCCAAATAATCAGAAGCAAAATCAACTGAGGTTTTCATGCCTAATTGCTGGGTGAGGCCAGTTTCTGGCTTGGCCGTAACGCCCTCCGCAGTCAAACAACCTGTTGACTCTCCCTGCTTGTAAATATATCAAGAATGGCGTCAGAGGTAAGAGAGGACCCTATAGAACTTCATAACATACCAAAGATGGGCAGAGAAGGGATTAAGATTTTTTTTAGAAATGGGAAAAAAATGCACCTTCCACACATAAATTTCAAACTCAAAATGAATCTAACATGTGTTTTCTTTGAAGCTAAGACGCAGCAATTCTACTCAACTCAGTCCACACATCAATCAAGGGAGACAATGAAATAAGAACTGACATTCTGGGAGCGCAGTTGGATGCTTCTCTCTGCATTCACACTTTAGTGCTTTTTAATCATGCACATTTTGATATGCTTTGGCATCCTCGTCCCTGTTGCAGCTGTGCGAGCAGTTCAATGGGGGAAAAAAGGTAAGCCCTGCTTAATTTGATTCCATTTATTATTTCACTCCCTATGATTCATCGGTACTTTCATACAATAATTTTTGGCAGCAATAGGCTGACCAGTTGGAGCAAGATGAATCCATCTACTTTTGCATTCTGAAGCCAAGATATAAAATATAGAAATACAGATGGATAGCATAATGTCAACATTGGTAAACATACTTAAAACCGCAACATTGCACAATGGTTTCTAGATGCCAAAAGCGAAAGTTTGGATCTTTTATCTTCAGGTCCGCACAAAATGATTTCACACTCTGGTCGCTCATTACTACAACTTCTTCTTGGATCTCATGTTCCTGTAAACTGACTTTCCCATCCCATCCCCATCCCTGATTTACAATCCTCCCCTTGCACTGTCCCTTGTAACTTTGATCTCCCGACTCTGCCGACTAGATTAGTCCTTGTTTATTATTCCCTCCATCTATGCTCCTGCCATCCCGCACTGCTTTCTGGCAGCTTTTTGGCGTGCCACCATTCTCCTTCCTTCAAAGATTCTTGCCTGAATCTTTAGCTCCCTAGATTTTGCCCTATTTTCCCCCCCCATCTCATATTTTTGGCTGGCTGGTGTCTATTCACTTTCCATCGAGGTAAAATGCCTTCCTGTGGTGAGGAACTCTACAGAATCATATCTTGTCTGAATATGATTCTCCGCGCCAGATTTCTCTCAGAAAATGTTAGATTACAGTGCCTGTTTCCTCATGTCAGTTTTGTTTTTCCAGAGGCACTGGCTCATATTGGAGTACAGCTTATGAATGCTGGCTTCCGTTTGCCCAGATGGTCATTCCCAGCATTGTCAACATTGGACAAGTGTTAGGGGCTGAAATTTCCTGTGTGTTTCACGACTTCGACATCAGGACCAAAGATGTCCCACAGCTGGACTTGCCGACTGCGGGATTAGCACAGGGATATTTCTGGGTGCCCACTCGCAACTGGCTACCTCCCGTCTTGCCATCCAATTATAGATGCACGGTGGGCTCCTGATGCTGCTTGCCTGATCAGACTGCTGAAGCTTAGACAGCCCCGTCAGGAGAGATGGGTGCTGCTTAGGCAGGCCAGGAATTGAGAGGATCCATCAAATTGGAGGGCACTATTGTTAAGGTTGGTTCAAAACAAAAATTCACGAGAGCCAAGAGGACAGCAGGGTTGATTGTTGATTGGAGCAGTTGAGGCTATCTTTCCTGCCAGCAGATGCACCCAACCTTTTGGAGGATGGTCTCCTGGACTTCTGCAGGGAGGTCACCTCCATGGAGATTGTGGCCTCCATTCATGGTTGTAGATCAACTAAATCACCCCTAATTGGGGACTTAAATATAGGGCAGAATCTTAAGGGCCCTCCCACCGGCGGGATTTTCCGTTCCTGCCGAAGTCAAAGGTGTTTTGAATGGCTCGATGCATTTTATGGCCCTGAACCCCACCTCGTGCACAGGGGCCATAAAATCCCGCCCGTGGAAACTGACTGCCCGCCTCGTCAGGTCATCTGAAATGGCTTCAAATAACTTATGAGTCATGAAATTGGTTTCAAGAGTAGGCATGCAAATTAATGTTATAGGTTGCTTTTTATTTTGTCCATTCACAACTTTAGATAAAGAGCACGTCTGTTTTTTCTTGGCTCCACCTTGATTCTGTTCATCTTTTTTCCAAAATTTCTTTCTTTCAAGTGAGCACCGGTGTAAATTTTTAAAGAATTGCCCGAGGGCAACTAATGAGTCTGGCAGTACGGTGGGACCAGATTAACATCAGCACAGACAGTCCTACTCCATGCTTGTGCAGCTGTGCCATTTTGCTGGTCTCACAGCCACACCCCCCTCACACCGACGCAGCTCCAATCTAATCCTGACCCATTTTGCAACACAGCACTGCCACCAACCAGTCTCTTTTAAAAAAATGTAGAGTTCCAATTCTTCCCCCGCATTAAGGGGAATTTAGCATTGCCACTTATCTACCCTGCACATATTTTTGGGTTGTGGGACCCAAACACGGGAGGCAGACATGGGAGGAGATTGTGCAAACTCCACATGGACAGTGACCCGGGGCCAGGATCAAACCCGGGTCCATAGCGCCGTGAGGCAGCAGTGCGAACCACTGCGCCACCCATGCTGTCCACTGCTAACCATTTACAATCAACCAGATGGCCACCACTTGAGGCTTGAGCTGTTGCACTTGCGCACTGGCAGCACTGTAGCCAATGTGGTTCAACTGGGACGTGAGTATTGCTTCTTGAAAACCTGTCCCAATGTGGTGGATTGTAATAAAGTTAGCTTTCGTACTTGCATTACCACTGGAGCTGTGCAATGAGTAATGCAAATGTGAACAATTCACACTGTCAGCTGCCTCAGAAGAGGGTAGCCGAGCTGACAAATTCCTCTATTATATCCACTATAATAGGCTGTCTTGTTCAGCCGATATTATCATCATCTATTGACAGGGCTCTATTTTAAAAAGGGTATAATCTTAAAGTAAGAAATAGGCCATTTGGGAATGAAATCAGGAAGCAATTTTTCACACAAAAGGCAGTAGAGATCTCAAACTCATTCCTCCAGAGGACTATGGATACCGAGTCAAACGACATTTCTAAGACTGAAATTGATAGGTTTTTATTTACTAAGGCTCTTAAAGCATATGGAGTTTATTTAAATTTTAAGAGAAGGGTGAAGTAGCTGAAAAATGTCTTCCAGTTCCTAAGTTCCCACTGAAAGTCATCACATTTTAAACATTTTATGGCTTTTCTCCCTTTCCATACAAGCTAGTAAAAAACTCCACACCACACAATCATTGCTCTGCTAGTAACCACTGTGACACCAATGAATAGATAACCAAAAGTAGTCAGTTAAAAAGGTCTCATGCACAGCCTTGATAACAACACAGTCAAATGCATTTTTAATTGTGCGTAATAATAATAATTGCTTATTGTCACAAGTAGGCTTCAATGAAGTTACTGTGAAAAAACCCTAGTCGCCACATTCCGGCGCCTGTTCAGGTAGGCTGGTATGGGAATTGAACCCGCACTGCTGGCCTTATTCGGCATTATAACCCAGCTGTTTAGCCCATTGTGCTAAACCAGCTGGAATGTACCTATAAATATGGATTATAGGAAAATCCAGCTCTAAATGTAAGTTAGAAGATTAAAATAGTGATTCTCTTGTGAAGTAGGGATTAAAAAATAAAAACAGAGTGCATTTGAGGGACAAATGTTTCAAAGTTTGAAACCTGGGCCACAATGCTGTGCTCAAGGACAACAACATCTTGCAGCATGGACATGGTATATCCCCTAAGCCAAAACAGTTCTGAAAAACAGAAACTGGCTTCTACATCACCTCAGCAAAGCATTGATAAATTGTATAAATTTATTCCCAAAACGGCCCCATGATAATTTCATCATGGCTTTTCTGAATGATGGCGCCCATTCACTGAGCACCCATGACATAAATGAAAGCCGAGGGATTCTGTTTAATCAAAATCTGGACAGTTTCAGAGGATCCCAGGAAAACACTGAGCTGATTGGAAGATAAACTCAGCCGCAGCTACTTTGTTTTCACATTCTGACAGTCCACTCACCGCGTCGGACACAACTGCTCGAAGGATGAGATATGCAGGATTAAGCATACTTCACGATGCCCCAGCCATCAACACAGTGGGAAGCTTCATACCGAGGCAGAATAAACATGATTCCTGCATGCACCTTCCACACGTGGATCCATTCATTCGTGTTTACCATTGGTATGAATGCAGGTTGCGTGTTGTCTACTTCAACATCTGGATATTTGGGTGCTCCAGGCTCCTACCTGTGTTTGGGCTGGCCTCAGGAGGCCATTTATTGCGGGGGGGGGGGGGGGGGGGGGGGGGGGGGGGTTGGCGTTGGACAGGCAGGATTGGTCAGCATCCTTCTCTCCTCCTTACAGACTGCAGCTACTAGCCAGCCCTTGTGGATGTCCAGGGATTTGTGTGGAGGGAGGCCGATCCTTGCCTGCCACTGAAATGCGTGCAGCCTGCTGTCAAGATTGTTGTCAGCCAGTGTCCCTGGGGACCATAAGCAAAAGTGCCTCCAGCAAACTGGAGTCCAAGGTCACAAAGCCCCATCTAGCGTACAGGCGCCAAGCCAATAAAACTGAGTCTGTAAACTTGGCACAGAAATGTAATTTGGATCACAAAAAATATTATGATGCTGCTTGTGTGTGATTAAAAAAATACTTTTTTCATCCCCAGAACAGCAGCAGTAAACATGGCTCCAGAACAGCCTGACATTAGCAGAGAATGCAGTTTATTTTGTGCAAGGCATCTGTTGTAGTTCCATGCACATGGAATGTGCGTGAGTCAATTTAATTGCTTCACTCTAACGGCGGAACATAGAAGAAACTGACAAAAAAAAACCACGTCCTGCGTGGCAGGATGAAGAGAGTGGTTTGAGTGAGAAACATTGTCCAGGGTTTCCTTCCTCGTTATCACTTGTTTTCCGGCGGGATTGGAAAATGGGATGGAAATACATGCCCATGGATGAATGCCCATTCTCCGCGCAGTCACTACCCGGGATGTCAGCTGGACATATGTCATATGTTTGGTCATTTTCACCTCAGTAACGCTGGATGTCAGGCTATTATTGGTACCAGGAATGTCTGTACACAACAGGTGTCTGGTATTGCACAGCAATCTGGAATGCAATAATCGGAAACATAAAAGGCCACAGCATGGCACTTAAATATATCAAGGAATGATTGATGGACATTGTTGGAGTACCTGATTTATGATGTTTTAGCAAAGGCACCAGGTGGGTGCAAGTCCTAACCCACCATATGTCCACCAACGATCAGACCGAGGAGGAAATTCCAAAGACGATCTGATGGTATATTACAATGTGCCATTTGACAGTTTATAAAAACTTACCATGCAATATATGCTTCTTGACCAGTCATAAGACCAGAAGACATAGGAGCAGAATTAGGCCATTCTGACTAAATACTAAAGTTGAAAGATAATCTTTGTAAGATCAATGCCCAACTGGTGTAAAACAGTGATAAACAAAGCCAACAGAATTTTGAACTAGATATTTAGAAGTCTCCAGAAGTGGTTAACACTGTTGGCTGGATGACTAGCGTTTAATTCTGAATAATATCAGGTTGAGTTTCTATTCTGGTTAATGCAGATGTGTTCCCATCCTGCCCCTGAGAGTGGAATTCAATAGTAAGTCACCACTGACAGAAAGTGCTAAGAAAAATGCCTTGGGATGATCAACAAACCATCAGTCAAGGGTCTAAGTTCAAACAGTGCATACATGATAATGAGCTATAACACAAAACAGAAGTCTCTGAAATAAATATTTCATCTACTTTTGCTGATGCTACTGAAGGGAGGAATGTTAGCTACAATATCAGGAGAATTTCCCTATTCTTTGAACAATGCCACAGGATCTTTTATATTTCACTGAAAAGGCAGATAAGACCTCATAAATATCTATCCAACATATCTGTGCATCTGACAATGCAACACTGTCTCTATGCTGCACTGAAAATTTAGTCTTGCTCATGTGCTCAAGTTCCTAACATCGTGAATTCATGACCTTCAGACTCAGAAGTTACTAATAAACCAAGCCGGCACTTAGAGCCTCTACACACGTTTCAAACTAATTGTGTTTCCATAAACAAAGCTGCAAGAACATCGCAGGTGAAAAGTTCTTGGTGAGTTTTTAACTGTGTTAGCTGACCTCAGCTGAAGTTGCACGGTAGCACAGTGGTTAGCACTGTTGCTTCACAGCGCCAGGGTCCCGGGTTCGATGCCCGGCTTTGGTCACTGTCTGTGTGGAGTCTACACGTTTCCCTGTGTCTGCGTGGGTTTCCTCTGGGTACACTGGTTTCCTCCCACAAGTCCTGAAAGACGTGCTTCTTAGGTGAGTTGGACATTCTGAATTCTCCCTCTGTGTACCCGGCCAGGTGCCGAAATGTGGCGATGAGGGGATTTTCACAGTAACTTAGTTGCAGTGTGATTGTAAGCCTACTTATGACAATAAAGATTATTAAATTATTCATTAAAAAAAGTTGTAGAACGGGTGTTGCAATTATCCTTGCTGGAGAAAAAACAGAGTCAACATGGTCAGTGACTCTGATTAGTATCCAACTGAGTGCTGGCAGAAAGTGCATTCATTTGGATGCAGGGTGCAGTTAGCATTAGTCTTGGCTGCAATGACAATTATGTGTGGCTAATGAGGCTCCCCAACAGGCACCGGAATGTGGCGACGAGGGGCTTTTCACAGTAACTTCAGTTGAAGCCAACTTGTGACAATAAGCGATTTTCATTTTCATGTAATCGTGGTGGCGACCCTTCCATTTCACATCTGGACAGTGGCCACTTGAAAAAGGTAAAGAAAATGCCCAAAGCTTGTTTGTTCAACACGTTCAATACTTCCAAATGAAAAGAGGAGAAAACTGAAGCAGCAACTGTCCTTTTGTGACCAGTTATCTATCACATTTTTTATAACTTTCCCATATTCTGGAGGGTTTTTTTGGTAATAGTGTTAACATTTAATAGAATCTAACTTTTACAGATGTTGCAAAGACAAGAATCATTGGCATTCTGGAACATCACCTGTGAGGGAAACAAAGGTAGTGTTAAAGAAATTAGATTTGTACTGGTAAACATTAGAAATAAGGAATAGTTTGAAGTGGGTTTAATTTAATGGTTGTGTGCCTGGAAGGATAAAGCCTATAGTTAGATTCATGTTGGACATTTGTGGGGGAAAGTATACTTCTGAGAGAAGATTTTAAAGAATGTTTTTGGAATGGAGTTTGGAAACTGGGGGGGGGGCGGATTCTCAGTAATCATTCATAAACATTCACTTGCGGTTCAGAGTGGAGAGTGTACTTGCCCAAAGCCAGGGGCTGGTTTAGCACACTGGGCTAAATCGCTGGCTTTTAAAGCAGACCAAGGCAGGCCAGCAGCACAGTTCAATTCCCGTACCAGCCTCCTCTAACAGGCGCCGGAATGTGGCGACTAGAGACTTTTCACAGTAACTTCACTGAAACCTACTCGTGACAATAAGCGATTTTTCATTTCATTTCATTTTTCACCTTGTGTGCTTAAAATGGACTTTGTGTTAATGAGACCACTGTAGAATAAGGTGTACTTTTTAGTCTGTGTTCACACTAAAACATGTGTGTAACTAATATGATAAGGAAGAGTAAAGAAGTCATACAGTTGATAGAATTTTACAGCACAGAGTGAGGCCCTTCAGCCCATTGTGTCTGTGATAGCCATCAAGCACCAATCTACTCTCATCCCATCGTCCAGCACCACATGCTTCTCAAATGCTATGAGAGTTCCCAGTATCGTAAAATAATCCAACTTTTCATGCCGAATCAATGCTTTTTTCTTCATTGTTAAAACGACGTGGGTGCCTGCAAAGCTTTTTCTCCACATTTTATAAAAGAAACGTTATGAGGCAGGATTCTCCGTAGCCCAACGGCGTAATCGTGTTTGGCGATCGGGTGGAGAATGGATTCCAATGCCGAAATCGGGGGTGGCGCCATGTTCACTCTGGTTTGCCATGCTCGGCCCCCTCCAAAATATCGTCATCGTGATGCTCGCCACGTGCCTTTTCAACGCCATTGGCGCGTCATCGGCCGGCCCACCCAAAATGCTCCGCCACCGATGGGCCGAGTTCCCGATGGCATGGGACAGCCGAATGTAGCTTGCCACTTGTCAGCCCAGCCTGGACATTGTCCAAGTCTTGCTGTATGTGGACATGAACTGCTTCATTATCTGAGGAGTCACGAATGGCGCTGAACATTGTGCAGTCATCTGTGAATATCCCTACTTCTGACCTTATAGATCATAGATCATAGAATTTACAGCGCAGAAGGAGGCCATTCGGCCCATCGAGTCTGCACCGGCTCCTGGAAAGAGCACCCTACCCAAGGTTAACACCTCCACCCTATCCCCATAACCCAATAACCCCACCCAACACTAAGGGCAATTTTGGACACTAAGGGCAATTTATCATGGCCAATCCACCTAACTTGCACATCATTGGACTGTGGGAGGAAACCGGAGCAAACCCACGCACACACGGGGAGGATGTGCAGACTCCGCACAGACAGTGACCCAAGCCGGAATCGAACCTGGGACCCTGGAGCTGTGAAGCGATTGTGCTATCCATATAATGGAATCCTTATAATGGAAGGTCATTGATGAAGCAGCTGAAGACGGTTAGGCCGAGGACACTACCCTGAAGAACTCCTGCAGTGATGTCCTGGAGCTGAGATGATTGACCTCCAACCACCAGAACCATCTCCCTTTGTGCCAGGTATGACTCCAATCAGCGGAGAGTTTCTCCCTGATTCCCATTGACTCCAGTTTAGCTAGTTCTCCTTGATGCCACACACAGTCACATTTTGAATCTTCCCATCCAGTTATATCAGCTTTGATCATAACACACCACTGATTGCTGGTTTCAAGAACATCCACCAAAACCATGGGAGGTTTCAACCAGAGATTTTAAAAGACTACTTGCTACTTAGAAAATTTTCCCTTGGACTGTGTGACATTATATTCAGTGCATTGAATTTTTAGGATAGAATTTCAGACTTGTTTACAGACTGAAGCAGGGTTCAGCACGGATTTAGTGTTTATGATTCATGGCTAAAAGTACGAATGTGAGCCAGGGCTAGAAAACCTCCTTTAATAAAGATACTGGAGATTAGTTTTCAGTAAACGTTTGTCAAAAGCCAAGAATAGGCCACCAGAGGAGGAGTTCCTCCGTTTTCAATTGGCAGGGAGCTTGTCAGTCAGTGTCAACATTTATTTAAAACTGTACAGCTGAGAAAGCGGCAATAAATCGGGTGCAAATCGAGTCTCACTATTTGAGTCTGCCTAAAATTCATACACATCCACTTGGATCTAAACTGTGCACATAGAGATTGGACTGGTTTAAGGGGTGAACAGGTTGCTTTGGGGATGGAGAATCGAGAGGGAAGGCAAAGGGGTGGAGCTCCTTCTCGACTCCCTATGCTTCACTCTGGTGGGCGAAGTCGAGGAAGGTCTTCCCACTCAAGCTAATTTAAATGTGCAGCACGGTAGCACAGTGTTCAGCACTGTTGCTTCACAGTGCCAGGGTCCCAGGTTCGACTCCCTGCTTGGGTCACTGTCTGTGCAGAGTCTGCACGTTCGCCACGTGACTGCATGGGTTCCTCCGGGTGCTCTGGTTTCCTCCCACAAGTCCCAAAAGACGTGCTTGTTAGGTGGATTGGACATTCTGAATTCTCCCTCTGTGTACCCGAACAGGCGCCGGAATGTGGCGACTCGGAGCTTTTCACAGGAACTTAATTGCAGTGTTAATGTAAGCCTACATGTGATAATAAAGATTATTATTATAAATGGTCAATTACGGCACTTATCCTTCTGTTTGTTGTATTCTATTAGGGCAGGGAAGGATATGCCTCACGTGGAGGCCCCCACTAAAAACCATGGACCTTGAAGGCAGGCTTTGGGTGTCTGGGACACACACACACACTGTGCCTCCATGACAGCAAGGGAAACCCTGAGAAATACCCCCCCAACAACTACCCCTACCCACTCCTCACAGAGGCATGTCTGGCTCACTTTAATAATAATAATAATAGTAAGCTCTTATTGTCACAAGTATGAAGTTGCTGTGAAAAGCTCCTAGTCGCCACATTCCAGCACCTGTTTGGGTATTTAGCAAGCCCAACCTCCTCTATAGTTGCTGAACCTTGCCGCCTCCAGTACCAGCACTGGCCACCTCTTCCAGTGGTGGTGATGGGACAGAAAAGTCGCCGGCCCCCTCCCCCCATTTGCTGGCACTGGTTAGCACTACTGCCTCACAATGCCAGAGACCCGTGTTCGATTCCGACCTCGGGCGACTGTCTGTGTGGAGTTTGCACAATTCTTCCCGTGTCTGCGTGGGTTTCCTCCGGGTGCTCCAGTTTCCTCCCACAGTCCAAAGATGAGCAGGTTAGGTGGATTGGCTATGCTAAATTGTCCCTAGATGGTGTTACAGGGGTAGGATGGGGGATGCGGCTTAGGTAGGGTGCTCTTTCAGAGGGTTGGTGCTGGCCCGTTGGGCCAAATGGCCTCCGTCTGCACTGTAGGAATCCTATGAATTTTCCATGGAGTTGAGTTTGGAGCCTGGATCTAAATTAGTGAGCCTGACATTTGGGTGGCTCCCTGACCTAGCCTCGGAGCAATCTTGCCAGGATGATGAATATAAAGTTACATGGCCCAAGAGAAACATTTCCAAGTTACATGTCGTCTTTTGAACACTCTGGCTGAAACTTCACATGGTCGTGATGGACCTGGAAATTCTTGAAACTCTGCACTCAATGATGATGTTCCAGGATACAGCCTGTTTCCTATCATTACAACATCTGCAAAAGTTAGATTCTGTGGATTTTTATTACTTCTTGCTTATAAAAATGTAGAATAATTTAAAGACAACAGATGTGAGTTTTGATTGTTCAATTCTGCAAAATGTTAATACTGTTATTGAAACTAAACTTTGGAATGAGACAAAATTATAACAAATGCAACTGTTGTGCAAAACAGTTTCTTCTCCAATTTTCTCTTTGCTTCTTTTGAACGCATTCAAGAAATGACCTTACCAAAGACAGCTGGATTCTCCGTTTCAGCAACTAAGTGTGAACGCCAATGGAGTATTTGTGGTCTATTACGACTGAAAATTCTGTGTGAAACCCTCACTGATTCTGGGACCGGTGAGGGATCAGCAGAGGCACAGGGTGAAGCTCTTGGCTCCCAGAGAATGGCCGTGTCCCTGGCCGCTCATGGGCACGGCTGACGACCTGCAGCAGTCACGCCGTACGACATGGAGCCGGCTGTGCGTAGACCCGACCTGCAATCCGCGACCCCACAGCCCACCCCCTGACCACCCCCTGACCACCCCCCACCAGTCCCCCCAGCCCTCGCGGAAGCACCCCCCCCCCTCCAGCAGCACGGATCCTGGCAGAGAGTGTCGGCGCTGGACACAGTCCACAGCTGCCACGTCGGATTCCCGCATGGCTGAGACCAACGCTGTTGCAACAGCGTTCAGCACGATGACGCCATGTCCGAGGGGGTGGAGCATGGCTGACCACCGTCAAACTGGTGCCTGCCCCAATTTGGGCGGAGTTGGTTCTCCACCCGATCGGCGATTACGATATCCGCGTTGGGCAATGGAGAATACCGCCCAGGGTCTGACCAGCACTGGCACCTCGTTCATTCGGCTCGATTTCATCCTCACTTCGGGTCATGTTGGTGACCTCACTGGGAGATTCCTGATGGTGTCCATACTGCCTGCTGAGACTGAAACCCGGCCGTTCCCAGTGCCAGGCCGGGGGGGGGGCGGCACTATTGACTCCTCTGAAACCCCTCACCTCCCAGAGCCGCAGGTGCCAGAGGGTCACAGCTGCAGGCCGCCCAGTGAAGGAGCTTTTCCCCTTCACAGTGATGGCTTGGCAGCTGTGGCTACAATTACTTTCGACGCTTTCATAATTCTTCAGAGGGCAGCTCAGTCTTAACGAGACTGTCTCCTACCAATGCGGCAGTGTGCATGTCTCCCAGCAGACATCACCATGATTGCTCTGATTGAGCCTGCATGCTCCCTGCTCTGCTCGCTATCCTTAACTGAACAGCGTTCCTGGAGGCAGCTTCTTAGCTGCCGATCTCTGGAGAGGTCATGACTGATGTCCTACCGCAGCCGTTTCCAGGTTTTACACACGCAAGTGAACCTGACGCCGAAGACCAGCCGATTTTGGCAAGTTCCAACTCATCAGAATCTACTGGATTGACTGGGAATTGTACCACAAAGACTTCATATCAGCCAACATCCTGTTACCATTGAGTGATTTGGCATAGTTTGCAAGCTTTCAATTGCAGGAATTTCACATGCTTTCTATCTGCAAACCCTGCTGAATTTTGCTGAGTTCTTTGTTTAGACATGTGGGTTGCTTTGAGGAGTTTACTTAAACTGAGCAACAAAAAATAAATCAAAACTGAGGGGGCAATTTTTCTTTATGTCACTACTCCCCA
The DNA here is from genome assembly GCF_902713615.1 of Scyliorhinus canicula. Taxonomy (NCBI): domain Eukaryota; kingdom Metazoa; phylum Chordata; class Chondrichthyes; order Carcharhiniformes; family Scyliorhinidae; genus Scyliorhinus; species Scyliorhinus canicula. The sequence goes on along the minus strand of NC_052162.1, from coordinate 22,400,263 downwards.
GGAACAAAGTTGAGGAAAAAAAAGAGTTAAAATTATGGGCGTGATCTTCCAACCTCATTAGACTCGAGCTCAAGCGTAGCGAGGACAGTGAATAGTGGGAGGGGCCAAAAATGGGACCATGCCAGACGCCAACCAGTTTGCGATGCAACCAGCCTGCTCCCGTAGCGTGGCGAGAAACCAATCATCACCACGAAAGCCCCAATTCCATACAATTAACATGAGCTCCCGTCATCCAACGGCCTCCCATCATTCATCGGCCTCCCCAGCATGTGCTCACGCTGGCGCCGATTAATACTCTTTTTGACAAACATGAACCTGGCCGACGGGCTTCTGTGGGGAGCCGAGAAGATGAGCAGCCATCTTTGCTCACGTGCAAAGAGCCTGGGGGTGCTGCCCCCGTGCTCAGTGGGGGATGAGGACACACGGCTGGGGATGGGGGGACCGCAGGGGTGGACTGCCATGGGAGCGGGGAGGGAAGGCGCTAGGGGCACAATCGCTCGCAGCCCCACCATACCAATCCTTGGATTCTAACCACATTCTGTGTTCCTGCCCGTCTGCCCCACCGATCACCGACTGCTGAGGCCTCTGGCTGCGCAGCTGAAGGCAATTGTGAATAGGGAATTGGCAATTGTCAAGTGAGCACTTGACGCATGCCAAGTGGGTTCCCATGGGTAGGTGGGCCACGTATATTGTGTGGGAGGCAGCACCACTCACCCAGCAGCCAACATCCGTACACCCAGGGGATGGGACACAGCTCCAGGGACATGACCACAGCCGAAGGGTGAGTGGGTGCCATGGAGAGGGGGTGGTTGTCTGGGGGGGGGGGGGTGGACAGGAAAAGGGTCCAAGGGTCAGCCCTCGTTGCGGAAGGAAGTTACAGAGACATCATAAAGTTTGTGCAAAGAGTTGTGTAATGTGCTGTACAATACCCCATTTCTGTTGGTGCCACCCCCGAGCCCCCAGCCCCTCCCAACCTCCTACCTAATCCCTCCCCCTACACCAGTGCTCTCAGTGATGCTCAACGTGCTTGGTCCTCCGAGCTCTGCCATTACGTCTTGGTATTTCCCCAGGATGGACATCTGAGGTGGAGGCAGCCAGCTGCTAACCTCGTCCCATGGCCTTAGATGCCCCTGGCAGTCATCCTCTGGGGGCTCTGGGACCGGAGGGCCCCGGCTCAATTGTCGACGGCACATGCACAGCCGTGCCACCCTGTCCTGTGTGCTGACCCCGAGACACGGCCTCATCAGAGGGCTGGAACTCGGAAAAGCTAGTGGCCACCCTCGCCACCTCAAGGAATGGTTCCGGTTTGGCACTCAGCGCCAAGCACTCTTCCTGCCCATTGAAGAGTGCGGGAAGCACTCTTCCAGCCCGGTGCCCATACGGCACTGGAGTTCACCTTGGGATGGAGGGGCAGCTGGTTCGGGTCCTGGCTGCCCCTGCATCATCTGGCTCTGCCACCCTGGTGGTTCCCCATTGTCCGCACCACCGTTTGATGCTCTCGGTTATGCTCCTCAGTGACCGGGTCATGCTCTGCAGTGCCTTGGCAATGCCCACCTGTGACAGCGGGGCATGTCCCGCAGAACCCCATCAAGGTCGGCCTGGTACTGGGTGACATCGCCCAGTGAAGCACACATTCTGCCGAAACCCTCACCCATGGTCATCATCGGCTGTGCGATGCCTTGGACACCTTCACTCATGGTGCCGATGTCGTGCACCAGGCTCTCCACTGCGGGCACCACCCTAGCAGTGTTGGCCACGGAGCCACTCATTGCCAGCGCCATCTCCTGAGCCTGTAGCCTCTGGGACTCCTCCAATCGGCTATGGATCTGCTGGAGTGTCGCTGACATCCCCTCTGAATGTTCAGGTTGTTTCCTACTGTCCCCTGTCTGTTTCAGAGGCTCAGCTTCAGCTGGGACCGAGCTGGGTCAAGGGATCCAGCAGCCCTCCGACTGCTGTCTCGCTTGGGGATTCCTGCCTCCACCAGATGTACAACAGCAGCAGTGTGGTGCTCACCAGATTGTGCCCCAGAAGCCTGACCACTAACATTTCCCACCGAGGTATGTGGACCTGCGCTGATGGAGGGTGGGGATGACAGCTGTGCCATCGGCTGCTGGACCTGCAGGAGAATGGACATGCGGTCAATGGGAGGGATGGGTTGGTCAGTAAGACAATCACAACTCATGTTTGACAGGACCTCCAGATGAAGCTTAGTGCTCCTTCACCTCTCAGGCGTCCGCCAGCCTTCGCGTTGGTGACCGCCCTGTCCTCGGCCACACCAGTTACCTCCAGGGCCCGTTCCTTGAAGGAGGTGAGGATTCTCAAGTCCAGCACCAGTCTGGGCCATCTCCCGCCGATTATGGGAGAGCTTTTCCTGAGAGGATACAGAGAGGGCATCGTTATCCATACGCGTGGTTCACAGTTGTGGGGGTGGATGTGAAGGGAGGGTTGGGGTGGAGGGAGTGCTGAAGAGCAGGGGGATGGAGGGAGGGATGGGGTGGAGGGAGTGCTGAAGAGCAGGGGGATGGAGGGAGGGATGGGGTGGAGGGAGTGCTGAAGAGCAGGGGGATGGAGGGAGGGATGGGGTGCGTTTGTGTCTACTCATTCTGGCTGCCTGTTGCGGGCCTTTGACCTTCTTCCGACACTGGGGGCCACTCCTCCAGGTCACACTGCCCAAGCTGACAGCTGCCGCCACCTTGTCCTAGCCTTGTGGCTCACCCTCTGGGACCCTCGGGGATACAGGGTATCACTCCCGGCCTCCACCGCATCCAGGAGCCTCCCCAGGTCAGCATCTCCGAATGTTGGGGCTGGTCTCCTCGGCGCCATTGTTGCGAGCTGGCTGGGGTTGGCTGACCAAGTGCAGCTTCAGTGCTGCTCGACATTGTTAGCAGGGGGCTGGCGAGCACTGTCCCGACGAATCAGCCACCGGCATTCGGGGCGGGAAGCCCATGAGGACTCATTAAGTCGATCAATTAATGTTGAATACCGTTGCTGGCCGAGCTGGGCCGAGCACCCGGAAACTCACGACAATTCCCGCTCGCTAGCACACTTACAAATTTTTCCCAAGAACGCACCCTATAATTCCAAGCCCCTCCCCATTGCATTGTGCTGCCATCCAGAAAGCCAGGTGGTGAAGCAAAAAGTGAAAGGAAATCACTGTACAATTAAACACTAATTTACAGAGCAGAATACACCTCCTAACTCATCAGTCAGGCTTTTATTCCATGTCTATTTATAACGATGCCTGTGAATCCCCAGTTAATGTCCACCACCTGCATACAATTAAAGACAATTATTCATTTGTGTTTCACCGAAATCCCTGGCTTTCACCGCACTGTGTAAGGAAGCAAGATGAAGCAATGGTACAGTTATAATATCACTAGTGCAGTGAACGGGTGGTCTGGATTGATGCTTTTAGAACCAGTGTTCAATTCCCGCCAATACTAAATTCAATGAATGAATTTGGGGTACAACGTTAGACTCAGTGAAAGTGACCATAACAGCCATCAATGATTCTTGCTTTTTAAAGACCCAGCATTCCTCCACATCCTCCAGGGAAGGAAATCAGCCATCATTTCCCTGGTCTGGCCTACATATGACTCCAGACCCACAACAATGTGGTTAACTCTGAACTGCCCTCGGAAATGACCGAGTACGCCACTCAGTTCAAGGCATAATCATGAAGCCCACATCCCATGAAAGAATAAATAAAACTTCCTCTCATCTGACTGTTTCTCAAATTTGGAGAGCAGGGGTGAGGAAGGAAAGGGTGGGTAAAGATAGCACCCCATTTCTTCCCACTCTTCAAAAAACTTTTTTCTGAAATATCATAACATATTTCTAGGCTGGGTTTCTCCTCTTTCGGCGGGGCGGGCCGTACTGGCGCTGAGGTGTGGCGTGAGCCACCCCAGCGTCGGGTCGCCCGGAGGGTGCGGAATCCTCCGCACCTTCAGGGGCTAGGCTGGCGGCGGCAGGGCTGATGCTGTGCCAGTCGGCGCGAAGGGCCTCTGCCGGCCGGCGCAATGCGCTAGCGTGTTCTGGCATGATCCCAGTGCATGCCGGGGGTTTCTTCTCCGCGCCAGCCATGGCGGACCGTTAAAGCGGCCCGCGCGGAGAAAATGAGTGCCCCCACGGCACAGGCCCGCCCACAGATCAGTGGGGCCCGATTGTGTGCCAGGCCACTGTGCCCCCCCCCCCCCCCCCCCCCCCCCGGGGCCAGATCCCCCGCACCCCCCCGAAGAATCCGCAGGCCACCCGCAGAGCCAGGCCCCGCTGGTAAGGACCTTGTTTGATTTACGTCGGCGGGACTGGCTGAAAACGGGTGGCCACTCGGCCCATCCCGGAGCGGAGAATCGCCGGGGGGGGCCACTGCCAACGGCCCCCGACCGGCGCGACGCGATTGCCGCCCCGCCGAAAGACCGGTGCCAGAGAATCCGGCAGCCGGCGCCGGGGCGTGGTTCACGCTGCCTCCTGGTGATTCTCCGGCCCGGCGAGGGGGTCAGAGAATCCCGCCCCTGATCTACAAGAGGGTCACAGGTTATGGGGATGGTACAGGAAAGTCGAGTTGATGCCATAACCGTTTCAACCTCAAACTTATTGAAAGGTAGAACAGGCTGAAGGGGCCAAATGGCCTGCTCCTGCTCGTATTTTCTTGCATATTATGAATAGAATTAGGTTAAGTACGAGGTATCTTTTCTTTTCACAGAGTGTCATTTCTCTTTAGAATAAGGTGCCAGCTACGGCACTGGACACGGATTCATCACAAATTTAAAAATAATTTCTGGGGTGACTGTTGTAGTCATGTATAAATATTCCATGGGATGTTGAAGGATATACCTTGTGGTCACTTATCTCCTGCAGCTTATTTTTGATCACCTTTGGGTGTCAGGGAAGCTACTCCTACAATTTCCTTCTCCTTAAATTGTGACAGCATTGCCGTTGGTGTGTAGGGAACACCGAACACTGTGAGGCTGTTTCCCCTGAAGGAATGTAGCACAGCGGTTAGCACTGTTGCTTCACAGTGAAATGAAATGATAATCGCTTATTGTCACGAGTAGGCTTCAATGAAGTTACTGTGAAAAACCCCTAGTCACCATATTCCGGCGCCTGTCCGGGGAGGCTGGGACGGGAATCGAACCGTGCTGCTGGCCTGCTTTAAAAGCCAGCGATTTAGCTGAGTGAGCTAAACCAGCCCCTGGCTAAACCAGGGTCCCAGGTTTGATTCACGGCTAGGGAATGTCTGCATGTTTTCCCTGTGTCAGCATGCGTTTCCTCCTGGTGCTCCGGTTTCCTCCCACAAGTCCCGAAAGATGTGCTTCTTAGGTGAGTTGGACATTCTGAATTCTCCCTCTGTGTACCCGGCCAGGTGTCAGAATGTGGCAACTAGAGGATTTTCACAGTAACCTCACTGCAGTGTTAATCTAAGCCTACTGTGATGCTAATAAAAGATCATTATTATTTTTATTATGTGACTGAATGGAACAGGCCGGATGAACAGACTAAATAAAAGCAAATTACTGCGGATGCTGGAATCTGAAACGAAAGGGGAAATGCTGGAAAATCTCAGCAAGTCTGGCAGCATCTGTTGGGAGAGAAAAGAGCTAACGTTTCGAGTCCGATGACTCTTTGTCAAAGCTAACAGACAGAGAGAGTGGGAAATATTTATACTGTGGAGTGAGAATGAAAGATGAGTCATAGCCACGGAAACCCAGGGAAACCGGGTGCTAATGGCCACAGATACCAAGGGGAAAGAGTGCTAATGGCAGTCCCCAGAGAGGACAAAAGATGTGAAAGGTCAAACAGCAGGGAAACCAACATCAGAGGATGAACTGTATGTGTGGGGGGAGGGGAAGGGGGAAGCAAAGAGGAGAAAGGTGCAGGAAAGAAAGAAATGGTAAAAGACAGTTAAAATAAAATGAAAACAAATGGGTCAAGGTGGGGCTGACCATCTGAAGTTGTTGAATTCGATGTTCAGGCTGGAAGGCTGTAGTGTGCCGAACCGGAAGATGAGATGTTGTTCCTCCAGTTTGCGTTGCGCTTCCTCATCTTTCATTCTCACTCCACAGTATAAATATTTCCCACTCTCTGTCTGTTAGCTTTGACAAAGAGTCATCGGACTCGAAACGTTAGTTCTTTTCTCTCCCTACAGATGCTGCCAGACTTGCTGAGATTTTCCAGCATTTTCCCTTTCGCTGATGAACAGACTGCTCTTTCCCAGCTCATATTTTTTCACTGTTCCTATGAATCCGAAAACTATTTAGCATTTGTTATTTAAGCAATCCAGTGCGTTTGTGGTTAATTTCACGAAGAAGAATAACATTTTACAGCCCAGAAGGAAACCATTCGTCCTATGTGCCTGTTCCAAATGTCTGGAAATGCCATTCGTTTAGTGCCAATGCCCTGCCCTTTCTTCATCTCCTTTCACTTTCTTCTTGGAGAACTTCCCTTTGAAAAGGGAGGGATTTTCAGCACTGTTAATGGTCAGGCATTCCAGCTCCTAACAATTCCATTCAAAACAAATTCTCCTCCTTCAAAATTAAAAGAAAAATGAATCCTCCTGATGTCATCCGTTGTCCATAATCATAAATTTACCATACTGATTTACTCAGCAGTGGATTTATGCAGTAAACATAACATTTATGTTGAATACGTCTATCGAAGCTCCATTTAACCTACCGCTTCTGATGATAACAGTCCTGTTTTCCCTTGTCTCGCCTTGTATTAAAAAAGTTAAATCTTTAGTGTCATCCTAATCTCTTGTGCACCATTTCCTAAACCATGTCGTTCTCTAAAGTAAGGCACCCAAAACTGGACACAAATTAGGGAGATTTTCCCCGCGTACTTTACACTCCCTGATGGAGTCTGGAGCTGAAGAGCCCGTGTTTGGTGCCAAACGCCATCCTGATGAAGGTGTTGAAGGGTAGGCTTGGTAGGCGGCTGATTGCAAATTAATTTGTTAGTTAACGTACAGTTAGAACATAGAACATAGAACAGTACAGCACAGAACAGGCCCTTCGGCCCTCAATGTTGTGCCGAGCCATGATCACCCTACTCAAACCCACGTATCCACCCTATACCCGTAACCCAACAACCCCCCCCTTAACCTTACTTTTATTAGGACACTACGGGCAATTTAGCATGGCCAATCCACCTAACCCGCACATCTTTGGACTGTGGGAGGAAACCGGAGCACCCGGAGGAAACCCACGCACACAGGGGGAGGACGTGCAGACTCCACACAGACAGTGACCCAGCCTGGAATCGAACCTGGGACCCTGGAGCTGTGAAGCATTTATGCTAACCACCATGCTACCCTGCTGCCCATTGCTACCCTGCTGCCCAGTTGTGAGACTCAATAGCATTTTGATTGTTAGTGCTTGCCCTAATGCCCTCTCCCAACAACGAGCAGCTGAAACAGAGTAAAGAAGTCATTGCTCAGTATTTTGAGCATTGTTTAAAGACGTACTCAGCTTTCACTGTTTACTTTGCTGCTGAATCTTTGAAACACATCTGGATATTTTCCTGGACTGTTTGTTCAGAGTTCACTAACAATTTCTCAACATTTATTCTGGAAATTCTCTGAGGGCTTCAGTCAGCTACAATGAGGGCGAGTGATGTGCTTCTCAATCTTATTGGACACCTTATAGGAGTCACGAGGAGAAAGGAAGGGCTTGGTCATGGGCATTCTTTCTTGGTTTGCAGTTATGGGAGGAGGTCATAAAGCCGGACGGAGCTGCACCAGCGACAACAGGGGCGAAGGTCAGGAAGGTGAGGTGAATATCCTCCACTCCACGGGTACAGAATATCCCTCCTCCTGTGGATGTCTTCCACTAGGACCTCCAGTGTCATGGCTGAGAAGCTGTACATCCTCTCCCTCGGTTCCAGAGCCATTCTGAGAACTGCCACTGTATGTCAACCAGAACATTGTGTACCTTCAGTGAAAATGGGCACGCAAAATCTACATGTGCTACTCATGAAGGTTGCTTCTAATCAATGCTGGAGTGCTAAGTCAGCAAGAACAATAACTTATTTATATAGTCTCTGACTATATCCTGGGATATTGAGCTGCCCCTCTCAGTGATGGCTACTATATTACAATTCTATGTGTCAATCCTCGCCCAATGAAACATCCCAAGGTTCCTCACAGGAGCATTACAAAACCAAATATGCCACTGTGGGTGGGATCACTTTTTGACAAATCTGCATATTAGAGCTAGTCTTACTCTAATATGCATTGCCATGATCTACCCGAGGTGTGGTATCTGACAGCTTGGATGAGTGACATTCAGTGCTGGTACCCACAAACAAGGACCAAATAAAGTGGCACTCATGGGGGGGGGGTCTCTCTGGTGATCAAAGGCCCTCAGGTGCTTGCCCTCTGGGGAGAATGGCACCCTGGCCCTGCTGATGCCACCTGGGTGCCAGCCTTATGGTGCCCAGGTGGTATTGCCAGCTGGCAAATGAAGTGTAGGGAGGGTATTCCAGAGCTTGGAGTCAAGGCAGCTGAAGGCATGGTCACAAATGGTACAAGTATTTTGGTTGGGAATGCACAAGAGGCCATAATTAGAGGGGCACAGATATCTCGGTGGGTTGTGGACTTGGAGGAGGTTATGCAGATAGGGAGGGGCGTGGGATGAAGCAGAGGATGAGAATTGGAATATCAGGTTGTTGCCAATGTAGGGCAGCGAGCAGTGAGGCTATAGGGAAACAGGGTGTGCTGTGAGTTAAGACACATGCAGCAGAGTTCGGTATGAGTTCAAATTTACAGCAGGTGGAATGTGAGAGACCAGCCAGGAGTGAGTTAAAATAGTCGAGAATATAGGTAACCAAAGTAGGAATGGGAGTTACGGCACCAGATTAGTTAAGGCGTGGCAGAAGTCGAGCGATGTCATGGAAGTGAAAATAGGTGGTTTTAGCGATGGCACATATATGAAGTTGGAAACTCGCCTCAAGATCAAAATTGACACCAAGGTTGTGAATAGACTGGTGTAATCTCATGCTGTTGCCAGAGAGAGGGATGGAGTCCATGTTTAGGGAATGGGCATTGTAGTGATATTCAGATATCAATATACATGATCAATGTATGCAAATGTAGTACAGTCATTTCAATTTATTATTTTATTACTTATTAAATAGTTAATCTTTCAACATGAAGACGATTGGTCATTTTATCATCCTGGTGGATTCAAGAGTAATATATATATTTTAGATAAGTCATTATTTAAAATATAACAGGCATGTCTGATTTAACACCTTGAAACAAGTTCAAAATATGCCAATCAGCAACCGGGACCAAAATTGCATGCTAAAGTCCCATGTTCACCCAAGTAACGCCCAATATTCTAACTACAACCTGACCCCCAAAGTTCCTCTGTTTCTGTACTTTTAAATTGTTATCATTTAAGAAATAAACAAAGAGCTTGCATGCCTAGACCACCTTGCACGACCTCAAAGTCTCAAAGTGCTTCACAGCTAATAATGTTTTCTTTAAAAAAGTGTAGCCATTGCTGTAATGTAGAAAAATGCAGCAATTTGGACAGAAGATCTCACATAAATGTCAGTCTGGATACTGGGAGAATTTCAAGTCATGCCATGAGATCTCTTAGTTCTGTGTAAGAGGACTATCAGGTCTTCAGTCTAATGTATTGTAGTGATATGCATCACTGTATGTGCACAAGGGGTTAATGTAAATACACTACAACTAAGTAACCACTAGAGGGAACACCAGAGATGTCATGACATGCAGACATACAACCAATGGGTCATTAGAACAGGACAGAACCAATGGGTAATCAGGACACCCAGAGGTGGCATTACCACAAGGGGGCACTACACGACCTATATAAAAGGACAAGGCACACAGGCTCTGCCTCTTTCCACAGACAGTCATCTAGAGAGTTAGACAGGGTTGATCAGCAGCATCACGCCCCAGCATGTGGCTTAGAGCAAACTGGTACAGTTAGACTGAGTTACTACAGTTAGATTAGCAGAGTCAAACTCATTTGAGAACTGTGTTAATAGTTCAATAAACACGTTGAACTCATTTCAGAGTCTGAAGCATCCTTTAGTTAAGACTGCATCAAGTAGCAGCCTGTCTTATCCAAATCAGCAAAACACAACATGCATCACCTCTATGACCCTACAGTATTCATGGATCTGCAACAATAATGTGCTCAAGATTCAGAAGTGCAAATTCAACCCATGACCTTCTGACTCAGAGGCAACATTGTGCCAAGGCAGACACTGCAGGTACTTAGTCAATTTAGTTTTGACATTTACTATGTGTGTCATTTTATTCTTCCCTCCAAAATTCCTTCACATTAAATTTCATGTGCTATCCGCCTGCCCAAACTGCAGCTCACAGAATTCAGGAACATAGATGAGCTCCTTCCAGCAGGCTGCAAAGTGGAGAGAATTATTTTTTTTTCATAAATTTAGAGTACCCAATTATTTTTTCCAATTAAGGGGAGATTTAGCGTGGCCAATCCACCTATCCTGCACATCTTTTGGGGCAAAACCCACGCAGACACGGGGAGAGATGGGCAAACATGGTGACCCAGGGCCGGGATTCGAACCCGGGTCCTCAGTGCCGTAGGCAGCAATGCTAACCACTGTGCCGCTGTGCTGCCCAAGTGGAGAGAAATTAAGAAATAGATGAATGACATAAAACATGTTAAAGATATGTTGTGAAAGGAAACTGGCAGAGCAAATCATTCATCTGTTATAGAACCTGTTCAATTATTAATTCCATTAAAATCAAGGGGACTGAAAATGTGATGGATCCATGAAGGTGAAAATTACTCTTGAGTGAGGACAAGTGTTCACCATGGCTTATTGCATACCTGTGGTCCAGGATGGAATGCTATGCATTGGACTTGCATCGATAATTGAAAATCAGAGGTCCATCTGACAGAATTGAGCATCAGAGGTCCACCTGACAGAAAGCATAATGTTGGAATTACACTCCAGGGTCTCCTCTTATAACTGGAGGCTATAACCAGGAAGAATGTTCTCAAGGGTTTGAAGGAAAATAAGTCATTAGATTATCACAGCAACAAGAGTGTTTATTGGACATTGCATGCACATAAGGGGGCAGCATGGTAGCACAGTGGGTTACACCATTGCTTCACAGCGCCAGGGTCCCAGGTTCGATTACCGGCTTGGATCACTATCTGTGCGGAGTCTGCACGTTCTTCCTGTGTCGGCGTGGGCTTCCTTCGGATGCTCCAGTTTCCTCCCACAAGTCCCAAAAGACGTTCTGTTAGGTGAGTTGGACATTCTGAATTCTCCCTCTATGTACCCGAACAGGTGCTGGAGTGTGGCGACTAGGGGCTTTTCACAGTAACTTCATTGCAGGGTTAATCTAAGCCTACTTGTGACAATAAAGATCATTATTTTTAAAAAAGCAGGGTAAAGATCTTATGATCTTTGTAAATGAAAACCAGTGCAATCTTATGCACAACCCATTTCAATAGCTAATAATACTAACTCATAGGGAGACACCAGTTTCACCATAAAAAAAATGCTGTCATATCAGCAAGTCTCAGGAGAACAGCCTAAACTGCCGAAGGCAATTAAACAAACTTCGGGAGATCTTGGGTCCCCATTATGGAACACAAGATGTATTCAACTAATTGTCCCCAAACACCATCCCGATAGGTACCGCTGTCCTTAGGAAACTCCTGGCATGGTAACGGATTGGAAAGTAAGTTTTTAACGAACTGCTACTGATGCAATGCAAAAAAAAAATGACACTTCAGATATTGTCAATGTAAGGGCAGCACAGTAGCACAAGTGGATAGCACTGTGGCTGCACAGCGCCAGGGTCCCAGGTCCGATTCCCCGCTGGGTCACTGTCTGTGCAGAGTCTGCACGTTCTCCCCGTGTGTGCGTGGGTTTCCACCGGGTGCTCCGGTTTCCTCCCACAGTCAAAAAGATGTGCATGTTAGGTGGATTGGCCATGAAAAATTGCCCTTAGTGACCAGGAGGGTTATTGGGTTACGGGGATAGGGTGGGTCAGTGTAGACTCGATGGGCCGAATGGCCACCATCTGCACTGTATGTTCTGTGGCAGACAGCATTGTTGCAAATCTGAGTATTTGACATTAAATTGCAGAGCTTGTATGTTCACTTTAATAAGGATATGGGGAGTCCACACCGAGTAAAAGAAAGAACTTTGATTTATTTACAATTACAATATATACACCTCTGGGTAGACCCCTACTGGGTCTCTCCCTGGTCAGTGCCTTGCTGGACAATCTTTTATACACTGCTAAGTGGAGTTTTCCTGCCCCTCAGCGCAGGAGCTCCTACTTCGCGAGAACCATGAGGGAGATAATCATTCCCACCCCGTAAGTCCCGTGTGGGATATGACAAGTGGTTTCACGTTGCCACAATACTGATATTCATAGTATAAATGTGTCCTGGATTTTGAGTCGGTGCCTGAACTGGCACTGCAGTAAAGCAGGCTGCAGTCCAACTCAGTTTTGCTTGGGAGTTGGTTTCTACCAGACTTTATGTTTCGTGCTAAGTGCTCCTGCCGCCTCTGCTTTGCATGAACATTAAATTTGTAAGGTGTGAATATATCAGTATCATTACCTCAAAGCACTTCCAACACCACAATTAGCACCGACACACCTCTAACTCCCAGATCTTCACTTCTAATGTTACATAGCGTGAAAGGCTGTCTCCAGGTGTAAGCTAAGTTTGGAAGATCACAAAAATCTATTACTGTACTGCTGGGTACTTTTCACAGTTTGATTCGATGTTAAATAAATATTTCTTGGTTTGCATTTTAAATGGAGGGGCCTGGTCTCCACCATCAGCCCCCACTACTCCCTTCTCCTGTGTAAATTTCATGGCTGGCTCATCCTGCAGTAAGTTATCAGTTTAGTGTGGGACATAGACCATCAGAGAGGAAGTTTCACCTCCAAGAGTTGCCAGGCAGTCAAATGGTCAGCTGCCCTCAACCACCAGCTGGGTGACCTGGACACTTAGCCTCCCCTGCCACGAAAAAAGTATCAGCTGCAACAGGGAGGAGACCCTTAAGTGATCGTGAGTTGCCACTTAAGAGCCCCCAATGGCCCATGGTAAAGTTGTCTATTTGACACCTCCCCCACTATGGGGATGGATAAGGGTGGATAGGAGATGGATACCATGTCACTGCCAAGGTGCCCAATTTTGTAACCCCACCTCCAACCTGCTCTCACCCCCACCCCTTCAACGGGGCCAGAAAATTCAGCCTCATCTTTCTAGCTACTCCCCCTAACGATATTGTGCTTTATTTAAACCCTAGTGTAAAAACATAGTGGCTCTGAAATGATTCTAAAATGTCTTTAAAAGTTATATGATTTAAACTGCTTGTTCAGAAGAGATTCTATTCCCTTTTCATATTGACAGCATCTGCTCATGCTGATGTTATTGTTAAAGATGGGACGATGTAGGTGCTGAAAAAAATAATGATGGCGGAAGGATATTGTTTGGGTCGGCTTATATGAATCAAGATAATTGATGGTTGATTGCCAGGAGATTGCAAGGCTTGCATCTTATTTCATAAAATATTTATGCAATGAATAAGCGAAGGTTAAACTTCAATGAAGATGAACTGAATTAAACAAAAACCCATAAACCTAGCACAAATGTGCTTTTAGATGGTACTTAAAATATTTAAGAGCCCAGTATTCCACGCTCCTTAAAAATGTTCTTTCAAGTGAATTTCATTTAATGAGCAGTTGTTACTCATTTAAGCGAATACTCACAGGCTAATTCAAGTGAATTGTTGAATGGAGGTATTTTGAGAATTAATGGGAATCATTCAATTCCACTTTGCTTACATTTGCTCCATATTTGCTTTCTATTTTGTAAGGACATGATACTCTGTGAGGTGAGTTATAATACCATGGTTTCAAAATTCTCTTTCAGTAGATCCCAGAATTTCAATTGCATTTATTTTTTGGCAGTTAAAGCATTGGGTTCACATTTGTATTAATTTTAGTGCAAAATTAGACACCAGGAAAGAGAGATGCGATGTTAGCAAAAAAAGCAAGGGTGTCCTATTTATCTCTATTTCATGTTAAATTTGGGCAATCGTGCGAGATGGTCAATAAGTGCTGGCCACGCCGAGCACCCACATCCAATGACTGAATAAAAGAAAAAGGGCTTCCCTTTCAAAAATGGATTCACGAATGTTTGTGACAAGTGGGTGAAAAAAATATGCTTCCTGTTCACCAGTGACCTAATTACTGCAGTACAATCCTGGCTGATATCCCATTCTCTGGCCTGCATTAGCTAGCCCTCATTATGCTCCACCACTGCTAACACTTCATCATCAGAGCTAGGTCGTTTGACTCTGAAACCCTCAACAACCTTGTGCCTGCTTCAAGTGTGGACGGCGTTTGGCACTCAGTCAAGAGGGCAACAATGTTGACCTTTGGATTTCCCTTGATCTCTGAAATCAGCGGCGAGAAATTTATCTTTCTGAGAGCTTTGTAACAATTACCTGTACTACTGTGCACGTCTTATTTGTATTTGCACAAATACATCTAACTGAGAGCATATAATTAATATTTAGCCACTATCAATTATGCGCACCTCTCCAATCTGCAATGCTAATGCCATTTACACTGTTATAGGAACATGACTGACCACTCAGCCCATCAAGCCTGTTCTATCATTAAATGAGATCATGGCTGATGGGACGGAAGGTCGTGAATATTTATTCTTTTTTATACTTCATCTAAAACCATTTGATAAACGCAGTGAAGGATTCCAATATGTCGAGAAGATTTAGTGTAAAATTACTGTTTCACATTTTAAAAAAAATAAACTTCGTTGTCAGTAAGCTAGCAGATTTTTAATTTTTATTTTAAAATTTTTTTAAAATAAATTTAGAGTACCCAATAATTTTTTCCAATTAAGGGGCAATTTAGCATAGCCAATCCACCTATCCTGCACATCTTTGGGTTGTGGGGGTGAAACCCACGCAGACACGGGGAGAATGTGCAAACTCCACACGGACAGTGACCCAGGGCCGGGATTCGAACCCGGGTCCTCAGCGCCGTAGGCAGCAATACTAACCACTGTGCCACCGTGCCGCCCCAGCTAGCAGATTTCTAACACTTGATGCCAAGGGTAATTTTTTACGCTTTTGGCTGGGCTTTTATCATTAGTTTCCATAATTACCAACTGCTTTGTCCTGCGGTTAAGTGATCAGCTGTTCAACCAACATAATGCTCACCATCTTTGAATTTCTGGTACTGTTCAGTAGCCGAGAAACAGGTTATCTTCTATGGAGCTTTATGAACAAATTTTACATTGGGGAGGATGCTTAGGAGGCAACTAGAATGAAGATTAATTTCACAAGAGTCTAAAGGAACTGCCTGGAGATCGAGAGAAGTTCCCAGATTAAAGAAGAATACAAAGGTAAGTCATAAATATTGCTGTAAAGTAACAGCAGAACACAGAGGAAGGAAATAGTAGCTGCTGTACACGTATAAAAAGCAGTTTATTGATGGAAAAATGTTGTCACATTTATTACATGAAAGGAGAAATGAAAATGGGGTTCATATGAGCTATAGGAAACAGTAGCCAGCATGACGAAATTCCATACACTAAATCAATCTGTGGGAATTCCCATTGCTTTTATATTCAGCAATAAAACTGTTGAATCACTGGAGGGGGGGCATGACATGAAACAAACACGAACCATGTAACACAATATAGTTCATCCCCACACAGAAAGGCTAACGAAATGTTAACCTTCATATCGAGAGCATAAGGGGGAGGCGGTTTTGCTACAGCGATACAAAGTCCTGGTTAGATCACATCTGGAATAATGTATCTAAAATTTCTGACACCACTTCTTGGTGGGACTACATCGGCCCTGTAAGGTAGGCAGCCGCAAATTCACCAGACCAGTATCACGGCTCCAAAGAATAAATTATGTGGTGAGCTTTCAGAAACTGGGCTCATATTCCTGGAATATTAAAAGGTTAAGTGATTACTTGATTTGAGCCTCTTCAAGTCTTGAAAGACAGCAAGACTTGTTCAGATGGCGGGACGTCAAGGGCAAGGGGACACAATCTTAAAGTCAGGGCCAGGCTATTGAGGAGGGAGCAAAAGCAAAATGCTGTGGATATTAGAAATTCGAAAATAAAAGGAGGAAGTGTTGAAAAAAAATTCTGCGAAATAAAAACAGAGAATGCTGGATAAATTCTGAAAAGAAGTCATGGGGAATTGAAGCGTTAATTCTGTTTCTCGCTCCACAGATGTGGACATTCAGCAGTCAATTGAGGAAAGGTTTTTTTTAACGCAAGGGGTGAAAGAACCATGGACATCTTGCCCACAAATAGTAGTAGACGATAGCTTAATTAATGATTTCAAATCTGAGATGGGTACATTTTCTTACTTTCCTTTGACCCTCTTTCCTATTGTTTCATAAAATTGTGTGAACAGCTCCATGGCTCATGAAGGTGATTCCTTCCATAGGGCAGTGAGTCTTTGGAACTCCCTTCCTCAAAAGGCAGTGATAGCAAAGTCTGAATGTATTCAAGGCAGTGGTAGATAGATTATTGCTAGACAAGGGGGAGTAAAGGGTTACTGGATATAGGCAGGCGCTTATAATCAGATCAGCCATGGTCTTATTGAATGGAGGAGCAGGTTGGTATGGCCATGTGGCCTACTCCTGTTCCTAGTTCGTATATTCGTACGATCTCGGCACAGGGACAGTGAAACAACTAGGCAGTCACCTAAGCAGCAAAATAAATAGGAAAAGTGGGGGTTTGGCAAAAAACTGAATGAACTCTTCACAAAACTGCATAAGTAAACTGAACAGGCTTCAGCAGTGGGAATGAAAAGTCTAGATTTACTGATATAGATTTCTATACATTTACATTTCAGTCTTTTCCAAAATTTCATATTATATTCCACATTCTGTTGATGCAACAGTTGTACAGATTTGTACTATTACGATCCCAGACCAGACTCCAACAGTGGCTAGGATACTGGACCGAGACCCCAGTTTATTTTAAGGTGGGACGGCTCAGGGAGTCTGGACCAATCACGCTCAGACTGCACACATGGATGCGTCCAGATAACAGGAGGTCTTTGCCCCATTTGTGAGGCTGAGCAGTTCAATATTGTGAGGGAAAATCTCTCCTGAAAGCATTTTAGCAATTAGTTCCTCTGCTGTTCTTTCCAAGGCCGTCATTTAAAAGAATTTCACATATGGTTTTACAGCACAGAAAGAGTCTGTTGCAATATAATTTCAGAGGTTACCAAAGTAGTGGGAAGGTCTGTGGGTGCTATGTATATAGAATTCCTGAAGAGATAAAGAAATCAAAGCTTGAACAGCATTCTCAAAACATAAAGAATTGCTAAAGCACAGGAATTAAGCAAACTCTAAAGAA
This sequence comes from Scyliorhinus canicula, assembly GCF_902713615.1. Lineage (NCBI taxonomy): Eukaryota > Metazoa > Chordata > Chondrichthyes > Carcharhiniformes > Scyliorhinidae > Scyliorhinus > Scyliorhinus canicula. Next base: position 22,382,862 of record NC_052162.1, on the reverse strand, counting down.
AGGAATTATTAAAACTGTGATTTGGAGTGCCTTGTTGCAGAGGCTTAAGTAGGGTGCTTTTTCCAAGGGCCGGTGCAGACTGGATGGGCCGAATGGCCTCCTTCTGCACTGTAAGCTCAATGATTCTATGATAAGACTGTGCAGAAAGAAAGATTCGTTCCAAGGGTGATTTTGGTATTTCGAAAACAAAACTTTTTTTTTTTTCTTCTTTTTTTTAAATTTAGATTACCCAATTATTTTTTCCAATTAAGGGGCAATTTAGCGTGGTCAATCCACCTACTCTGCACATTTTTGGGTTGTGGGGGCGAAACCCACGCAGACACGGGGAGAATGTGCAAACTCCACACGGACAGTGACCCAGAGCCGGGATCGAACCTGGGACCTCAGCGCCGTGAGGCGGTTGTGCTAACCACTAGGCCACCGTGCTGCCCTTCGAAAACAAAACTTTATTATTATTACAGTATTAAACTTTTAACTTCACACCTGGAAAGAATAGCTTACAATTACCCCTTAACACTACTGTACATTTTCCCATTACACAACATAACAAACATACAGCTCTTAATCCATCTTAAAATTAGCAGGGTATAGAGTAATACTTGCTTCATAAAACAGATTTGGTTCCGGTTGGAATCAATTCAGACTCTGGATGAATATGTTCAAATAACTGCTTCAACTGGTTGTTTCAGCCTCTTCCTGGTCTTCAGGCAAGACTGCTCTGCTTTAAATATTACAACTCTTTTTTAAAATCCTACTTGAAATGAATTGTGGATTCAGAGTCAGGTAGATCAGAACTCAGCTCTTCTCTCTCATCAAGCTTCTCCAAACTCACTACCTCTCTGTCTTCCTTGGTTCCACCCAATAATGATCTCATCTCCCCAAGCTAAAAAACAAATTACCTTTCCAGTGACTAAAAAGCTGTATTCCTTCATCAATTTCTGCTTCTGACTGCTCAAACATGCAGGATTATATAGTATCTGAGGCATATTACACATTATAATGCGCATTTGTTCAGCTACATTTTGCTGTGCGTTCTTTTGGATCCTTGATGTTGGTTAGTAATCACACTTCAAACTTGGAAAAATTAGAGCTCTATGTTTAAAAGTGCATCAATGATAAGTGACCCCCACCCCGGATCACTGACACATAACAATTCTTACCTAGCTGGTAGCTCTTCACAAATATTTACAGATAATACAATGTACATTCAGTATCATAATATTCTCTTTTTTCACGTAACATAAATCTGTAATTAGAAGTGCAAAGTTTTTATTCCTATTAATGCACAATATCCATTTCTGAAAATTAATTGTGGGTGCTGGGTGGGCTGAAAGCTGAAGGTTCTCCAAGGGCACCTGTAATTCCAGCACTGGCTCTGTCTCTACACCCCTCCAGTGTTAGCCTCTTGCTTATTCCTTGCTTAATCGCTCCACCGTTGGTGACTGTGCTTCCAGCTGCTTAGGTCCAAAACTCCAGAATGTTTTTGTTCAACCTCTGTACCCCTCTACATTTCTCCCTCTTCAACTTTAAGGCACTCAATAAAACCTACTACTTTGACGAGGCAGTTGGTTTTCTTCCTGATATTTCCTCATGTGGCTTGGTATTCAATATTGTCTGATGACATTCCTGTAAAGCACCTTGTTCTACTGTATTAAAGGTGCTATATAAATGCATGCTGTGGTTATTACATTTATTTTAGCTGAGTGGCCCATTATCAGTAAGGGGACAAACAAAATACTTAAATCTTTACATTTAGTATGTCATGGGAGTGTCCCTTTAAGAAATGTTTTTCTCTTATCACATGGCTAAGTGATGTCATTGTGTGGGTGGAGCTGGGCTTTGGATCTGAGTTTTATTTTCACTTTGAGTTTTGGGCTGGGTTTTGAACTGCTCAGGTTGAAAGAAGTATCTCTCGATCTTCATTTTAACAGCTGCTTCTAGACTAGACTTCTAGAAAGCAATTCAAATCTGGTGTTTGAAAAGGGCAACAGAGTATCACTACACGCCTTATACCAGTAAGAATGCCGTGTGGTGGGCCACACCTTTGAAAAGGGGTTTCTGGTTTTACTTGGATTTTGTTATTGAATTGGAACAGTTAAGGGGGAATTCATTAAGGGTTACTGTAGCTGTGTGGGGTCTTTATGTTTGTAATTGATTAAAATTCTTACTGTGTGTGGTTATAGAAATGTTAACTAAATTTGTAGAATAAAGCTTGTTTTTTCGATTCATTACCGAAGAACTCTGTCGAATAACACCTGAAAGGCAGGCTCTTGTGCTCATTGTAACCAAAATCAATAAACAGTTGTAGGTCAAGTAAATTCCATGATATACTTTGGAGCTGTCCAAACCCTGGTCCATGACAAGTAGAAAATTAAGATTTTAATGAGATGAATTAGAACATTGATTTAGAAAAAGTGCAACAGAATAGAAAGATTTAAGGGTGAGTAATATCAGAGTAAACTACTCCTGTGATGTTTTTATAGTATCAGCAGTCAAGAAAAACACTAAGTAAAATCCACTGATCCTACAAAAACGCCATTAATGCGTTACAGATACAGTACCTCAAATCTGGCTGTGTGTAAACTGGAATTATTCGGAAACCAGATTTTTTAGAGTGTGCCATACATCAATTTTAATTGAGTAAAATAAAAATATATTGCATACCAGGACAATTGGTCTAAGCATTGCATTGGCCAAGTGTGGCGTAGCTCCAGACAAGTTATTCCTTTCGTTGCTTTCATGACAGTCTATTTCAAGCGACCATCGATCCCACCTGACCCAGCTTCCCCTGATCCACCCATGGCCTGAACTGCCCGACCCCAATCTAGCAAAATCCGAAATTCGGCACGGCTCAGTCCCGATGTTGCTGGTTTTGAGGCGATGTACCTGTAACTTCCAACCAAAGTTCTTCGCCTTTGCCAAAGCAATTTTCAGTGCCTAACAAGTTATGAAAATAAAACTGAAGCTAAACTTAGTTCAATTCCCCGACTACCACAATTCCACATTCGGTTGTTGAAGCTCAGTTTTAGAGAGGTGGAGCTAAGGGCCAGATTTTTGTCAAAGTGTGGGTATCCGGGGTCGGGAATTTTATTTTTGCCCTGGAGGAGACTGACAACTCTATTTTTGTGTCGGGGAGGCTGGAGGTGACAATGGAGAAGATTGGATGGCAAGGCGAACAGGTAAGGGATTGTAGTACTACTGGTACTGAAGGCCTAAAATTAATCTCAGTACATGCTTTTTAATGATTTTTGCACAACAGCTGGAAAAACAAATATCTTTCCATCTGTTCAAACTGTTTCTGTTGTTACAGTTGTGAGAAGGCATCATTATGAATGCCTGGCTGAGCTCCAAGAATGGCTAATGGATTCAACTTAGCAGGTGCCTATTTACACAGCTTGGGAAGGAGTGCGGACATGTTGTGATTGACATCTATCTTAACTGGTAATAACCTGATCTTTCTCTAAAGACTTTCTTCAATCTTTGTGTGTTTATTTGGGTAGGATTAAGAGGTGTGAGTGGATTGAAGGTTACCTCACTTGGACTTTCACTGCCTGTGCCTGTGATATTAAAAAAAAAATTTAGTGTACCCAATCATTTTCCAATTAAGGGGCAATTTAGAGTGGCCAATCCACCTAGCTTGCACATTTTTGGGTTGTGGGGGCGAAACCCACGCAAACACGGGGAGAATGTGCAAACTCCACACGGACAGTGACCCAGAGCCGGGATCGAACCTGGGACCTCAGCGCCGTGAGGCCGCAGTGCTAACCCACTGCACCACCGTGCTGCCCTGTGCCTGTGATATTGACAGCTTTATGAGAAGGCACGAGGGCCAATGTGTTTAGAATGATAGAAAAGTTACAGTGCAGAAAGAGACCAAAGAGACCATTCAGCCCATCGTGCGGCACCTGTCAAATAGATGGAAAAGAAACTAGCCGCTCATTTTAATTCCATTTTCCAGCACCTCGCCCATAGCCTTGTAGGTTACCGCACTTCAGATGCAGCTACTGGTACCCTTTAAATGAGTTAAGCATTTTATCCTCAACCACCAACTTAGGTAGTGAATTCCAGATGCCCATCACCCTCTGGATGAAAACTCCTTTCTCATGTCTCCTCTAATCCATCTACCAATCACCTTAAATCAATATCCCCTGGAAACTGACCCCTCATCTAGGGGGAAACAAGTCTTTCCTATCTACCCTGTCTAGGCCTCTCATTATTTTGTACACCTCAATTAGGTCACCCCTTAGCCTCTTCTGTTCTAAGAAAAGTAACTCTAGTCTATCCAATCTCTCCTCATTGCTGCAATTTTCAGCAACATTCTTGTAAATCTCCTCTGTACTCTCTCCTGAGCAAATTATGTCCTTCCTGTATTGTGCTGACCAGAACTGTACACAAAATTCCAGCTGTGGCCTAACCACATTTTATACAATTCCATCATTACACCTGTATTCAATACCTTGCTGAATAAAGGAAAGCATTCCATGTGCATTCTTGACCGCCTTGTCCACCTGGCCCTGCCAGCTTCAAGGGCCTCTGAAAATGCACCCCAAGGTCTCTCACTTCCTCAACCCCTCTCATTACCTTCTCCGTTTGCTGAGCATTCCCTGGCTTTGTTTGTCCCCCTCAAATGCATCGCCTGACACTTTTTCGGATTGAACCTGTGCTGCTTTTCAAAGGGAACATTGAATTCCTAATTTTATTTTTGATTCCTGATGGAGGCGAAGGTTTCCCGGTGGTGTATGACCCCTCTGAGGTGTGTGAACCACGTCTCCTTACAAAATGAGCCCAAGCTCCATTCAAATTCAGGAGGAGTTTGAAATGCCCACCCCTGCAATATAGCCGCAATATAGCGCTTGTCATCCAAACCCTTAACCTCCAACAGGAAAGGTTTCTGGAAATGGGAATGGTGGTGAGAATTCTTGATTCGCCATTTCACCCACCCACTGTTTTTAAAAGTCTCCCAACTTTGCGAAAATCCAGCCTAAAACCCCAGGGGGACAACATCAAAACTAATAACATCACATTATAATAACCTTTATTGTCACAAGTAGTCTTACATTAACACTGCAATGAAGTTACTCTGGCGCCTGTTCGGGTACATAGATGGAGAATTCAGAATATCCAATTCACCTAACAGCATGTCTTTTGGCACTTGTGGGAGGAAACCGGAGCACCCGGAGGAAATCCACGCAGACACGGGGAGAACGTGCAGACTTCGCACAGACAGTGCCCCAAGCCGGGAATCAAACCTCGGACCCTGGAGCTGTTAAGCAACAATGCTACCCACTGTGCTACTATGCTGCCCTTATACAGCTCACAGCAAAGACAAACATAAAGATTTGCACTTATATAGTCCTTATCACGACTATTGGATATCTCAAAGCTCTTTCCAGCCAATGAAGTATTCAGAAGTGTAGTCACTGTTGTAATGTAGGAAACAAAGCAGATAACTTCCCATAAACAGCAATGTGACAATGACCAGATAGTTCGATTTTGTGAATGTAGATTGTGTGCCTCAGGGGTCGGTGTTAGGACCACAACTTTCCACAATATACATTAATGATCTGGAAGATGGAACTGAATGCACTGTTGCTACGTTTGCAGATGAAACAAAGATCTGTAGATGGACAGGTAGTATTGAGGAAGCAGGCGGGCTGCAGAAGGACGTGGACAAGCTAGGAGAGTGGGCAATGAAGTGGCAAATGCAATACAATGTAGAAAAGTGTGAGGTTATGCACTTTTGTAGGAAGAATGGAGGCATAAAATATTTTCTAAATGGGACAAGGCTTAGGAAATCAGAAGCACAAAGGGACCTGGGAGTTCTTGTTCATCATTCTCTTCAGGTCAATGTGCAGGTTCAGTTGGCAGTTCGGAAGGCAAATGCAATGTTAGCATTCATGTGAAGAGGGCTATAATACAAGGCCAGGGATGTACTTCTGAGCCTGTATAAGGCTCTGGTCAGACCCCATTTGGAGCAGTTTTGGGCCCATATCTAAGGAAAGATGTGCTGGCCTTGGAAAGGGTCCAGAGGAGGTTCACAAGAATGGTTCCTGGAATGAAGGGTTTGTCATACGAGGAATGGTTGAGGACTCTGGGTGTTAACCCGTTGGGAGTTTAGATGGATGAGGGGGGCATCCCAGTCATGGGAGACTAGGTCGGACATCATCTGTTTCCCTCAACCCAATCAAACCACTTCTTAACTTAGTTCCTTATGTTGCAGGTTGTAGTTAACGTGCAGTGCTGATAGTTACTTAAGGACAAATGCTGAAATCTACTGGTTTTCAGTAGTTTCCACTTTGCATCAACCCCTGTTGTTATTTAGTGCATTTTTATATCAATACTTCAAACATTCAAAAGATAGTGGGGAAGCGGCAGGGAGGGCAAGGCTATGAAGTTAAATGTGTGATCGGGTACATGAAGCACACAGCACCAGCAGCTGGCAGTTAGGCAGAGTTGAACTGGAGAGGCAAGATTACTGCACCTGCACATTGTCCTCGAGGTGGCCGCGGTGATCAAGAGACAACTGCCCACCTTCTTCTGGGATGTGCCTTTGCAGAGCAGATGCAGTGATTTTTGTTGAGGTTCACCCTGAGCAGCTCCGTGACACAAGACAGCTTACCTGCTGTTCCCTGGGAGGCACATGGAGATCAACATTAATTGTTGCTGGAGGACCATCAACGTGATGAAAAACACGCTTTGGTCTGCATGAAACTTGCTGACCTTGCATGGGTTGTCCATGATCGAGTGTTGTGGTTTGGCACATTCCTGAGACCAGAATTATGTGCTGAGGGATTCACTTCAAGCTTGGGGCAGTTACTGCCAAGGCACCATGGGGAAAGGGCACTCTCTGAGGTCCTCCTGTCATCATACAGCAAGGGGCTAGAATCCATGTAGCACTCCTCAGGATAAAAGCTCCAGGTGATGTTTGGCATGAAGTGAAAATGTATATTGGAAAGAAAGCCAGGCAAGTGTAGTCTGGCATCTCATATGGCATTGGGGGAAAAACTAATCTGTATTGCACTTTTTGTCATGTCAAGTTTGAACTGTTATATAATTAACTTTTACAGATTTTATGAATAAAATATGGGCGGTATTCTCCGCTCCCAAGACTAAGTGCCCGCGCCATCGTGAACAGGTCCCGGGCACAACCTATTCTGGCCCCACAGGGGGCCAGCACGGCGCTGGAGTGGTTCCAGCGTCCCTACGTGACGCCGCGCCAACCCGCGCATGCGTAGTTGGGGCAGCTCAATCCTCCGCATGCACAGCTGGGTCGCGCCATCCTGCGCATGCGTGGGGAACTTCTTACGCGCGCCGGCCCGTCACCAACATGGCGAAGGTGTTCTGGGACTTACCGCGGAACGAGGTAGGCCCGGTTGAGGAAGAGGCCGGCCCGCCGATCGGTGGGCCCCGATCGCGGGCCAGACCCCATCGGAGGACCCCCCCCCCACCCAGTGAAGGAGCCCCCCTCCTCCCATCACAGGCCACCCCCCCCAGCGTTCCTGCACAGATCCCGCCGGCAGCGACCAGGGGTGAACATCACCAGCGGGATCCAGTTGTGTCGGAGCAGCCGCTTGGCTCATGCAATACGGAGAATCGCCGCTCGCTGTTTGCGGCGATTCTCTGAGCCGCCCGGCGCTATTCGCGCGGCGCTGGTTTGGAGTGAGTGGGAGAATCGCGTGCGGGGGCCGGGGCAGCGTGGCGCAATTGGCACGGCGCCCCGGCGATTCTCCCACCCGGTGTGGGGGTGGGGGGGGAGGAGAATACCGCCCTATATTTTTAGATAAGAAAGTCAAGGTGTACTCTGATTCTACAAAAATGCATCAGTGTCTAGGAGAGCAGACTGTTGGAAACTTCAAAAGTACCCCTGAACTATGGAGGAAAGGCAATTAATAATAATCTTTATTAGTATCACAAGTAGGCTTACATTAACACTGCAATTAAGTGGCTGTGACAATCCCTTAGTTCCCCTCTTCTGGCATCTGTTCGGGTACACAGAGGGAGAATTTAGAATGTCTAATCAACCTAACCTGCACATCTTTGGACCGTGGGAGGAAACCGGAGCACCCAGAGGAAACCCACGCACACATGGAGAGCACGTGCAGACTCCGCACAGACAGTGACCAAGCCGGGAATTGAACCTGAGTCCCTGGCGCTGTGAAGCAACAGTGCTAACCACTGTGCTACCGTCCGCCCCCCAATATATTCCCATTGATGGAAAATGCCTGTAAACCCACCCTGGCTCCACTCACTGATTTGCATATTTGTACATCTTTTGAGAAATATTAAAATACAATTTGTCGATTGCAAGATCTGAGCATTTTGTTATATTGCCCTCTCTGCTGCCCTCTCTGTTGGGGAGGTGTAAATAAAGGTGGTTCAATAATGGCTGCCTGCAGCTGAGCACGTGTTAGTCTTACTCAGTGCAGTGCACAATACTGGCCAAACCTTCACTGCGCACATCTCCTGAATAAAAAAAATTCCACTGGTCAATGAGCAAAAAGACAGGGGGGAGAAAATAGCACGGAAGTAAATATGAAAAGACTATTCGGTTGATGCGGTCATAATCTCCTCTCCCACCTCGAGAATATGCACCATAAGGAGATGAAGAAACAGGAAATTCCCGCCGAAGGTACTTTGTTGAAGACTCAAAAACTAAAACAAATGAGTTTCTCTCATCTTTTCATCGGCTCCACTACTCTCCAGCAGAGGGCAACATGCTAACATTTCAAAGCCCATTAACTCTATCTGAGCACAGAAACACTGAGAGAATGGTCATTCGCAGCATTGGAATAATGTGCACAGGATTTTCCTGCTATGGCTAACTGGCAAACTGTGCCAAAATTTACATCAGCTTCTGCATGGTCTTGCCAAAATGGCATTTACGTTGAAATTTTATTTGTGTAGGCCAAAATGTAAAACCCAATGTGGGCAAGAGGAAACAAAATCAGGAAGCGCACAGTGTTGCTTCCTTAAACCCCTCATTACGTATCAAAATTAAAATGTCCACCTATAAGGCAGATACCTTGTACAGACACACTTCCAAAGTGGCAGGGTGGGGTGGGGGGGAAAAGGGGGCTGACAATGCATGAGAAACCCTAAAATATTTGAAGCTCATTTGTTAGAGCCTTTCTAATACAGTCATTTCATTCACGTATGGTGTCTTGGGTTTTTACCCAGTTAGCAGCAGCAGGCACGACGCCGACCCTCAGGACACCATCTGAAGAGCAGCATTTAAAAAGATACTCCAAACTTGCAAGTTTAAGCATTCGGAGGTGGAAAGGAGAGTGGAAAGTATTGCTACGGAAGGTGGGCAGACAAAGGCTTTCTGCTACTTTGACCAGGCCTTCCTGCACATTCCGCTGACGGCTGTGAGGAGTCAGAGGGAGATTATTTTTCCCTATCAGAGGGAAAAAGCATGTTTGGAGGAGGCACAAGAAGGTCAGCAGAAGGACCATGGTTCCTCAACCCTGGATCCCTTTGCAGGAAAGGCAAGATCAATAGCACATTCACTTGTATCCTGATGTGTGTGTCACCACTACTTCACACACTGTCTTCTCAGAGCTCCACACTCTACACATCCACTAACCGCAGGGACACCCATTCCTCTCTATCTACACCCTTCCTCACATCCCAATCTATCCAACCAAACATTAACACTCACACTCATTCTTATTCAGTGTGATGCCCCTCCCTCATAGACCCCTAAACAAATATTCTCCAAACAGTCCATTCAACACATATCATTACTCTCACTCATTTGTCTCTTCTTTCGCTCCTTGTAGAAAAGAGCACAGAACGCCACCCGGAGTGGGAGAGACAGACGGCTGGATTTACCGGCTGTTCACACTAGCAGGAACGTCCAGTCCCACGCCAGTGCACGGGTTTCCCGGCGATGAGGGGTGCAGTCAATGGGAAATCCCGGTGGTTCCCGCTGGCGGGCCACCTCCACAGTCGAAAACCACACAGCAGAGTGATCAGTAAATCCCGCCCAGAGAATCGGTGCCGGCCCTCCTGCAACCAACAGAGGATGAGGTGCTGGAGAACAACAGAATCTCAGACTGCCTGGCCTTCGGGCATGGGGTCCTCCCAGCTACGGAATTAAATATCAGGCAGCCATATGACATACAACACTCAGGCAGGGTGACTTAATGTCAACAGTGGGTGAAATATGATAATATACATCATGATGATTTAAACATCATTACCTTGGCAGCATTCATTAATGTCTTTTGTTCTCCCAAGGAGTTTTCATGCATTTTGCAGGAGGTGGTCCATCCGCCCACTGATGACAACTTGTCAAGGAAGCTCACAGCCTCGGAGGATGCACGGTTACAGGATCCATTCAGACCCTGCACCAGCTCAGACACTCGCTCTTTGGTGGGTTTTCACATGGTGACTCACACTTCACAAGTGCACAAGAGCAGATGGTAGCGACAGGGACAGTACTGCAACATTTGCAGCTCTCTGCTTAGCTGGGCACAGATGCTGCAGCTTGGGGGGATGTCGACAAACAGGGGCACTTCTTGAGCAGCAGGAGAGAATGTGCAATGTACCGGCAGATGTTCCAGCTGCACTGAGCGCTGTTGCAGAGAACTTAGAGAAGTATATCTCAAGTTTAAGTGGCAGGCTGTCACAGACCTTTGTAATGATGTTTTCTTTCATGTAAAGAGTGGCCAATTGCATGCAACACTAAATACAGAAATTACATGAGTATATGCAGGCCATCATCAATGGCTTGTGCACTATAAATTCCAACTTAAAAAGAACAATAATACACCAAGCCTTAGACTTTCATCACCCCACTGATCTGCAATAAAATGTTCTTTGGCACTTTACTAACAGGGAGGTACAGGTAGGCCAGGAGAGACATGAAGGTGGAGACTTGGCTCAAAGGGCTCCTCATCTCATCAATTACCACCAGCCACAATCACCCAGCCGTCCCAGTTAGTATTCACATGCCGTCTCATAACCTGATGGGTGATCAGCCCCCAAACAGGTGGAGGTGGAGCCGTCATTGGCTCTGAATCCCAGAGGACATCAGTCAATAGCAAGTCAGCAGTCAAGGCAACAACCTGAGCAATCCAACTCCACTCTGCTGAAGCCACAGGGGCTTCACCATGCCAAAGTGACAAGTCAAGGAAAAGCAAGGATTTGCAATTGCACAAGGATGTGCAAAGGTGGGTGCGCAGCACATTGTTAGAACACTACGTTTGTTTTCTCTCTGGATCACATAAATATGGTTGTTCCAGACCACTTTCCCCTTCTAGCCCTTTCTTTTTGCATGCAGGTAAGTGACCTTTTTGACTGTGTATCAGTGGAATAATGGAATAGTGGAAGGATGGAACTGATGCTGGGCAATGAAAGGTTGTAAAAAGAAAGCTTGCTTGTTTGTAGGACTGCTTTTGTTCATGGCATGGAAATGGAAAGGTGGACAAGGTCTGATAAAGGCGATTTTTGGCAGGTGGTTGTCAGATGGATCAAGTGGTGAACCACGCACCAATGAGAGGGTCCCGGGCTCCTCGGCACCAATACGCGTCACTGGTGGTGCATTGCCTGCATCATTTCCCACCTGCTCCTCTTCCCTTCATCCTGCCCCTTTCCCTCCTAATGAAACTGTGTCCTTCTACAAATCCAATGCTCGCTACTGCGCTGAGCACAGTACATGACCATTCTGGAGGCCGTGGCTAGGTGGCATGGTAGCACAGTGGTTGCCACTGCTTCCTCACCGCGCCAGGGACCCGGGTTCAATTCCAGCCTCGGGTGCCTGTCTTTGTGGAGTTTGCACCTTCTCCCTGTGTCTGCGTGGATTTCATCCGGGTACTCCGGGTACTGCGTGGATTTCATCCGGGTACTCCGGTTTCCTCCCACAGTCCAAAGATGTGCAGGTTAGGTGGGGTTATGGGGTTACGGAGATAGGGCAGGGGAGTGGGCCGAGGTAGGGTGCTCTTTCAGAAAATCAGTGCAGGCTCGATGGGCTGAATCGGTTCCTTCTGCACTGTAGGAATTCTGTGATACTGTGTGTATGGGCAGTCATCTCCAGATCTGTCCAGACACCTCAGCATGCTCAGTTCACCAACATATCTGTTGGACATATGGCATCAATGTTAGATCCTGGTTCCTCATTCCTTGGGTTGCTGAGAGCTGTGACCAGGCCAATTGTAAGTGGACACCTCGTGTCTCTGAGCAGGAGTCAATTGCTCTGCTTCAGGGTGCAAAGAGATTAGGGAAGGGGAACTGCCACTCACCATAAGAATCATGGCAGCTGCCTGCGAACCTTGCATACACTTACATAAGCATCTTCTTGTGGTTTCACAGCAGCCACACAGTGATGGAATGGGCGATTCTGTGCTTGACAAATGCTCCTGGGAGGTCTACGAGTGCCTTAATTGCTCTGCACAAGTGGGGAGCAAGTGAAAGCTGCAAACCTGAGCATCTGTGCATTCTGACTGGCAACAAGGATGACAATGCTGACACAATTAGCAGTCACTGCATATTTCTGCGCCACCAACTCATAGATCCTACAGATATTTCTGGCAGAGCCCCAGAACAATCCAGAGGTAAAGTTTGAACTTATTCCAGCAGCACACTACAGGCCTTGACAGTTTCCCGGAAGTGGTTTGATTTGATTTGATTTGATTTATTGACACATGTACCGAAGTACAGTGAAAAGTATTTTTCTGCGGCCAAGGGAAAGTACACAGTACATACATAGTAGACAAAGGAATAATCAACAGAGAACGTTGACAAATGATACATCGACAAACAGTGATTGGTTACAGTGCGGAACAAGGGACTAAACAATGCAAATACATGAGCAAGAGCAGCATAGGGTGTCGTGAATAGTGTTCTCACAGGGAACAGATCAGTCTGAGGGGGAGTCGTTGAGGAGTTTTGTAGCTGTGGGGAAGAAGCTGTACCTATGTCTGGATGTGCGGGTCTTCAGACTTCTGTACCTTCTGCCTGATGGAAGGGTCTGGAAGAAGGCAATGCCTGGGTGGGAGGGGTGTCCGATAATGCTGTCTGCCTTCCTGAGACAGCAGGAGGTATATACAGAATCAACGAGGGGGTGGCAAGCTTGTGTGATGCGCTGGGCTGAGTTTACCACACTTCTTAAGAACTTGTGCTCTAGCCCAGCTGTTCTCGTACAGCTACAACACGGGCATCTACCTGACAAAGTGGCAAATTAGCCAGGTATGTCCACAGAAAACAGGATAAATCCAATCTGGTCAATTCCCAACCCATCAGCCATTCATCAGCAAAGAGATGAAAGTGTTATCAAGCGGCTCTCAAACAACAACAACCTGCTCACATGATGCTCCTTTCTCTTTCAGCAGGAGCACTCTCTCCGCACCTCATTTCTGCCTTCTCCAAACATGGACAAAAGAGCTGAACTCAAGAGGTGAGATGGGAGTGCCGATCCTTGACAACAAAGCAGCATTTGACTGACTGGAATCAAGGAGCCCGAGCAAAATTGAAGGCCATGGGAATCAGGGGGAAAGCTCTCTCCCGGTTGGAGTCTTCCGAGCATAAAACAAAGTTTTGGTTATAGGAGGCCAATCCTCAACTCCAGGACATCACGCCAGGAGTCCCTCAATGTCATGTCTGAGACCCAAACACCTTCGGCAGCTTCATCAATTTACCATCCATCATAAAATCAGAGGTGGGATTTTTGCTGATGATTGTAATGTTCTATTCCATTCATAACTCCTCATGCAGTGAGTCCTGGACAACATTCAGGTTCTGGGCTGATAAGTGGCAAGCAGCAGTCACACAAGATGATACCCGTCTTCAACAAGAGAGACTCTAACAACCTGCCTTGATGTGGCATGTTGAACCTCCTGAGACACTAATGCTCAGACCTGTTGAGGAGGGTTATTCTCTACCTTACACCCTGTCTGCTGCACAAACCCTCCTATACGTTGCATCCCTCTGCTGCTCCCCTCTCTCCACTGTGGAGCTATAGGTAGGTGAACAGTGGGCTACCATTGATCCTGGTCACCCTGGTCCTCATCTTCATTCCAATGTGGCATTCACATCATACCTGCTGGCCCCATAGATCAGAGTTCCAAAGCACACAAAGCTCCAAAGTTCGGACGATACCTGCAAAAATGTGTAAAGTGACCTCTCAGCCACGTACTGTGATGCACGATTAATTGCACAAAGACAAGAGTTGGATACAACTGAGGCTTCATTGCTCTAAGATGTGTGGCCTCCCACAGCAGCTGGCAAAATGGCTGCAGCGTGGAGGACACACACATTTATACTCCGCCTACTGGGTGGAGCCAGCAGGCAGTGACTACCGACGTACCTGTAGTACAGGTCCTACCATACATCACCTAATATAGGTGCAACAGTGGTTTACCACAAACTGTGAATACTCCCTTTCACACACGCAAATAGAAAAGCAGTCAATGAGTATTCGGTACTTATTGCCTTTCAAGGCTTCAGCCCCATCCATTGTTACTGTGTTCTCACCTTTCTTCTACTGGCAAATTCCAGGAAGCTTTGGAAACCAGTGATGCCGCAACTATATTGCGAAATCTGTGCTAATATCACTGTAATTGATCGATTAATCTTTTTGAACTTGGTGACCTGCCTCTCCCGAGGGGGACCTGCTCTGGAGTGAGGTGGGGAAGTTGGTGGGTTGGAACCAGCTTTGAGCCATTCACATTTTCCCATGATTTAAACTGCTGCATCCATTCCCACCCTGCACCCAAACCCGTACATTCACCCCTGTTAAAATTCCCCCTTTTATATTTGTACATTCAACACAATTAAATAAATGTTAGTATAACTGTCACTGATACATAATTTAAAGGTACGGAGAATTCAGATCTCAGTGATGAGAAATAATTTGCAAAATCAGTAAAATAAAAGAATCAGCATTAAACAGCCTATCAACACATTAGGCGCGATTCAACAAATGGGGAACAAAGTATCACAGCAAGCGCATTTAGCCGCGTGGTATCCAGCGCTTGCAGCACCGAGATACACATGGCTATATGATGCGACTCGCATTGCATAAGGAGCCTCAGTGGAGAATGCGTGGCCGAAGCTGCACATACCGCATTTTGTACAATGGGGAGCTCTGCATTTTTAAATGGTGACCTGATATCCAAGGCCCCCAAAGCGACCCCCCACCCCAGCCCGAATGCCACATGGGAGGAGCCCCCCCCCAACACCCACTCAGGGCACCATCAGCCCAATCAAGTATGTGCACTTGGGCACCTTGACAGTGACAGGGTACCCAAAGTGGCATCAGCAATGCCAGGGCATCCCCCTGCCCAAAGGGCATGCTGCTGGGAGCCTCTGATCCACTGGGAGACCCCCACAAGTGCCATTCTGTCTAGTCCCCATTTGTGGAGACCAGTACCAACCAGAACTCGCGGTCTCCAAGGCGAAGTGGCTAAATCCCAAAGCCTCATGTACCTCGGGAATCTACACATTAGAGAGAGACTAGCTGTCTCGTTCCAATCTGCAGATTTTCCAAAACGTAATTGCAACGCCTCCCAAGATTGCGTTTGCATCGCGTGAGGCATTGCGAGCCGGGAAGGTCCTGGGAGCAGGGTCTCCTTGCTTTTATTGGGTCACTACGCCACAACAAGCTGCTTTTCGGGCACAGTATGGCGATTAGATCGTGCCCCGAAGTTCTCTCTGTGCAAAGTGAAATTCTCAGCGTGATACAATGCACCACAAAATACCCAGATGTCAAGCAGCAGCCAGTAATGATAAAGCATTTACTGGGAAATCCCTTTCAGTAGCACATGGTGAGGGGTCCTCACTGCTTTGTGCCATGCATTGCTACATGAGCTGTGCATTGGTGAGTGAAATGCTCAGGCAATCAAAGATTGAACGGGAGGGCTGCAAGAAAGGCAGGACGTTAATTTGCCCACATTATTCCTGACTTTGAATGTAGCCAATGTGCGCTTCAGTATTGGCCAATCTCCTCCACCAATCTGGGCAGGTCCAGTTGGAAGTGAACTTACACGACCTGTTCACCATATTCGGGGTGGGCTTCTCCAGATATGCGCTACGTGTTGACACCGACAGCAAATTTGTGGACTTTCACAACAGAAAGTCTGGCGCCTAACCTGGACTGATTCCACTACCGTTGAGGGGCTAGCACCGGTGTCGCATGGAACACAACTGATTCCAAAGAAAAATGGTGCGGGATTCGCCGGGCCTGTGATCGACACTCAGGTGGCTGACAAGCTGCAGTCGCACATACACATTACACTCCCCACATACACTCATTCCAGCCAACAAGATGGCACTGGTTTTACTGGAGCGTGCCCATACAGCTGGTAGGTCGGCTGGGGCCAGAGGGCACCTAGGGTGTGCCCTGGGGGACAGCTATACGACCTGTGACATTAGGTTCAAAGTGGGCTGTTAGCGGTATGCGCAGTTGCATGGCTGCCTTGACGGCTGTGGCAATGGTGGTCCATGCCCATCCACCCTCCTGGTCACCCCCCACCAGTCCCCCCGGCCCTGGCAGAAGCCTTATCGGCCAACGGCACAGCTGTCAGCAAACTATGGTGATGTTGGGCACCTTCCATACCCTCTGTCTCTCCCTCAGCACCCACCACATCGGTTTCACTATTTTTAAAAGCACAAGTGAACCATGCCGTCGGGAAATCAGCCCATCGGAGACGGAGAATCATGGAGGCCCTGGAGAATACCGGGTCGGGTCCGCTAATGATATGCAAACAGTGTCTACTGTGCATGTGGAGTGAAATGCATTGATGCCGTTTTTGAGGTAGCGGAGAATTACGATTTGCCGTCAAATTGGCACCTGCCACGATTTTGCCATCGGAAGCAATTCTCCGTCCGATCACATTTCCCAATTTTGGCATTGGCTAACGCTAAACTTGCCCAGGGTCTTTGCAATCAAATCTATCAGCCATTGAAAGCATGAACATAAAATTGTAATCCTGTGTTCCTAAGAGGAGAACTAGCCAAGAATTTGGGGCCCCGTCATGGCGGAATCTGCGCTGGGAAATTCGGCGGCCCGTCTAAAATTGCATTGGCTTTCGGTGGGGCCAGATGATCATGGTGGTGGGTGGGGCCTAAAAACTCTTTTTGCGTTATTGCGGAGGAGAATTCGGAAGATAGCAGATTACAGACCAGATTTCCCAATAGGAATTGTGGAAATTAAAATGCAAACACTTTTAGTGATTGGAAATGGTATAACAGTGCTGTATTTCCCTTTTGAATGTAATTACTCCTTGTCCCATAACTTATTTCACAATCCTTTCTTTGTCGAGAAGCACATCTAATTGCCTCATGAGACGCATTCAATTCTAATTCTGTGTTTTCTGCTCCAATAGGATCCATGGAACTCCGACAATGCAGAAGGCCATTTAGGGCAGCACGGTGGCACAGTGGGTTAGCCCTGCAGCCTCACGGCGCTGAGGTCCCAGGTTCGATCCCGGCTCTGGGTCACTGTCTGTGTGGAGTTTGCACATTCTCCCCGTGTTTGCGTCGGTTTCGCCCCCACAACCCAAAGATGTGCAGGGTAGGTAGATTGGCCACACTAAATTGGCCACACTAAATTGCCCCTTAATTGGAAAAAATGAATTGGATACTCTAAATTTAAAAAAAATATGCAGAAGGCCATTAGGCTCAGCGAGTCTGCACTGACCCTCCGAAAGAAGATTCTACCTAGGCCCATTACCCCAACCTATCATTGTAACCCTGCACACTGTTCATGGCCAATCCACCGAACCTGCACATCTTTGGACTGTGGGGGGAAACCGGGCACCTGAAGAAAACCCACACAGAGATGGAGAGAATGTGCAAACCCCACACAGACAGTCACCCAAGGTCAGAATCAAACCTGGGCCCCTGGTGTTGAAACCAAAGCAGTGCCACCGTGCTGCCCAAAAACAGTAAAGAATGGCCACAATTATCATGGCATCATTGTGGAAAGAGAACCCCTCTGCAGGATTTCCTGTGGTTTTGAATGTGCCCTCCTCACCCGAGTGACTTAATGATGATCAGGCGAAATTGAGGGGAGGCACGATGCCTGACGCCAGGAGGCCACCTCCTGGTACCCACCAGTCTCAAGCCTTTTAATGGGGTTCCTGCTCGGGTCCTGGAATGATTCAATTCAAGTCTATTTCACTTTATTATCCATACGGAATTCATCTTGGTTAACATTGGTTGAGGCTGGTTTAGCACAGGGCTAAATCGCTGGCATTGAAAGCAGACCAAAGCAGGCTAGCAGCACGGTTCAATTCCCGTACCAGCCTACCTGAACAGGCGCCAGAATGTGGCGACTAGGGGCTTTTTACAGTAACTTCATTTGAAGCCTACTTGTGACAATAAGCGATTTTCATTTCATTTAATTTCAACTCTGGAAAATTACAGTCTCCAGAGAAATGGCACTTTTTCATTGTTATAAAGAATTACATATAAATGAATAAAGCAATGAAGTTACCCTATCAGAGAGATCCAACTTTAATTAAATATGTATTAACAAAAACTATTCCAATGCTTGAAAATAAATCAATCAGAGAGTTCCACCCTGTGTGTATACCCTCATCCGTATATCAAACTCCGGTTAATGCACTGATAGAGAAGAGCAGAGAGAGGTTCAAGAACCAATTCTTCCATCATTTGAGGAATTGTAGCCTTTTTCTGAAACACAGCCAGCAGTAATACGGAGCAAAGGCTGATTCTCATCGTTCATTATCGTCAATATTCTTCAAGAGCAGATTTCATCAAGAAAGATCCGCTAATCAGATACCTTTCTGCCTGGTTCAATATTCTCTGTACCCTTAAAAAATTTCCTTTCTTTTTTTGAAAATGTTTTAAAAAATAACTTTAGAGTACCCAATTAATTTTTTCCAATTAAGGGGCAATTTAGCGTGGCCAATCCACCTACGCTGCACATCTTTGGGTTGTGGGGGTGAAACTCACGCAAACACGGGGAGAATGTGCAAACTTCACATGGACAGTGACCTAGAGCCGGGATCGAACCTGGGACCTCGGTGCCGTGAGGCAGCAGTGCTAACCACTGCGCCACCGTGCTGCCTAAAAAAAAAATTTGCTTTCATGAGAGAACCATGCCAGGTGACATAGCCAATGAGGAAAGCACTCACAACCACAGTCGTATAGAGTTTCATGATTTTTGGATCCATTCGAAAGATCTCCATTTTCTGAGGTAATGTAATTGTGTAACTCCCTTGGCTGCCAAACCTTCTACCCTGTCCCCTACAATTCAACTCTTTCATCTACTCAGCAACCTTTTAATATGGGCTCCTTCTAAACCCAGAATCGCAGTGGGTCCTGTTATGAAGGAAATCACTGATCTGAAGCAAGATTCAATTAGAAGTCTTACAGCACCAGGTTAAAGTCCAACAGGTTTGTTTAGAATCACTAGCTTTCAGACTCGCCTGATGAAGGAGCTGCGCTCTGAAAGCTAGTGATTCCAAACAAACCTGTTAGACTTTAACCTGATGTTGTAAGACTTCTTACTGTGCCCACCCCAGTCCAACGCTGGCATCGCCACATCATGAAGTAACATTGATATCAAGGTTTTTCAACTTCTCTATAAGTTTGAATGATTGCACAGTATTAAAATCTGAAGAGAAATTAACAAAAGCAGCACGAGTAGAATTGCCCAATCTGTCCACGTACTGATGTCTCAAATGGACCAAGGTCAGAACTGCATCTTCTACTGACTTATGAGATAAATAGGAAAATTGAACTGATCAGCCTGTGGAACAAGAGGATCTCAAAGATACTTTGCCACAATGGATGGAATTTTCCCTTCTCTTTGCAGAGTGCGCCAGTGGGTGGGAAGATTGGCATTGAAGCTGCTGGCACCAAATGCAGCTTTCTCCGTCATATTGCTAGGAACCTAGTACATACAGGTTGAAGAGGAAGGTCCCCTTGATGATGTCATGCTGGCGAGAGCCTGCCCTGCCAGCAACTTAAGTTTATTTAAAGACCTGAATGCCTTTTTTAAAAGGCTGCCCTGGTGCTCAAGATTTAAAATGGTAACTCCCCCAACCCCTCAGGCATTGACCCCAGCACTGCCCCCTGGCGAGGGGACAGTGCCCAAGTAGAAAATCCCAGCTTTTCCAGCCTAACCTTGGAACCAAACCCCCCCCCCAGCCTGGTACCATTCTAGTAACATAGACGAATCTCCTCTTCACACTCTCAAGGACCCTCACATCTGGTGGATGGATGCCAAAATAATGTATAATTGATTGAATTCAAGGGGCAACTAGAAAGGTTTAGAAAAGCCTTCAATGTTTACAAAGCAAATACATTTCTTAACCTGAAAAGTTTGGCACACTAAATTAAAAGTGTGTTAATTTACACACATACAGATAGCCCGTCCTTGGGATTTAGCTGAAGCAGTAGCAGATCTAGAAACGTAGCAAATAGGAGCAGGAATATGGCTCCCAATGAGCGTGCTCCACAATTCAATATGACCAAGGCTGATCCTCCAACTTAATAACATACTGCCACGCTCTCTCCATGTCCCTTGGCGTCTTTATGGGTCTTGAAATATATCTATTTCCTTCTTAAATATATTCACTGGCTTGGCCTTCACAGCCTTCTGTGGTAAAGAATTCCACAAGTTCACCACTCTCTGGGTGAAGAAGTTTCCCCTCATCTCAGTCCTAAATGGCCTACCCCATATCCGGGACTGTAGCCCCTTGTTCTAGACGCCCAGCCAGAGGAAACAACATCGCTGCATCCAGTCTGTCTGGCCCTGTCAGAATGTTATACACTTCAATGAGATCCCCTTTCATTCTACTAAATTACAGTGAATTGAGGACTAGTGGACCCAATATCTTCTTTTATGATAATATGACAAACCTGCAATCCCATGAACCAGTGAACGGCTCATCTCCGAGAAATACATGGTTGGGGACCTGGAGAATCCAGCCCCCCCCCCCATCTCCACCCATCCTTAGTAAGTCCCGCTCCCCCCAGCCCCAGTAAACCGCTGCTTCTCCTGGCCTAGGTAAATCTTCTCTCTTCCCGACCCCAGCATATCCCTTTTCCTACCTGCCCCAGTAAATCCCTTCTCCCTGCCCCAGTAAATCCCTTCTCCCTGTCCCAGTAAATTCTCGTCCCCTGGTCCAAGTAAATCCTCATTCCCCCGGCCCCAGCAAGTCCCTGATCCCAGCCGTGGACCCCAGTAAATGCCTGTCCCCCCCAATTCCAATAAACCCCTGGTAAATCCCCGCTCCTATAACCTCGGTAATGCACGGTCCCTCTGGCCCTGGTAAGTCCAGAGACTTGATGAGAGGCAAGCGCATCTGTGTTCACCTTGGGTGGACTGTTAGTCTTCAAGTCTCACTAGGGGGTGTTCGGAGTGTTAGGTTTTATAAATGGTTATACTTTACACTCTGAATTTAATTCCAAGCTAGATTGGAGTTGGGGCTCTAGAGGCTGTACAGCTAATTGACATTTCTACCTGGATATCTGGAGCATGTGATTCAGGTTGCCACGGAGATGGGCTTCAGGAAGGGAAGAGTCCGATGCAAGATACTCCAGTATTGGCTTACAAGGTTTCCTCAGGGTCCCTGAACCTCATAGACCCAGATCAGTTGGTGAGCATCTGAGAGAGAGAGAGGGGGGGGGGGGGGGGGGGGGGAGGAGGAAGGAAATAGAGGAAGCTAGTCCTGCACTTGAAGCAGAGAAAATGCTGATCATATGGTTCACCATGCAGAATGTGCATGGGAGCTTGTGCTCAGATGAAAAGTCCCAAGTTCATGAAAAGTTAAAGGCTGTTGGAAATTTAACTAGTTTGGACTACAGAGAACAAATCTCTAGTGTTACCCTCACAGTCAAAGTCACTTCTGGGATTAGAAGTTATCCAGCTGGGGAAGAAAAAAGGAATCAGGAAGAGCAGAGTTTTGGATTTATTTCTGGAACAATGAAGTATCCACTTAAAAGACAGTGCAAAGTCACATGAGGGATATTTTCTGTACTTCAATTTTGCCTACAAAATAGTGGTGAGTCATTGTTGTTTTTAGTTTGTTACAGGAAAAGCCAAAAACTGTGAAATCTTGTTGTGTGATCCTTTCAATCGCTGGAAAGTCAAACATATTTTTAAAAGCCATTGTTCCCTTTGGGGATCAGTACAGTTGACTTGAAGGTGTTAAATGCATTTCACATTATGGCCTTGAAATTATGCAGCACGATAGCAATATACAGTTGCCTAAAGTAATTGCATGAAGATCTTTTGTCTGGGCTGGCAGCTCCGCTAAAAATGGACAAAAGGATTTAATTCAGACACGTAAACTGTTCATAGCCTACAATCAAACTGTGCATTTTCAAGGCCACACACATGTAATGATACTGCCAAAGCTTGTTGTGTAATCTAAATGGCAATCAATGTTACAGGGTGCTAGGTAGTGGTATATGATAGATAGCTAAGATAGTATCTTTCCCAACTCAACCAGCATCTCTTCCAGCCCAATCACAACAAAAAGAGAAAATGCAAAAATATCAGATCTGGAGAGAACATTGAATAGGATAAGATGTATACTGTATGGGGGGGGGGGGGGCATGAAGGGCTGGTTAGAGGGCCAGTGGTAGTAGAGGCTAGGGAGAGAATTTCGCTAAGCCTGCGATGCCGAGGTTCACGGGGCCCCGCTGCTAGCCCCGACTGGGGAGCAGAATCGGGTCCCGGGAGGGGGCGCGGAGGCTGTCGGGAAACACGGCCGGTTTCGCGGCAGCCTTCACGACTCTCCGCATTTGCGGAGAATCGCGCCCTTTGTGTCCATTCACTTTTAAGAAGCAACTTAGGCTATGCACCAACTTAATGCGCTCTAGAAATGTAAATACTGCAGTTGTTGCTGTTCTAGGTATCTAAACTTTTTGGGATTTGGGGCAGGTTTCTCTCTCCCACTGCACCGGGGCTGGATTCTCTGCACCCCAATGACGGAATCGCAGTTCCACGCATGAAATCGGGACAGGCGCTGGTTCGGCAATTCTCCGCACCCTGAAAAGCAATGTACTGCGCCGCGTATCCTCCACTGGAGGCGTAAAATTTTTTTTTTTTGTGTTTTGGGACATTTCCCCTCTAAGTGGGCGTGGTCCGGGGCCTCTGACTTCATGAAGCATGTGACGTAGGTCGTAGGAAGCGATTGTGCATGCGCAGATCACTGTTCCTTTACTTGAGGCCTTTTTCTCAACTGCGCATGTGCGGCTCCTTTTCCATGATGGCCGCAAATCAAAACTGCCATTTGTTGCTGCAAGCCTACCTCGTGGTGAGTGTTGGCGCCTCTTTTACCTTTTCTTCTTGTATCTTCCTCACAGAATTCTTGGAATTTGTCCAGGACTACCTGGAAGTCGCTCTTGTTTTGCCCCTTTGAGTATTTGAAGGTCTGGAATATTTCAGCTGCTCTTGGACCCGGGATGGTAAGCAGAAGCTTTATTTTCTCTGTATCCACCTCGCCATCTAGATCGGGCGCTACCAGGTAGATCTCAAATCTCTGCCTGAACGCACGCCAGTTTTCACTGAGATTGCCTTGGTACCTGAGCTGCTGTGGAACCAGAATCTCGAACATCATCTTGCCTCGCTGCCGTTGCT
The DNA here is from genome assembly GCF_902713615.1 of Scyliorhinus canicula. Taxonomy (NCBI): domain Eukaryota; kingdom Metazoa; phylum Chordata; class Chondrichthyes; order Carcharhiniformes; family Scyliorhinidae; genus Scyliorhinus; species Scyliorhinus canicula. The sequence continues at coordinate 22,359,299 of NC_052162.1, read as the reverse complement.
GGTTGTCACTGTTTGCTGAGTTGTAACTATATGAATTTAAACAGTTCACTCCTTGGTACCATGTTTTGTTATGCTCTTGACGTAGCGTAAGCTGCTTTCTTGATGTGCACCCTGACAAAGGAAGATTCAGACTTGGAGATAGCTTTAACACATTTATTAAACTGTTAGCGATTCTCCTATTTGGATTCGACTCTCCTGTTAATCCTGCTATAGCTACTCAGATGATCTAACCAGTCTGCTACAATCCATCTGGTGGGTGTGATGTGTTTCAATCAACCCTGTATGTACTCACTAAATGTCTCCACTGGAAAGAGAAAGATCATGTGTGCTGTGTCCTTATATATGGGTTGGTGTAATGCCCTCCTGTGGTAGTGTCACCTCTGTGTGTGTCTTGAATGCCCATTTGTCGTGTCCTATCTTACTGGGCTATTGGTTGAATGTCTGTGTGTCATGTCTCTGGTGCTCCCTCTAGTGTCTGTCTAGTGTACGTGTATTTACATTAACCCCTTGTGTATTTACAGTGATGCATATCACCACAGTTGCAATGGGAAAGCTTATTGACAAGCAATGGGAAGATAGAATCCCACCATCAGCAAACGGCTGGGTGAAGGGAGAATCCAGCCCAGAGTGTCAGCACCTATCTGAAATGAGGAACATCATAACTGAACCCAATCAAGGGCCTGTTCTGTGCTGTACTGTTCTATGTTCTATGTTCTATGTCCTCCTCTAAACTCTGCACATCAGGATTGGGGACCAAGTGGTATGTTTTTGACCAATGATAAAAGGCTTTATTTTTCATCTAAACTTTTGATTTCCAAGTTTCTGACCTTCATTGAATCATAGAACCCCGACAGTGCAAACGTAGGCCATTCGGCCCGCCGTGTCTGCACCAATCCCGTGAAAGAGCACCCTACCTTGGGTCAGGCCCCCACCCTATCCCCATAACCCAGTAACTCCACCTAACCTTTCAGACACTAAGAAGCAATTGATCGTGGCCAATCCACCTCACCTGCACATCTTTGGACTGAGGTAGGAAATCTGAGCACCCGGAGGAAACCCACGCAGACAAGGGGAGAAATTGCAAACTCCTGACGGACAATCACCGAAGGCCGGAATTGAATCCAAGTCAGCAGTGCTAATCACTGTATCACCCTTATTTTCCCTTATGTCGTATTTTGGTAGTGTTGAAGAACATCCCACACATATTGAGGCATCTACGGAGATGCAGCTACGAAGAAAGTGCCCAGGCAATTGATGGGACTTAAGTTCAAATCACTTCTGGATGGATAGAATTAAAATCTTCCAAGTTTCTGTGTTAGTTGCTGGCTTCAGGAGAAAGATTGTGAGGGGAGAAAACAGTTTAAAAAAAAATTAGGGCTGATCAATGCTTGGGAACTGAATATTTCCCCATGAACGTCCAAGGTCAAGTTAAATTTCCTTTATTTTGCCTTCAAAAACATGCACCAACCTCAACTGCAGAAGGCCATCCAGTAGTGAATTGAGACAACTCAACACCTATTTCAGATATTAAATTCCCAATTGACATAAAAAGGATCCTTTTTTTAAGGCACAGATAGATAGATTTTTGAACAGTAAAGGAATTACAGGGTATGGTCAATGGTTGGGTAAATGGAGCTCGGTTCACAAAAAGTTCAGCCATGATCTTACTGAATAGCGGAGCAGGCTCGGGGGCCAGATGGCCTCCTCCTGTTCCTTGTTCTTATGCTTCATCGTCATCATACCTGGCTAGATTCAAAACCATGGGCCAGAAATGAAATAATGATGTTGGAATCCACTTTGGTAGCTCGTTTCTCCAAAACCATAATGTTTTCTCAAAGACTGTGAACCATGGAAGACCCCTGGTGGTCACATTTTTTTATGATTCCCTTGTATCTTGCATTCTCGGAACGTAACAAAAATGTAGCTCATTGGATATATTTTATGCCTTTGAGTTCGCCGCAAAGAGAAAAGATATGATGGTGCGCACACACTGGATTCATACAAACATGGTGCAAGGTTTTATTCGGGATGTTGCACATACTATCTAAGACGGAGAAATGAAGCCCCCGCAAACACTCACTGCTGACGTCGCTACAGATCAGGTGACACTTCACCAGCAGCGATGCATTCTCTGATATGTAACAGGATACAGCAGTGCTTTAGACAAACTACAATAGGAGCTCAGAACAAAAACCCTTTGAAAGCATTCAGAAATAATTGAATTTTAAGCAAAGCTCATCCAGAAATCTTGAACTGCCAAATAAAGAGGCAACAAGCATTACACTTGTACAAAGTTTGCCAAAATAGGTCACGGTTCACTACAGATGTCCCCTTTCCTTAGCCATGTTACACTTTCTTAAGCAATCATGAAGAAAGTTCTCCCTCTTACTTACATTTGGGCCATAAGACCGTAAGACATTTGGCCAACCAAATTTGAGGTTGTTCCTCCGTTCAATCATTTCTATTCACCAGCTTTCTCCCCATAACCCCTGATCCCCTTATTAATTAAGAACCTATCTATCTCTGTCTTAAAGACATTCAGTGATCTGGCTTCCACAGCCTTCTACAGCAATGAGTTCCACAGATTCACCACCCTCTGGCTAAAGAAGTTCCTCCTCATCTCTGTTTCAAAGGATCGTCCATTCAGTCTGAGGTTGTGCCCCTGGGTTCTAGCTTCTTCTTCCAGTAGAAACATCCTTTCCAAGTTCATTCTCTATGGACATAAGAACTAGTAGCAGGAGTAGGCCACCTGGCCTCTCGAACCTGCTGCACCATTCAATAAGGTCATGGCTGATCTTTTGTGGTCTCGGCTCCACTTAACAGTCACTCACCATAACCTTTTATTCCTTTACTGTTCAAAAACCTATCTACCTTTGCCTGAAAAATACTAAACAAGGGAGCCTTAATTGCTTCACTGGCAGGGAATTCACAGATTCACCACCATTTGGGTGAAGAGGTTCATTCTCAATTCAGTCCTAAATCTGCTCCTCCTTATTTTGAAGCTATGCTCCTAGATCTAGTTCCACTCGTCAGTGGAAACACCTCCCTGCTTCTATCTTATCTATTCCCTTCATAATTTTATATGTTTCTACAAGATCCTCCTCATTCTTCCAATGAGTATAGTCCCAGTGTACTTAGTCTCTCCTCTCAACTCCTATCCAGGCCTCTCAGCATCCTGTAAGTTTCAATGAGATCCCCTCTCATCCTTCTAAACTCCATCGAGTACAGACCCAGAGTCCTTGACCGCTCATATAAAGCTCATTCAATCTCCAGATATTATTGACATCTCATTGCTTTTTATACATACATGAGTCAATCGTCTGTGACAATTTAGACAAGAGTCAAGATCAAGTATAGTCTTCAGGTAAAGGGTGGGTAAAGGATTATTAATTGATCAATAAGGGGATCAGGGGTTATGGGGAGAAGGCAGAAAATGGGGCTGAGAAAAATATCAGTCTTGATTGAATGGCGGAGCAGACTCGATGGGCCAAGTGGCCTAATTCTGCTCCGATGTTTGGGCCTCTGTGTGCACAAAAAAAGTCCTTATTTTAAATTTATACATTCTAATATAACTTTTATGTATCACAATTTATAGTGGTGTAGCAAAACCTATTGCAATTTGTACACCAATGAGATTGTAGTGGGGTTTCTCTGCAATGACGGATGGGAAATTGGGTAATGCAAAATTGAGGTGCTACATTGCCACAACTGGTGGGAGTGTGAGATTGCAACACAAGAAGTTTGTGTTGGAAGTTTCCATTGTAAATGTTATGATACAAAAGTAGCAGCTTTCAGGCTTTGGTCACGAGGGCACAAGAGATAAGAGCTGAGGTAGACCATCCAGCTTGTTGAGCCTACTTCATTATGATCATGGTGATCTTGGGCACCGACTCCACTTTCCCTCCTCTTGTCCCACATTGAAAAATAGAATTTTCCAGTGACAATTCATCCCAGATCCCAATCTGTGATGGGATCACAATCTCTTTTTTTAAAAATAATTTTTATTGAAGAGATTTTTTACATGAGAATATTTACCCCCCCTAACCATAGACTATTACACAATATTCCCTCTTAACAGATATCCCCCCCCCGCCCGACCCCCCACGCGCGCTGTCCCTCCCCCCCTCCCCCCTCCCAAAAAACAAACAAAGCAACAATTAACATCAAACATGAACTGCGAACAAATTTGTCCGCATTACAACCTTAAATAACCCACCACTCCCGTTGTTGCCACCCCCCCCCCCCCCCCCGGGTTGCTGCTGCTGTGACCTCTGCACCCTATCTTTGAGCCAAAAAGTCGAGGAAGGGCTGCCACCGCCTGAAGAACCCTTGTACCGACCCTCTCAGGGCGAATTTGACCCTTTCCAACTGGATAAAGCTTGCCATGTCATTAATCCAAGTTTCCACGCTTGGAGGCCTCGCGTCCTTCCACTGTATCAGTATCCTTCTTCGCGCAACTAGGGACGCAAAGGCCAGTATTCCGGCCTCTCTCGCCTCCTGTACCCCCGGCTCCACCCCAACCCCAAAGATCGCTAGCCCCCATCCTGGTTTGACCCTGGATCCCACCACCCTCGACACCGTCCTTGCCACCCCCTTCCAGAACTCCTCCAGTGCCGGACATGCCCAAAACATATGGACATGGTTCGCTGGACTTTCCGAACACCTGACGCATCTGTCCTCACCCCCAAAGAACCGACTCATCCTTGTCCCCGTCATATGGGCTCTATGTAGCACCTTAAATTGAATGAGGCTAAGCCTCACACACGAGGAGGAAGAATTAACCCTCTCCAGGGCATCAGCCCATGTCCCATCCTCTATCTGCTCTCCCAGCTCCCCCTCCCACTTGTCTTTCAGCTCCTCTACTGATGCCTCCTCAGCCTCCTGCATTACTTTGTATATGTCCGATATCCTCCCCCCTCCGACCCAGACCCCCGAGAGCACCCTATCGCTCGCCCCCCTGCTGGGGAGCAAGGGGAACCCTTCCACCTGGCGGCTAGCAAATGCCTTCACCTGCAAATGCCGAAACACGTTTCCCGGGGGGAGCCCGAATTTCTCCTCCAGCTCTCTCAGGCTCGCAAACCTCCCATCTACAAACAGATCCTTCAGCTGCCTGATGTCCACCCTGTGCCAGCTCTGAAATCCCCCGTCCATGTTCCCCGGGATGAATCTATGGTTCCCTCTTAACGGTGCCTCCATCAGACCTCCCACTTCCCCCCTGTGTCGCCTCCACTGCCCCCAGATCTTGAGGGTGGCCGCCACCACCGGGCTCGTGGTGTACCTCGTGGGAGGGAGCGGCCATGGCGCCGTTACTAGGGCCCCCAGGCTTATGTTGCCACAGGACGCCCTCTCCATTCGTTTCCAAGCTGCCCCCTCCCCTTCCATCATCCACTTGCGCACCATCGACACATTAGCCGCCCAGTAGTACCCCAAAAGGTTGGGTAATGCCAGCCCCCCACTCTCCCTACTCCGCTCCAAGAAGACCCTCCTCACCCTTGGGGTGCCATGCGCCCACACGTAACTCATGATGCTGCTCGTCACCTTTTTGAAGAAGGCCCTAGGGAGGAAGATGGGCAAGCACTGAAATAAAAACAAAAACCTTGGGAGGACCGTCATTTTAACGGACTGCACTCTACCCGCCAGCGACAGCGGCACCATGTCCCACCTTTTAAATTCCTCCTCCATCTGTTCCACCAGCCTAGTGAAGTTCAACTTGTGGAGAGTCCCCCAGTTCCTAGCCACCTGCACCCCTAAATATCTAAAACTCTTTCCTGCTCTCTTCAACAGGAGTCTCCCGATTCCCTCTTCCTGGTCCCCTGGGTGTATCACAAATACCTCACTCTTACCCAAGTTTAGCTTGTACCCCGAAAAGTCCCCGAATTCTGCTAGCAGTTCCATCACCTCCGGCATTCCCCCTTCTGGGTCTGCCACATATAGCAGCAGGTCGTCCGCGTATAGCGATACCCGGTGCTCCTCCCCGCCCCTTGTCAGCCCTCTCCACCCCCCTGAGCCCCTCAGTGCCATCGCCAACGGTTCAATTGCAAGTGCGAAGAGCAGGGGGGACAAGGGGCACCCCTGTCTGGTCCCCCGGTGGAGCCCAAAATACTCCGATCTCCTACCATTCGTCACTACACTTGCCGTCGGGGCCGAATAGAGCAGCTTCACCCATTTAATAAATCCCTCCCCAAATCCAAACCGTTCCAGCGTCTCCCACAGGTACTTCCACTCCACCCTATCAAATGCTTTCTCCGCGTCCAATGCCACCACTATCTCCGCCTCCCCCTCCACTGCCGGCATCATGATGACGTTTAGCAGTCTCCGCACGTTCGTATTAAGCTGCCGCCCTTTCACAAAACCCGTCTGGTCCTCGTGTATCACCCCTGGCACACAATCCTCTATCCTGGTAGCCAGGATCTTTGCCAGCAGCTTGGCGTCCACATTCAGGAGCGAGATAGGCCTATATGACCCACACTGCACGGGGTCCTTGTCCCGCTTCAAGATCAGAGAGATCAGTGCCTGCGACATTGTCGGGGGCAGAGCCCCCCCTCCCATGCCTCGTTGAAGGCTCGCACCAGCACAGGGCCCACCAGATCCGCATATTTTTTGTAAAATTCCACCGGGAACCCGTCTGGCCCCGGCGCCTTCCCCGACTGCATATGCCCAATCCCCTTGACTAGCTCCTCTAACCCTATCTGCGCCCCCAGCCCCTCTACCAGCTCCTCGGATCACAATCTCAATGAGTTTTTATGTAAATGCTGCCTCCTCAGGCTAGATCCAGTGTGCCTTTGTGCAGGGAGTTTCTACTTGGGGAGCCCAAGTGGTAGAAAGTGAAATGAAAATCGCTTATTGTCACAAGTAGGCTTCAAATGAAGTTACTGTGAAAAGCCCCTAGTCGCCATATTCCGGTGCCTTTTCGGGGATGCTGGTATGGGAATTGAACCGTGCTGCTGGCCTGCCTTGGTCTGCTTTAAAAGCCAGCGATTTAGCCCTGTGCTAAAGTGGGTGTTCAATAATAATAATCTTTATTAGTGTGTCACAAGTAGGTTTACATTAACACTGCAATGAAGTTACTGGGTCATCATTTTTAGTCTCATTTGGGTGATTAATTTTTTTCTCAAATGGTTCAGTTAAAATGCCTCTTCAAAATTCATTTCACCAAAAAGTGTTGTTAAACTAAATATTACAATCAATTCTCCACATTGGAATTTGAGATTCTCATTTACTAAAATCTTTCCTGATTGTATATCTTCGTCATTTACTGAACCATCAGAAGAGGTCATTGCTGCTAAAACATAGGAAAACTAAATACAGGAATAAGGACAACATAGACCTAAAAATTAGTTTTTACCTATGAGTTTTTACCTATGTCAAGGTATGCCCCAAAGAACTCCATGGCTCCTCTTGCCAACATGCCAACGTATGGCCCTATCATGCACAGTTACCCACTGTACAATATATGGAAACAATGAAGCCTTTCCAGACAATAGGGTGTGTAAAATAAAATCTTTAAAAAGCAACCAAATATAATGATGTGGCTTTGTTTGAGAGCCCAGATAGCCATTAGAATAGTGAAACATCTGAGCCCCAGTAAAAACTCTGGCTCTCTGATCCATACTGTCAATTTTAGAATGTTTATTTACGCAAGATAAAGAGGTCTTAAGTGATTGGTCTCAAGATATTAAAGTTTCTGTTATTGAAACTTTAAAGGGTCTGGAAGAGTGAAACTTTGGGAGCGATTCTCCAATATCGGGCCCAAGAGTTTGCGCCGTCATGAACGCCTTCGCGTTTCATGACGGCGCGAACCGGGCCTGGTTAGGTACGATTCTGGCCCCACAGAAGGCCAGCATAGCGCTGGAGCAGTTCACGCCACTCCAGCCTCCTTACGCGACGCCAATAGATGAAGGAGCCCCCCCCCCCCCCACAGACCACCCCCCAACCGTTACCGCAGAGTTCCCGCTGGCAGCCACCACTCTGTCACATCGGAGCAGCCGCTCGGCCCATCCTGGCCGGAGAATCGACGGCCCAGCCGATTCCAGCGGCTCGCAGCCGGCGCCGCGCCTAACGCGCCTAACCCCCCCCCCCCCCCCCCTCCCCTCACGTTCACACACATCTTCTACTCCTTCAAAGAATCGGCTCATCCTTGCCCTTGTGAGGTGCGCTCTGTATACCACCTTCAGCTTTATCAGCCCCAACCTTGCGCACGAGGTGGAGACATTCACTCTCCGGAGCACCTCACACCAGAACCCCTCCTCCATATCCTCTCCCAACTCTTCCTCCCACTTTGCTTTGATCCCTTCCAGTGCTGCCTTCTCCTCTACCAAAATAGCTCCGTAAAATGCTGACACTACCCCCTTCTCCAATCCCCCTGTCGTCAGCACCTCCTCCAGCAATGTGGAGGCCAGCTCCACCGGGAAGCTCTGTATCTCCTTTCTTGCAAAATCTCAAACCTGCATGCATCTAAACATTTCCGCCTGCTCCAGCCCATACTTTGCTTCCAGCTCCTTCAATCCTGCAAACCTACCCCTAAGAAACAAATCTTTTAGTGTCTTAATCTCCTTCTCCTTCCATTTCCGAAAATTTTCATCCCACCTCCCTGGCTCAAATCTGTGGTTCCCCCGAATCGGCATTTCCCTTGACCCTGCCCCCAACCAGAAATGTTGGCGAAACTGCCTCCAAATTGGACCTTGGCATGTTTGTCCATAGATCACTAAAGGCAGAAGGTCAGGTTGATAAGGTGGTGAAAAAGGCATAATAATAAATACATTAACACTGCGATGAAGTTATTGTGAAAAGCCCCTAGTCGCCAGATTCCGGCACCTGTTCGAATACACGGAGGGAGAATTCAGAATATCCAATTCACCTAACAGCACGTCCTTGGGGACTTGTGGAAGGAAACCGAGCACCTGGAGGAAACCCACGCAGACATGGGGAGTATGTGCAAAATCGAACCTGGGACCCTGGCGCTGTGAAGCAACAGTGCTAACTACTGTGCTACCGTGCAGCCGCATATGGGACATTTGCCTTTATCAATTGAGGCATAGATTACAAAAGCAGGGAGGTCATGTTGCAGTTGTATCAAACTTTTGTGAGGCCACAGCTGGAGTACTGTGTGCAGTTTTGCTCACCACATTATAGGAAGGATGTGATTGCACTGGAAGGGGTACAGAGGAGATTCACCAGGATATTGCCTGGGATGCCAAAATTTAAGTTATGAAGAGAGGTTAGATAGAAATAGAAATAGAGAAATACAGCACAGAACAGGCCCTTCGGCCCACGATGTTGCGCCAAACTTTTGTCCTAGGTTAATCATAGAATAGGCTTGGGTTATTTTCATTGGAGGCGAGAAGACTGAGGGGTGACCTGATCGAGGTGTACGAGATTTTTAGGGGCCTGCACAGGGTGGATAGGGAGCAGCTGTTCTCCTGAGTTGAAGGGTCAGTCACGAGGGGACACAAGTTCAAGGTGAGGGGCAGGGTGTTGGGGGAGGGGGGGGGGGGCAGAATGTGAGTTAAAAATGTTTTAACCCAGAGGGTGGTGACGGTCTGCAATGCACTGCCTGGAATGCACTGGGGCAGAGGTGGGTTGCCTCACATCCTTTAAAAAATAGCTGGATGAGCACTTGCCACTTCTTAACATTCAAGGCTATTGGGTCAAGTGCTGCCAAATGGGATTTGGTAGGTAGGTCAGGTGTTTTTCATGTGTCAGTGCAGGCTCGAGGGGCCGAAGGGCCTCTTCTGCTGAGATTCTTTGTGATTCTATGATTGCAAATGATGGAATAGGCTCCAGGGGCTAAATGGCCCCCTCCTACTCCTATGTTCCTGCGGTGCCTCCTAAAAGTGCATTGAGATATTTTTTCTAAGTTAATGACGCTGTATAACAGCAAGTTGTTATTTTTTCCAAGTGGGTGCTGGAGTGTGCAGCTGCAATTGAGGTACATGTCTCCAGTGAAATAATGTGGATAATAATTAATGATTCCCTCAGCCACTACAGCTGTTTTGATATATAAACTAAACAGAGAACAGGTGTTCGCATCAAGTGGCTTTGTCTGTCAGCTCCATTCTCTTTTGGAAAGAGAATATATTATAATAGCTTTCATGTGAACCTTAAAAGAAAAAGCTCCTTTATGTCATCTTGTTTTCGCATAATTTGTTCCTCTTCCAAGCAAAGAGAACAATGCAGTATTTGTACTGAGAAATATAAATGTCGACAAACAATAATTATTTCTGATGCTTAAACATAAACAATAACAAAAAAATCCACCCTGGCAAAATCACTCCTTTACTCACTTTCTTTTCCCTGCTCTCTGTAAAGATGCACTTTCACAGACTCCCTTTTGTGAATACAGTCTCCTGCACCTAACTCCCGACATGTCTCATGCCTCAGAGAACTCCACCACCTGGGGTGAGTCTCAGTTGGTCCCCTCAAGCCAGGCGACCCTTGAACTGTTGAGTTTCCCTTAAAGGGACAATCACCACACGTTCCTCGAACTGATGGATTGTTATCATTGCTGTCAGGTTTTTACCTAAAATACGTAATCACCTTACACTGCACTGAAAAGAGAGTGGGGGGGGGGGGGGGGGGGGGGGGTGGTGAGGACCCTCTCATAGGGTGTTTGGGGATTGCATTGGGGGCCTCGGAGATTGGGATGCCATTTTCAAATGGCATCTCGATCTCTCGCTACACTGGGGAGTTCCACTCGCTAGAACTCCCCGTGTATAAAACGGGGCAGCCTCAGCCGCGTGTTCCCCATTGAGGCCCTTTGTCCAACGCAAGCTGCATTGTATTGCTCACAGCACTGAGAATCACATGGCTGAATGCGCTCGCGATGGAACTTTGCTCCCATTTGTTCCCATTTAGTTGTTTTATGTATAGAGTAAGTGTGCTACCATTAACCTCAACATTTCTGGGCTGGGGAGGTGGAAAAAGTATCATGGGTTTGGTTCCTGACGAGTATCTGGTGACTCCGTCTGGAAAGTGTGTAGATGTAAGCATTACATAATCCCATCTGCGATGGCCCTGATATTTGAATAGCTGCTCTTAGAAATCTTCCTTAGTTGGAGGTGGGTGGTCTCCAAGCAGACGTCACCACCATGAGTCAGCAACATTGGGAGAGGAAGGGGAAATAGGAGGAAAATGTGGCTTTTAAGACTTTGGTTTAAATCTAGCTTGTACTGATGGTTTGAGAACTTCCTGCTGCCCAGAGTTCAAAGTGAATTGAATGAGGGCATTTAGAACTCAGTTCCTAATGGGTGCAGGAGCACACGGAGAGCTGCACATTATCTGGTACAAAATAGGGTTGGGAAAAACTGTGATCACAGCTTTCCTGTAGCTACCAATTTTAACATTTTGCCACTGTGTGGAGCTGTAACTGCCTCATTTCCTAACATTCAAACTGAATGATTTATTATTAATTGACAGACTTGAAAAATTATAATTTAAACAATACAATGCAGACAGAAATACAGGCTACTGCTGCCTGATGTTCACATGTAAATACCTATTCGTACCAGTTAAAACGATAATGCCCCAGGGTTTTCCGATAAAATAACGGCGAGTTTAACATTGCTCACCATAGTAATGTGTAAATTGTCCACTAGCTTGTGGTAAGAAAGTGGCACCCGATGAACTCCGGGTCATTATAAATTGCAGGGCGACTTACAGTGCTCTGCCATTAGCCTTGTGAAAGTGGTAACTCGCCCTTAACCTCATTTTGAAATTGCTGCATTTGCACATTAGTTGCTAATTCAATTCATCGCGCAATGTTAGGGCTGGAAGTTACCAGTGTAAATAAGGCTCCTGTCCTGCCACCTCCTGAGCCCAGGAAGGGAGCAACTGAAACAAGATGGAGTCTCATTCTGGCAAGGTACTAATTGGTCGTGAAGTGATTTTATAAAAAACTTATAATCTTTTTTCACTTTTCCTTTCTTTTTCTCCTTTTCAATCCAATTTTTCTTTTCAGCTTATTATTTACTATAATCGGAGCTGCCAGGATTTGTACTATAGGAATTCCATGGGATTTTTGATCTCAACACTGCTTTCCTACCTGATCCCCAAAATCCTTTTGATTCTCTTACGAGGCCATTTGGCCCAACGAGCGTGCCGGCCTGCACCGACCCTCTGAAGGTACACTATATCTAGGCCCACTCCCCCGGCTCATCCCCATAACCCCACATACAGATCATGGCAAATCCACCCAGCTGTAGTATTATCAAAACTATCAGCATTGCAAGGATTAATGTAGTGTCGAGAGTAGCCACCAGAGGAAGCTACAGTTACAACTACATAAGGCAGTGATGCTAGACATTGGGGGGCGGGGGGGGGGGGGGGGGGGGGGGGGAGTGTATGCAGGAGTTAGCTAGTGAAGATCAGAAGAGGAGGTAGTGCAAGTGAGTGTAGATCATAGTTTAAACCAGTATTGAGATTATCTGTAATTGAGTATAGTTAGATGTTATTAATCAACTGTGTATTCTTAAGGAGTACGTGTTGAATCCAAGTTAGTACTGTAAATAAATTCATAGCTTTGTTTCAAATAAAGCTATTTTGTGGTCTTTGTGAACACAACGCCAACCATCCTGAAATAAGCGACACAAAGAACACCTCACCAGCTTGCACATCTTTAGACTCGACCTTATTGAGCCAAAGTAGTTGTTTGGTAATACAGAACTTGCATATTGCTGAAGAAAGAGACAATGGGCACGATTCAACGGGGTAGAAACAGAGTCCCGTTTTGGGAGCATTTAGCAGGATGTTTCCCTGCGCCTGCAACGTCAAGAACGACCCCACTATCAAACGGGTCTCTTTCCTTTGGCCTCGGTAAGGAACATCCTGCCGAGGCCGCATATAGCTAGGTGGCACTGCCAGGGTGGCTGGCCACGCCAACGTGTCCAGGTGGAAACGGGTGGGCCAGGGTACCAGAACCCAACCAGCCAAGGGCCTCTGATGGCCCAGGAGACCCCCCTCCAGGTGCCGTTATGTCTGCACCACGTTTGTGTGGCTCAGTACTAAACATCACTATGACGAGGGCTCCCAGGCATGGACATATGTTCCTGGACCTTGGAAGAATCTGACCCTGACATACCCAGTTAGGGTGGGGATCCGGAATGTGATGTCTTGCGATATTTCATTGGATCTTGGTGAGGCGTTCCATGTCACAACTCTCACGAGAGGCCTTTGATGAGCTTTAATAGCTTTGTTGCGTCACCGATTTGGGCGTAATGAAGCCATTCATTCGCGCCCATTATATCAAAATTTCTCTCCTTCCATTCATCAGGATAGCTCACAAGAAATTACCAATGGTGACGAGGAAACAATAATTTACACTGCACGAGATGAGAGTGCCGATTGATCAGCAAGTGGACTCTGATTGGTCAATGTAGCATGGAACAGTTAACCGCCCAGCTTTGTTCATATTCAAATGCCCGTATGTTCCCATGTTACTGATGGTAATTTCTGGCAAGCTCTTCCGATGAGTACAAGATGAAAAGCTTTGATAGCATGTCTCTTTTTCTCATGAATGAAGAAAATAGAGGGTCTTGAGTGCCCTCCTCCTGATCTTATTCCTCATGTTCTTATATGTGGGTTGAATAATCCTCCACATTAGCAATCATGGAGTGAAAGCTCCTAAGCCCATTGTCCAGTGCCTCAAGCAATTTCTCATGATCAGAATACATTCTATTTTTTTTACTGGAGGGGCCCATGTCTTCCAGCAGAGAGAGATGTGAGCTGCTTCTCAGACAAGCAATTTCTTGTTTTTTCTCCTTTGCTAACGGCCTGCTTCTCCTACTCACTTTTGTTAATATATATCCCGCAAGCTATATGCCCCTTCTGTAATTTTCAGAATATCTCAGCGTGAAAGCTCTCAGACACACAAATCAAGCTAGTGGCAGGATTCTCCGCCGGCGGGATTCTCCGTTATGCCGGCGCCCGGGGGTATCCCGACGGCGTGGGGCTGCCCCACAATGGGAAACCCCATTGACCGGCTGGCGTAACGGAGAACCCTGTCGGCCGGTCGGGGCAGAAATGTGGGCGGCGGGGCGGAGAATCCCGCCGAGTGTCTTCAGAAAGCAGCAGCGAATTGAACTTTTAAAAGAAATAGCCAAAAATCAAATGATCTCTGACTTGAAGATGCTCATCAGCTGACCATCCACTGCCCTCTAGGATAGAGAACTACAAAGAGCCTCAAGCCTCTAAGTGAAGAATTTGCTCCTCACCACAGTCCAAGATGATCATCTACTTATCATGCGACTCTGTGCCCTAGCTCTAGATTCTTCTCCACCAAAGTGAAACAACCTCTCAGCACCTAATCATAGTTTAGCACCTGTCTTTGGGAAATTATTAGAATCTGTAATTAAGGACAGGATTATTTAACACCTTATAGTTTACCAGAGAGAGTCGGTGTGGATTTGTAAGGATGAGGTGATGCCTGAGGAACCTGAATAAATCCTTTGAAATGAAAAATGAAATGAAAATGGCTTTCGGTCACAAGTAGGCTTCAAATGAAGTTACTGTGAAAAGCCCCTAGTCGCCAGATTCCGGCGCCTGTTTGGGGAGACTGGTACGGGAAGAGGCCATTTGAAGAGGCCTTTGAAGAGGCCATTAAAGTAGTGGGCTGGGGAATGCTTACAGGTGTTACTTGTGTGACCGTTCAGGAGGCAGTTGATAAAGTCACTCTATGGAGATTGTTAGCGACAGTTGAACCCATGAACTTCATAGAATCATTGAATCTAAACAGTGCAGAAGACCATTCGGTCTATCGAGTCTGCATGGACCCTCTGAACGATCACCCTACCTCAGCCCACACACCCTGCCCCATCCCTGTAACCCTACTTAACCTTTCGACACTAAAGAGCAATTGTAACATGGTAATCCACATAACCGGCACATTTTTGGACTGTGGGAGGATGCCGGAGCACCCGGAGGAAGACCATGCTGTCACGGAGGGAACGTGCCAACTCCACGCAGTCAGTCACCCAGGGTCGGAATCGAACCTGGGTACCTGGCGCCGTGAGGTAACAGTGCTAACCATTGTGTCACCGTGCACCCCAGAAATTGAAGGTTGGATTAATAAATCTGGAATTGTAGTGATGGCAATGTTGAAACCGTCGATTGTTGCAAAAGCCCTTCTTGTTCACTAATGTTGTTTAGGGTAGGAAATCTGTCATCCTTGTAAATACTATTCCAGCACACTCATATTACTCGCTCCAGTTCACCAGTCTTCAAAAGACCATGCGCCCCTCCACCCCCCCCCCCCCCCCCCCCCCCCCCCCCCCCCACCCCCTTTTAGAGGAAACTTGTGGTTTGGTTCCACAGGGATTTCTTCCTCAATCCCCCACCTGTTTGAATGCTGACCTGCCTGGCACTGTACCTGCGGCCTAACAGCAGGAACCAAATGAGGCCCCATTCTCAAAAAACTCACAATCCCTGTAACAAGGACTTCAAACTGGGCAGTGAATATGCGCCTCCCGATCAGCCCAAGATCAGTCCAGAGTGGCTATCCATCCCAGTGCGATGAACTGTAACTTACAAATGCCACTTGGCTGAGATCAATATGCGCTCATTAACCAACTGAGCCATTGAAATGCGATAAAATGGTAAATTGAAAATTATAATATGACTACTTTAAAAAGAAAGGAAAGCTTTTATGCTGTAAGTTATTCGTACATTTACTCCTAAATCATTTCTTATTAAGCCAGAATTTTACATTTATAAATATATTCACAAATAAACATTTGTCAATTAAAATGTTTCTTATTTAATTTGCATGTCTTTAAAGTGACAAATTAATTAATTCAATGTTGAATTAATTTGCAAACTAATTTCCAAACTTAATTAATTTCTGCATAACTTAACTTTGGCCTTGAAAGCGCTCCATACGGCACATCAATCTGATGGACGGGTGAAATTTATTAGAATTTCAAATGCAAGTGGATGGACAGGACAGATTCTAATTCTCTACTCAAGACATGGCTTATGCCAAGAGTGAGGAAGGCCAGCATAGAAGTTCACGAGATGCATGTGATAAGTTTCTGAAAAGCGTTCAGTGTCCCAGACAGTGATAGGTGTTGATTCTGTTTCCGACTGAACTGTGAATTATAATAATAATAATCGCTTATTGTCACGAGTAGGCTTCAAATGAAGTTACTGTGAAAAGCCCCTAGTCGCCACATTCCGGCGCCTGTTTGGGGAGGCCGGTACGGGAATTGAACCCGCACTGCTGGCATTGTTCTGCATTACAAACCAGCTGTTTAGCCCACTATGCTGAACCAGCCCCTCACACCATACGACACACCAAAGACATTTGATGAGTTTCAAAAGGAAGTCAAGCGACTTGCCCCTGGTCCACTGTGAGGTACATCTCAATGGGTCTCATTTTCTTTCCCTCTCAAACCTTTTTATCTCTCATGTATACAAACGTACTCAGACAGAAACATCAACACACACACTGTGATGAGTGTCCTAATTTTATATATGTATTGTATTATGTGAATTTGGTGCAGTAATGGTTGGAAGTCTAGGCTAGTGTGGGTATGCCTCTACTGCAGTAAGGTTTTTACAAACCTTTAGGGCAGCATGGTGGCACAAATGACTAGCACTGTGGCTTCACAGCGCCAGGGTCCCAGGTTCGAATCCCCGCTGGGTCACTGTCTGTGCGGAGTCTGCACGTCCTCCCTGTGTCTGCGTGGGTTTCCTCCGGGTGCTCCGGTTTCCTCCCACAGTCCAAAGACGTGCAGGTTAGGTGGATTGGCCATGCTAAATTGCCCTTAGTGTGGAAAATGTTAGGGGGGTCAGGAGGGGCTATTGGGTTACAGGGATTGGGTGGAAGTGAGAGCTTAAGTGGATCGGTGCAGACTCGATGGGCCAAATGGACTCCTTCTGCACTGCATGTTCTACGTAAATCGTGGTTTAAAAGACAAGCAGACACTTGGGCTACAGAAGGGATAATTAAAGCATCGCAAATCATTCATTCCAACCATGCATGGTGTTTACCTAACTAGGGCTAATGTAATTTTGGTTATAGAAAGAAGGTGCCCTGGGTTTAGATAATTGAGGGGTTGTGGTTAGTCTTAGTAAGATGGTCATAACCCAGTTAGTGGGATAGGGATGATGCAATTAATCGGAGGAGCTAGGGGCTGAAGCAGTTAGGTGTTGAGTTTCAGTTTAGATTTTGCTGTGAACAGAACAGGAATGTTTTGACAAATGTTGGGAAGTTAAACAGTTGTTTGACACAGGCAAGAATCCACAGGCTGTTTGCTGAAGGATCTCTCTCTCTCTCAAAGCAGTTTCTCCAAGACATCTCTATACAGCAAGTATTCCTGTGTCTGCTAACTATATTTAAAAGTGGATTTTGACCTGAAATTTGTTTTGCTTGATTGGAGATCAAACTATAGCAGTTAGGATTTAATGAGTCTGTGGAAGATTTCTGGCATGCCCCGCACGCCCTGGTGAGGGACTGCGATTGCCAGGCCGTTTCGGCCGTTGAACATTCCGAACTCCTAATTAGGAGCACATTCGTTACGGGCATAGGGTCGGCGTACATCCGCCAGCGCCTCTTAGAAGGGGCTACCCTCGACCTGGCGTCGACCAAGAATCTCGCGATCTCACTAATGGTCGCATCCTGTAATGTACAAGCGTATGGCCCTGACCGCACGGCACCCCCCTCCTGGGCATCATGGATCCTGCCAGCAAACACCCCATCATGGACCCCACCAGCGACCACCCCCAGCCAACCCCAAGCCTGCGCCGCACGGCAGCCAGCCAACCCCGGGGGACCCAAGTACTACTTCTGCAGACAGACAAATTACCCCTGCCAGCGCTGCCCGACGTGGAGCGCACTCTGCAAGGCCTGTGGGAAGAAAAGACATTTCGCTGCTGTGTGCCAGGCCCGCTCGATCGCTGCTGTAACCAGGCCCATTGTTCCTGCAATCCCCACGTGTGACCCATGGGTGCCGCCATTTCTGCCCCCGCAACCCACGTGCGGCCCATGGGCGCCGCCATTTTCCTCGCCTCAGACCACGTGCGGCCCGTGGGCGCCGCCATCTTGCTTGCCTCAGGCCTCATGCGGCCCGTGGGCGCCGCCATCTATAATGCCGCCCGCCACGTGCGCCCTGTGGGCGCCACCACCTTCCCCACCTCAGGACTCCTGCACGTCAGGCGCCTCATCGGGCTGCTCATTGCCTGCCGACCAGACAGGGGCCTCCCAACACCAGCTACAGCTCGCCTCCATCACGATCGACCAGTCCCGGCCGCACAACCTCGCAACCGCGTCGACGACAGTAAAGGTCGATGGGCACAAGACATCATGCCTTCTCGACTCCGGGAGCACAGAGCGCTCCATCCACCCCGATACAGTAAGGCCCTGCTCCCTCGCGGTACACCCCATTAACCAGAGAATCTCCCTGGCTTCCTGATCTCACTCCGTGATCCGGGGGTACTGCACCGCCACCCTCACCATCTAGGGCATAGAGTTCAGCGACTTCCGGCTCTACGTCCTCCCAAACCTCTGCGCTGCCTTGCTACTCGGCCTGGACTTCCAGTGCAACCTCCAAAGTCTAACCCTGAAGTTCAGTGGGTCCCTACCACCCTTTACTGTCTGCGATCTCACGACCCTTAAGGTTGACCTGCCTTCTATGTTTGCAAACCTCACCCCGGATTACAAACCCGTCGCCACCAGGAGCAGAAGGTACAGCGGCCAGGACAGGACCTTCATCAGTTCTGAGGTCCAGCGACTGCTTCGGGAAGGCATCATCTAGGCCAGCAACAGCCCCTGGAGAGCCTAAGTGATAGTTGTGAAAACTGGGGAGAAAAACAGGGTGGTCGTTGACTACAGTCAGACCATCAATCGGTACATGCAGCTCGTCGCGTACCTGCTCCCATGCATATCTGATATGGTCAATCAGATTGCACAGTACTGGGTCTTCTCGACAGTGGACCTGAAATCTGCCTACCACCAGCTCCCCATTCGCAAGGCAGACGGCCCGTACACCACGTTTGAAGTGAACAGTCGCCTTTACCACTTCCTTAGGTTTCCCTTTGATGTCACTAATGGGGTTTCGGTCTTCCAACGGGAGATGGACCGAATGGTTGACCGGTACGGACTGCGGGCCACCTTCCCGTACCTGGATAACGTCACCATCTGTGGCTACGACCAGCAGGACCACGACGCTAACCTTTCCAAATTCCTCCACACCGCCAAACTCCTCAACCTAACGTACAACAAGGAGAAGTGCGTGTTCGGCACCAATTGCTTAGCTATCCTCGGCTATGTGGTGCAAAATGGAGTTCTGGGTCCCGACCCCAATTGCATGCGCCCCCTCATGGAACTCCTTCTCCCCCACTGCCCCAAGGCCCTGAAACGATGCCTGGGGTTCTTCTCATACTACGCCCAGTGGGTCCCTAACTATGCGGACAAGGCCCACCGACCCATTCACTCCACCGTTTTCCACCGACGGCTGAGGCTCACCAGGCCTTCAACCGTATCAAGGCCAACATTGCCAAAGCCGCGATGCACGCGGTCGATGAGACGCTCCCCTTCCAAGTAGAGAGCGATGCATCAGACGTCGCTCTGGCCGCCACCCTCAACCAGGCAGACAGGCCCGTGGCATTCTTTTCACGCACCCTCCATGCCTCCGAAATTCGGCACTCCTCTGTCGAGAAGGAGGCCCAAGCCATCGTAGAAGCTGTGCGACATTGGAGGCATTACCTGGCCGGGAGGAGATTCACTCTCCACACTGACCAACGGTCGGTTGCCTTCATGTTCAATAACACACTGCGGGGCAAGATCAAAAACGACGAGATCTTGAGGTGGAGAATCGAACTCTCCACCTACAATTGAACGGGTGCAGAGGAGATTTACCAGGATGTTGCCTGGTATGGCGGGAAAATCTTATGAGGAAAGGCTGATGGACTTGAGGTTGTTTTCGTTAGAGAGAAGAAGGTTAAGAGGTGACTTAATAGAGGCATACAAAATGATCAGAGGGTTAGATAGGGTGGACAGTGAGAGCCTTCTCCCGCGGATGGAGGTGGCTAGCACGAGGGGACATAGCCTTAAATTGAGGGGTAATAGATATAGGACAGAGGTCAGAGGTGGGTTTTTTACGCAAAGAGTGGTGAGGCCCTGGAATGCCCTACCTGCAGCAGTAGTGAACTCGCCAACATTGAGGGCATTTAAAATTTTATTGGATAAGCATATGGATGATAAGGGCATAGTGTAGGTTAGATGGCCTTTAGTTTTTTTCCATGTCGGTGCATCATCGAGGGCCGAAGGGCCTGTACTGCGCTGTATCGTTCTATGTTCTATGTTCTATGTTCTAATTACGAGATTTTGTATTGCCCCGGTAAACTCAACAAGCCCCCCGATGCCCTGTCCCGAGGTACTTGTGCCAGCGCACAAGTGGACCGACTCCGGACCCTACACGATGGTCTCTGTCACCCAGGGGTCACCCGGTTCTTTCACTTCATAAAGGCCCGCAATCTGCCCTACTCTATTGAGGAGGTCAGGACTATCACCAGAGACTGCCAGGCCTGCGCGGAGTGCAAACTGCACTTCTACCGGCCAGACCGAGCGCTCCTAGTGAAGGCCTCCCGCCCCTTTGAATGCCTCGGCGTGGATTTCAAAGGGCCCCTCCCTTCCACTGACCGAAACACGTACTTCCTTAACGTGGTCGACGAATACTCCATTTCCCATTCGCCGTCCATGCCCCAATATGACGCTTGCCACTGTCATCATAGCACTCAAAACCACTTCACCCTGTTCGGTTTCCCCGCCTACATCGACAGCGACCGGGTATCCTCCTTTATGAGTGATGAGCTGCGTCAGTACCTGCTCAGCAAGGGCATCGCCTCGAGCGGGACGACCAGCTACAACCCCCGGGGAAACGGGCAGGTGGAGCGGTAGAATGATGGAGCAGGAGAATGGGACGATCTGGAAGGCCGTCCAGCTGGCCCTACGGTCCAAGAATCTCACGGTCTCCCGCTGACAGGAGGTCGTCCCCGACGCCCTTCACTCCATTCGATCGCTACTTTGCACTGCGACTAATGCAACCCCCCATGAACGTCTCCTTGCCTTCCCCAGGAAGTCCACCTCCGGGGTTTCGCTCCCAAAGTGGCTGGCAGCTCCAGGGCCCATTCTCCTCCACAAGCACGTGCGGCTCCACAAGGCAGACCCGTTGGTCGAGAGGGTACAGCTACTCCATGCAAACCCGCAGTACGCCTACGTGGCGTACCCCGATGGCCGCCAAGACACAGTCTCCCTCAGGGACCTGGCACCAGCTGGGTACCCACTGCCCCCCCCCCATCTGTCCCGGCGCCACCCTTCCTCCCCCCAGCGCACCTCACCACAGCCCCCGCTCCAGGATGATCCGTCCTCCCCTTGGTCCCACCCGGGGATGAAGATGAGGTCGGCATGCTCCCAGAGTCACCGCCAACCGTGCCGACGCCTGTATCACCACTGGGACTGCGGCGCTCACAACGGAGGATCAAGGCACCCAATCGGCTGAATTTGTGAACTTTCCCCAAAGTGTTAACCTACGCATGTAAATTGTCTTCCACCACCCCCGCTGGAATCTTTTTTAACAGGGGGTGAATGTGATAGTCATCACTGTTGTGTATATATCACATTTGAGATGTAATACGGTAAGGCTCCTGTAGTACAGGTACTGGGTAGATCCCTGCCTGCTGGCTCGGCCCAGTAGGCGGAGTATAAATGTGTGGGCTCACCGAGCTGCAGCCATTTCGGCAGCAGCTGCAGGAGGCTACACATCTCTGCTTAATAAAGCCTCAATTACACTCTACTCTCGTCTCATCGTAATAGATAGTATATCACTGGGTGAAAAGAAGAAGGACATCAGGAAGGAAGAAAAAGAAGAAGGACATCATCTGTGCTGACAACATGAAGAGTTCCTGAGATCTTGAGACATGAGAAGCTTTTGTGTTGTCTTCACTGCTTCTTGTTAAGTACATGTAAAATGTTGTTAAATAAATTCTATTTGATACATAAACACTAGTTATTCATACCTTTTAGGTCGAGCACAACCAAGTGTTAGAAATTAAAAATTCGGATCATAGAATTAAAAAACGAAATCTTTTATTTAATTTTTCCAATTAAAGGGCAATTTAGCATGGCCAATCCACCACCCTGTACATCTTTGGGTTGTGGGGGTGAGACCCACAGAGACAGGGGGATAATGTGAAAAATCCACAGGGCTAGTAACCCGGGGCTGGGATTGAACCCTCGTCCTTTGCGCCTTGAGTTTTCAGTGGTAACCGTGCAGCCCCAAATTTTTTTTTTAATTAGAAGGATTTCATGCCTCAAAACCCTACTCCTTATAATTTTGCCGAGAGCAGCCGGCTGATCAAAGTTTGGGAGCTTTTCATTCACTGGGGATGTGGTGGCTGCTGTGGTAATGCATCCATTCAAGACCCAGGATCACTGAGGGACTCAGGCCAGAGACACATGCTGGCAGGAGGGGGTCATGGGGAGGAGAGGGTGGACACAAAGGGCAGGGACATGGCTTTCAGCAGCCCCCCCCCCCCCCCCCCCCACCGATCCCTTCTTTATGCCAGGTCCTTTGATCAGAGTGTTTTTGAACAAGGAACACCTTCCTTCCCCAAAAGGTCTGTAAGCAACCCCAAGGTTTGTATTTTGGGTTTCCTGGATGCGGAGACCCCATCCACTGCTGAGGGAATACCAATGGCAGGAGGATGGGCACTTCAGTGGGCAATTTTCAGCTGGGTGTTAAGGCCGCGCATGAGCCATTCAACCACAGTGTCAATCGGTGCAGTAGTGGGAAGGGAATGAAGCCCACAGCCACCAACCTCTCGCCCAATTAAACACCTCCCCACCACCAAACCCACCATGGGAGAGGACATTAAATTCCACCCAATGTCAATATTTTATTTTTAATTAATTTCAATGAGGTAGCTCCAAGTCAATTGATTTCACTCTTGTTTTCCCACTGGCAGATGCAAGGGGACATCTTGAGAAATAAGCCTTCTATGGATTACTAAATATAGAGTAATCTTTATTCAAAATATTTGTGTGATAATTTGAGTGTTTATCTGTGCTAGTCAGGCCAATAAAAAAGAATAAGGTTGATAAGTGGATGGTCAAATTATTATTGCCCCAAATGATCTGCCCCACCTTCCCCCCTATCTGACACACCTGAAGGTAGAAGAAACCATTGAGCAACGTCAGGCAGATCAGGCACTTAGCTACCTGTCAGAAAGCTCACATTGACATTTACAGGCAGGCATGAAGAAATCTTTTGTTTGTCAAATAACCTGTGCAAAGATTGAAAGGTAAGCTGGATGGTAAACATGATGACATTATCGATACACTGAACGCCAGATCTGTATATGTTGGATGTTTGTTGAGGAGCATCCCAATCTCGGGATGCTCTGCTTTCAGTGGTGCTACACGCCAGTGCAATCGACAACCATTTTCTTTCCCAGTAGTTTTGGCCATCTCTCTTTAGTCCCTTGCTCCTTCAGTCCTGTCAGTGGTTGTTTATGGGTTGCACTGACTGATAAGGAGGTGCAAAGACATTCAGAATTTTTGTTTTTAATGCGACACTTTCTTTAATTGTCGCCTTACATTTAAACCTGATTTACTGTGTCGATGGGGGCCGATTTCATATTTTTGATCCACCAGATGCAGTGGGGGGGGGGGGGGGGGGGGGGGATCAGGAGCAGGGGCCTGGAAGTGCATTGGACACTTCTATTCAGAGCACTGGGCAGAGGATTGATGCCTAAAGAAAGTAATGTTGGAGAGGGAGGAGGGCTGTACTCTACACCATTCTGGAGGATGCCAACCTCACAGTGGGCCTGTTGCTTTGCTAAATCCCAGTGTGTGGACTGTAGATGGATGGGGCTTTAAACTAAATAGTGAGGGAGAGGGTTCAGTGAATAGGAAATTAGAAAATCAGAGGGCAAAGCAGTGGTTAGCACTGCTGCCTCACAACGCCAGGGTCCCAGGTCCAATTCCGGTCTCAGGTGACTGTGTGAAGTTTGCACGTTCTCTCCGTATCTGCGTGGGATTCCTCCAGGTGCTCCGATTTCCTCCCACAGTCCAAAAATGTGCAGGTCTGGTTTGGCCATGCTAAATTGCCCCTTAGTTTCCAAAAGGTTAGGTGGGGTTCCTGAGTTGCGGAGATAGGTGGTCATAGAAGGCTAAAGGGTAGGATAGTTAATGAGTGGTGGCAGTTTAAGGAGACATTCAATTCCTCCCAACGAAAATATATTCCAAAGTGGAAGAAAGATTGTAAAACCGGGAAAAAAATCATCCATGGCTAAACAAGGAAGTTAAACTTAACATAAAGACAAAAACTGAGGCATACCATATTGCAAAGGCCAGTGGCAGGCTGGAAGTTGGGAAACTTTTAAAGATCAGCAAAAGGTTACGAAGAAAGTAATAAAAAAAGCAAAGGTAAATTATGAAAGCAAGCTAGAGCAAAATATAAACAAGGATAGCAAAAGCTGGTCTGTGTACAAAAGGACAGAGCGTAACTAAAGTGAATGTTGGTCCCTTGGAGGATGAGACCGGGTGTTAAGTGGAGAGCACAGAAAAGGCAGAGATTCAAAATCAATATTTCCTCAGTTTTCAAGGTGGAGGACAATTCACGATGGGGCGGCACAGCAGCACCTTGGTTAGCACAGCTGCCTCACAGCTCCAGGGACACGGGTTCCATTCGGACCGTGGGTGACTGTGCTGAGTTTGTACATTCCCTCTGTGTCTGTGTGGGTTTCCTGCTGGTGCTCCGGTTTCCACCCCCAGTCTAAAGATGTGCATATTAGGTGGATTGGCCTTGCTAAATTGACCCGAAGTGTCCAAAGGTTAGGTGGGGTTACAGGGATCGGGCGCGGATTGGGTCTGTGTGGGGTGGTCTTTCAAGTGGTCAGTGCAGACTCGATGGGCCAAATAGCCTCCTTCTGCACTGTGGGGATTCTATGATTCTAGTCTATGACTGGAGGGCATAATCCAAGAGTAAGGGGTCGCCCACTTAAGTCAGAGGGTAGTGGATCTGTGGAATTCTTTACGGCAGAGGGCTGTAAAGGTTGGGTCGTTAAACATATTCACGGCTGAGATACACAGATTTTTAACCAGTAAGCGAATCAAGGGTTATGAAGATAAGGCGAGAAGGTGGAATTGAGGATTATCACATCAGCTCCGTCATGATTAATGGGCGGGGGAGGGGAGAGAGGGGGGGGGGGGGGGGGGGGCTCATGGTGGCACAGTGGTTAGCACTGCTGCCTCACGTCACTGAGGACCCGGATTCCATCCCGGCCCTGGGTCACTGTCCGTGTGGAGTTCGCACATTCTCCCCGTGTCTGCGTGGGTCTCACCCGCACAACCCAAAAGGTGTGCAGGGTAGGTGGATTAGCATGCTAAATTGCCCCTTAATTGGAAATATATAAAAAATGATCTCCTTTAATGGCAGAGCAGACTCAATAGGCTAAAATAGTTTTTTTTAAATAATAGCGGCGTTGATGATGCAGGTACTGAGAAAAAAGCACTTAATGCCGGCACCCAACTGTCTGTGTCCTCCTCCAGTCAATAGGTTTCCCAAGACCCAAGAGACCTACACATCTGGAGTTAAATTTAAAATGGTGGATGTTCCTACGAGGAGAGGCTGCTCCTATAGCTTATGCTAATTCTAGCAGCTTCTGTGGGGGAAAAAAACAATATTTCCAACACTGTCTCAAATGCCCAAATCTCTCCCGATTGTGACACGTTTGCTGCCTCCAGCGCATTCTCAAAAACAGTACTTTTACACTTCAAGTGATGTGGAGACACTTCTGTTTTGAAACAAAGCTCTCTCTTGCTAAGCAGTCTCTGTGGCAAACGTGTTCTTTTCCAATTCATTCACTTTCCTCTTAAACTGTCACCTCAGAATATGAAACATCAGTTGAATGAGTCACGTTCCCCAGACCGCCAGCCACCAGATGAAGCACACAATCTCCAGTGAACTGGTAACCGGCAGTATTGTTGAATCAGCCACAAATGACAAGGGCAATAAAGGCTGAACTGCATCACACAACCCGGGGTCATTGCTAAGTGACATAATGTCGGATGGGCTGTCCAATTAGCAATGCCTCTTAAATTGTGCACAGCATCGACATCCTTTGCTTCTTTCGGCTCAGCTTGTGCTTCAGACGTGTAGGAAATTCGTGGACGTTTAAGGGAATGGATTTGGGTGGGGGGGGGGGGGGGGGGGGGGTTGAGGAAGGAAGTTGTTTTTATTGGTGTCTTTACATTGGACGATTGCACTAGAAAATCTGCGACTCTGTAAGGGAGTATGTGTGAGGTTTTCGATAGAGTTACAACCTGGCAGCACGGTAGCACAAGTGGATAGCACTGTGTGGCTTCACAGCGCCAGGGTCCCAGGTTCGATTCCCCGCTGGGTCACTGTCTGTGCGGAGTTTGCACATTCTCCCTGTGTCTGCCTGGGTTTCCTCCGGGTGCTCCCGTTTCCTCCCACAGTCCAAAGATGTGCAGGTTAGGTGGATTGGCCATGCTAAATTTCCCTTAGTATCCAAAAGGGTTGGGAGGGGTTGTTGGGTTGCGGGGATAGGGTGGAAGTGAGGGCTTAATGTGGGTCAGTGCAGACTCGATGGGCCAAATGGCCTCCTTCTGCACTGTATGTTCTATCTAACATAGCGGCCAGTCAATCTGTTCCACCGGATGACTGCCCAGATAGGGAAGAGGAACATTTACTTGATTATCTTCAGGGGATGAGGAAGTAACACTGGGGCAGCACAGTGGCACAGTGGTTTGCACTGCTGCCTCAAGGTGCCGAGGGCCCGGGTTCAATCCTGGCCCCGGGTTACTGCCCGTGTTGTGTTCTCCCCGTGTCTGTGTGGGTCTCACTCACACAACCCAAAGAAGATATGGGGGATATGGTGTTGTGGTGGTAATGCCACTAGACTAGCAATCCAGAGGCCCAGGGTAATGCTCTCGGGACAGGGGTTCAAATCCCACCACGGCAGCTGGTGGAATTTAAATTCAATTAATAACTCTGGAAAATAAACTAATCTCAGTAAATTCAGGGCAGCACGGTAGCATGGTGGTTAGCATTAATGCTTCACAGCTCCAGGGTCCCAGGTTCGATTCCCGGCTGGGTCACTGTCTGTGCGGAGTCTGCACGTCCTCCCCGTGTGTGCGTGGGTTTCCTCCGGGTGCTCCGGTTTCCTCCCACAGTCCAAAGATGTGCGGGTTAGGTGGATTGGCCCTGCTAAATTGCCCGTAGTGTCCTTAAAAAGTAAGGGGCGGGTTACGGGTATAGGGTGGATACGTGGGTTTGAGTAGGGTGATCATTGCTCGGCACAACATCGAGGGCCGAAGGGCCTGTTCTGTGCTGTACTGTTCTATTCTATATGCAGGATTATAGATTATAGCCATAATTAATTGCCCCTTATTTGGAAAAAAAGAATTGTGCACTCGAAATTTATTTTTTAAAAAAGGGTGTAAAACTGAGAGGAGAGCAGGATTTAGGAGCCAGGCAGCAATTTGAGCCTGCTTTTCCAATCAATAAGATCATGGCTGATCTGGTTGTGGTACCAATATCACTATGCCATCTGTCCTGCCATAATCTTTGACTCGCTTGACTGGGATTTTCCGCTCCTGTTTCCGTCGGGCAGGTTCAGCGATGAGAGCTCCTTGCGTCTGGTCATCAGATTTCTCTGTTATTCCTGGATTAGTTCTGAAATCCTGTCGTATCAAGCCGAGCATCAAGTATTCTTTCCAGCACCTGTACCTTTCTTCCTTCTCCAGGTTTCCTTCTCGACCTATGGAACACTCTGCTTTACCTGAGAGAGTGCAGCCAAGAATCTATTCCCGTTTCTGCCTCTGAGCTGCTTGACAAAAGATACAGAACAACACCCCAAAAATGAGCCCTTCGGGCAGCACGGTGGCGCAGTGGGTTAGCCCTGTTGCCTCACGGCGCCGAGGTCCCAGGTTCGATCCCGGCCCTGGGTCACTGTCCGTGCGGAGTTTGCACATTCTCCCCGTGTTTGCGTGGGTTTCGCCCCCACAACCCAAAGATGTGCAGGGTAGGTGAATTCAACACACTAAATTGCCCCTTAATTGGAAAAAAATGAATTGGGTACTCTAAATTTATAAAAGAATAATAAAAAAAAGAAAGAAATTAACCCTTTTCTCCCCTTGCAGAGACTTTGAACCCATCAATTTTAATTGAACCCGAATTTAGGTGGCACAGGTAAGAATCCCGAAGATCTCCCGATTCCCGTCAAACTATAAACACAGTGCTGAATGTGTGCATGAGAGATGGCACACGCATGTGCATGCAAAGTAACATCCGTACAATTCGGATGGTGAGCTGGGTTGAGCAGAATCTGGGTGAAGAGACAACCAGATGTAAACCCTGCAAAAGCACAATTGTTTGAAAACCATGCAACACAACTTTTGCTCTTGGCAGTGGGCCATCCCCCGAGTTGGAGGAAGTCAGCACTGTGTGGGAAACTGCATTAATGACCTGTGTGGGCTGCATGGCTTACTCAGCCTCTCCACTGCCAGGAATAAAAACTGCGAGACACAGTTGCTTGTGGCTTTATTTATGTTTGCTGGGACTCCTTCCCAAGCAGCCCAGTCAAACCACATTATTAGAAACATTCTGCTTTCCCTTGGAGTCAGCAGCCTCCTATCTACGTTCAACAACAACTTGTATTCACTGAGCATCTTTATGCAGGAACATTTCTGAAGACACTTCGCAGGAGCAAGTGTCAAAAAACAGTATGATACTGAGCCACATGAGGAGGTATAGGACAGGTGAAGAGGTAAGTTTTTAAAGAAATGGAGAGAGATGGGAGAACTTAAGGAGGGAATTACAGAATTGAGGGATTAGGCAGTTGAAGGTATGGCTGCCAATGATGGAGCAATCAAAATAGGTGTTGTGCAAGAGGCCAGTACTGAAGGAAAGCAGAGGTATCAGAGAGTTATTGGAACTGCAGGATGTCCAGAGAAGGAGAAGGCCAAGACCATTTCGGGATTGAAAATAAGGAGTAGACTTTGAAAATCAAAGGCGTGATTGAACCCCCAAAAGAGTCCGT
This sequence comes from Scyliorhinus canicula, assembly GCF_902713615.1. NCBI lineage: Eukaryota > Metazoa > Chordata > Chondrichthyes > Carcharhiniformes > Scyliorhinidae > Scyliorhinus > Scyliorhinus canicula. Next base: position 22,330,241 of record NC_052162.1, on the reverse strand, counting down.
CTGGGTGGGAGTCAAGGGGTCGTTCCCGGCGTTATCGGCACTCTGATCTTTTTTGGGTGGCCCAACAGGAGAGGAAAGAGTGTGTGATGGAGGGGGAAGTGTGTGTGTGTGTGTGTGTGTGAGAGAGAGAGGGAGAGAGGAGTGTGCCTGTGTATGTGTGAGAGAGAGGAGAATGTGTGTGAGAGGGGGAAGTGTGTGTGTGAGAGAGAGAGGGAGAGAGGAGTGTGCCTGTGTATGTGTGAGAGAGAGGAGAATGTGTGTGAGAGAGGAGTGTGTGTGTGTGGATGAGAGAGGAGAGTATGTATGTATGACAGAGAGAGTGTGTGTGTGTGTGTGTGAGAGAGAGATTGAGAGAGGAGTGTTTGAGAGAGGATCATGTTTATGTGGGGGGAGTATGTGTGTGCGTATCTGTGTGTGAGAGAGGATAATGTTTATGTGGGGGGAGTATGTGTGCATGTGTGTGCATGCATGCGTATCTGTGCGTGAGAGACAGAGTGTCCGTGAGAGGAGAGTGTGTGTGTCAGAGAGAGTGTGGGTGCCGTGTCTGTGTGTGAGAGAGGAGAGAGTGTGTGTGTATGAGGAGAGTATGTGTATCTGTGAAAGAGGAGAGTGTGTATGCATGAAAGGGGAGCGTGTGTGAGAGAGGCGAGAGTGTGTGTTTTTGAGAGAAAGAGAGGAGAGTTTGAGTATGTGTGTGGGAGAGAGGAGAGTGTGTGTGGGGGTAAGTGTGTGTGTGTGAGAGAGGTATGTACATGTGAAAAAGAGGAGAGTGTGTGTGTGGGAGAATGTTTGTGTGAGGGTAAGCGTGTGTGTGTGTATGTGCATGGGAGAGGGGAGAGTGTGACTGTGGGTGGGCGGGAAGAGTGTGTGTGGGAGAAGGGAGAGTGTGTGTGTGGAGGGAGAGGGGGAGTGTGTGAATGTGTGGAGGGGTGAGTGTGTGAATGTGGGCAAGGTGAAAGTGTGAATGCATCTGCAAGAGCATAGCATGTGAGTGTGTGTGTGTTGGGAGAGAGTATGTGTCTGTATTGGGGAAGGGGGAGTGTGAGTGTATCTGAGAGGGAGAAGAGTGGGAGCGTGTGTGTGAGGAGGGAGTTTGTGATTACCTGTGGGATGGAGAGAGTGTGAGTATATGTGAAAGAGAGGACAGTGTCAGGTGGCAAGAATGTGTGTCTGGCTCCCCCCAGTCTCAGGGTTCTCAATCAATCTCACCCTTCCCCCACCCCACACACAAACACACATGTTCACCCACTCTTACAGTGGGCAAGGGTAAGTGAGTTAGCATCCCGAGGCTAGGAGTGAGGTGGACGCGCCCATTCTCACTTGCTAATCATCATCTTTATTTATTACTAATTTTTAAAAATGATCAGGTATTGCTTGCACACTTTTTGTCATTCAGCACGTTGTTTCTTTCTACACCGCAGCATTTAAAAGAAAATTATACTCAATGTTATGCCAAATTATCTTTCCAAAATTTACACAGTAAGAAAAATATCGAAAAGTGGTCCCAACCCACTGCACTGCACCAAACCCACCTCCGCACTCCCCACTGCACCAAACCCATCTCCGCACCCCCCACTGCACCAGACCCACCTCCGCACCCCCCACTGCACCAAACCCACCTCCGCAACCCCCACCTCACCCGCCAGCACCCCCACGAAAAGATATGATGATAAAAATTGGATGTTAGAAATTTTAATGTGATTTATTTACTGGGTATGGAAAAAGCACAACTATATGGGATAGAATTGTGCCCCGCTGAGTTAACCAATTGCCAGCTAATTCTTTGATCAGCATGGTTCTTATATAACATTATTTACTGAGACATTTTCTAATTCTGGAGCACCGGATTTGCTGGTTTCCAGAAATGGCTGAGATCCCAAACAACTGGAAATCTGGAAGAGCTGGTGCTCAGGTATAGTTTGAGCGCTGGAAGAACTGGTGTGGTGGTAAAACTAGGAGGTTTACGGTACCTATCTGCCATTGGTGCAGAGCACTCGCTGCCCATTGGCTCAGGTCGGTCATGTGCCTCTCTGCTGATTGGTTGAGGCTAGTCATGTAACTGCTCACCCATTGGCCGAGAGGCAAGTAGTCCCGCCTACGAGGCGGGGTATAAGAACCCGTAGGACCCGGCAGTCGGCCTTTCTCTGTAAGTCGACTGTCGGGCACACAACTAGTTGAATAAAGCCTGATATATGGAATTTCTTCATGACTCGAGTCCAATTGATGGTACATCAATTTAATCAACTAGAATTTTGGAAATGGAGCTTCGGATCAAACCAGACTGCCTCCGCATCAGCCCGCATGCTACAAACGCATCAGCAACTTTTAAACATTGGCTGGCGTGCTTCAACAGCTACCTCTCCACCACAGGCAGCCAACCCACCAAGGAGCAGAAACTCCACATCCTCCACTCGTGCGTGGGCACCGCCATCTACTCGATGATTGAGGATGACGCGGCCATGGACCTTCTGAAAGGACATTTTCTCAGGCCTGTTCACCAAGTCTACGCACAGCATCTCCTGGCTACAAGCCAGCAGTTCCCCGATGAGTCCCTTGATGAATTTTATCGGGCCCTCATTGTCTTGGAGGGAAACTGCGCCTGCCCGCACGTTACTGCGGCAGAACATACGGAACTGTTAATTCGGGATGCCTTCGTTGCAGGCATGCAACCTTCTGCAATACTCCAGCGACTATTAGAAAAAGACACTTTAAGCCTCGCTGAGGCATGGACCCTCGCATCCTCTTTGGAGGTTGCCGACCGAAACGCCCGCGCATATGCCCCCGGCCTCGCGGCAGCCCCTTGGGCTACATGGCACGCAACCACCCTGTCCCCTGTCGACTCTGACCCCCCCCCCCAGGCCTGCGCTGTGGGGCGCCCCGATAAGCTCACGGGGCCCCGCTGTTACTTCTGTGGCCTGGCCAAGCACCCCCGCCCACGCTGTCCGGCCCGCTCCGCAGTATGTAAGAGCTGCGGTAAGAAAGGTCACTATTCAGTGGCCTGTCAATCAAAGTCGGTCGCTGCTGTTCTGTGCAGCGACCGCGGATCGCCCCCTCACGCTCCTCCAGGGCCCCGCGCGTCACACAGGCCTCTCTGCCCCCGCTCCTGGCCACCATGGGCGACCCACGGACCTCTTTGCCCCTCCCCCTAGCCACCACGAGTGACCCACGGGCGCCGCCATTTTGGGTCCCGGATGCCACGAGTGGGTCCTGGGCGCCGCCATCTTGGAGCCCCGATCCCATGTGCGGGCCATGGGCGCCGCCATCTTGGGGCCCCGACACCACATGCGGCCAATGGGTGCCGCCATTTTGGACCAATACAGAGGACCCCACCAGCGACTACTCCGAAAGCGAAGACGACCCAGACCTCCTGCCACGACTCGCTGCAGTGACTCTCGACCAGTCGCGACCACGCACGCTCTCCACGGCGACAACACAGATCCTTCTCAATGGACCCGAAACGAGCTGCCTACTAGACTCTGGGAGCACAGAGAGTTTTGTCCACCCCGATACGGTAAGACGCTGCGCACTCCCCGTTCACCCGGTCAAGCATAAGATAGCTCTAGCCTCAGGTTCACACTCCGTCCACATCATCGGGTGCTGCATAGCGGACCTCACGGTCCAGGGGAGGGTTTTAAAAAATTACAAACTCCTCATCCTCCCCCACCTCTGCGCACCTGCACGCTTAGGACTGGATTTCCAGTGCAACCTGCAGAGCTTGACCTTTAAATTCGGCGGCCCTATTCCACCCCTTACTGTCTGCAGCCTCGCGTCTCTCAAAGTGGACCCCCCTTCCTTGTTTGCGAACCTCACCCCGGATTGCAAACCCGTTGCCACTAGGAGCAGACGATACAGTGCCCAGGACCGGACCTTCATCAGATCTGAGGTCCAGAGGCTACTAAAGGAAGGAGTCATCGAGGCCAGCAACAGTCCCTGGCAAGCCCATGTGCTGGTAGTTCGGACTGGGGAGAAAAACCAAATGGTCATTGACTACAGTCAGACCATCAACAGGTTTACGCAGCTGAACGCGTACCCTCTCCCCCGTATTTCCGACCTGGTTAACAGGATCGCGAAATACAAAGTCTTCTCCATGGTGGACCTTAAGTCCACCTATCACCAGCTTCCCATCCGCGTGGGTGACCGCAAGTACACCGCGTTCGAGGCAGATAGGCGCCTCTATCACTTTCTAAGGGTTCCATTCGGTGTCACAAATGGGGTCTTGGTCTTCCAACGGAAGATGGGCCGAATGGTTGACCAATACGGTTTACGGGCGACCTTCCCGTATCTTGATAACATCACCATCTGCGGCCACGACCAGCAGGACCATGACATCAACCTCCAAAAATTCCTCCGTACCGCAAAACTCATTAACCTCACATATCAGGATAAGTGCGTGTTTAGCACCGACCGTCTAGCCATCCTCGGCTACATAGTGCGTAACGGAGTGATAGGCCCCGATCGCGAATGCATGCGCCCCCTGATGGAACTCCCTCTCCCCAACTCCCTCAAATCCCTTAAACGCTGTCTGAGTTTCTTCTCTTATCACGCCCAGCGGGTCCCGAACTACGCCGACAAAGCCCGCCCCCTCATCCAATCCAACACTTTTCCACTGTCGATGGAGGCCTGCCAGGCCTTTAGCCGCATCAAAGCGGATATCATGAAGGCCACGGTGCGTGCTATCGACGAGTCCCTCCTATTCCAGGTCGAGAGCGACGCGTCTGACGTAGCACTGGCGGCCACCCTCAACCAAGCGGGCAGGCCCGTGGCCTTCTTCTCCTGGACCCTCCACGCTTCTGAACTCCGCCATTCCTCGGTGGAAAAGAAGGCACAGGCCATAGTTGAAGCTGTGCGATACTGGAGGCACTATCTGGCCAGCAGGAGGTTCACCCTCCTCACAGACCAGCCGTCAGTGGCATTCATGTTTGACAATGCACAGAGGGGCAAGATCAAGAATGACAAGATCTTGCGATGGCGGATCGAGTTGTCCACGTACAACTACGATATCTTGTATCGTCCTGGGAAGCTCGACGAGCCTCCTGATGTCCTGTTCCGCGGTACCTGCGCCAGCGCGCAGATTGACCGCCTCCGCACCCTCCACGCGGACCTCTGTCATCCAGGGGTAGCCCGCTTCTATCACTTTATCAAGACCCGCAATCTGCTCTACTCCATTGATGAGGTCAGGACCGTGACCAGGGATTGCCACATTTGCGCAGAGTGCAAACCGCACTTCTACCGCCCCGAGCAAGCGCATCTGGTAAAGGCGTCCCGCCCTTTTGAACGTCTTAGTATGAACTTCAAGGGTCCCCTCCCCTCCAACAACTGCAACACCTACTTCTTAAGTGGGATTGATGAGTACTCACGCTTCCCTTTCGCTATCCCCTGCCCCGACATGACCACAACAACCATCATCAAGGCCCTCCTCTCCATTTTCTCCCTGTCCGGTTACCCCGCGTACATCCACAGCGACCGGGGGTCCTTCTTTATGAACGACGAGCTGCGTTAATTCCTGCTCTGCAGGGGCATCGCCTCTAGCAGGAGGACCAGTTATAACCCTCGGGGTAACGGGCAGGTCGAGCGGGAGAATGGCACAGTCTGGAAGACCATCCTACTGGCCCTACGGTCCAGAGATCTCCCTATCTCCCACTGGCAAGAGGTTATCCCTGATGCCCTCCATTCAATTCGGTCTCTCCTCTGCACTGCCACAAACCAAACGCCTCATGAACGTCTTCTTGTTTTCCCTAGGAAGTTGTCCTCCGGATCCCCACTCCCGACTTGGCTGGCCACACCCGGGCCCATCTTGCTCTGGAAGCACGTGCGGGTGCACAAGTCCGACCCGTTGGTGGAACGAGTCCAGTTACTCCACGCTAACCCGCAGTACGCGTACGTGGAGGTCTCCCTTTGAGACCTGGCACCCGCCGGCGTGCGGCCCCAACCCCTCAAATCAACACCCTCTACCCAGTCCCACCCCCCCCCCCGGAGCCCCCGCAACCCAGCGCACAGGAACCCCCTCCCCCGGCCAGAGCTTCACTAGCACCGACCAGGGGTACGGACACAGGATCACGACCGCTGCTCCCGGAGTCAAGGACAGCCACTGTCCCGACATCACCGGCAGCGCTGCGACGGTCCAGCAGAACATCGAGGGCGCCCGACAGACTGATCGCGTCAATCTGATGTTCCACTGGACTTTTATCGGACTCCTTGTGTCATTCAGAGTTCCAATGTACAAGTTGCACATGTTTTTCGTTTTTTTTTCTAATTATGTACTGTTCATTGCAGTCGTCACGAGCCAGTGGGCAGCCGCCATTTACCTCGGTACACCTCGTTCTCTCTAGTCATACCACCAGTCCAACAGCCCCCCCCTTCTTACTCCTGCCCCTGCCCCCCGGCTTCTTTCTCCACAAAGGGTGAATGTGGTGGTATAACTAGGAGGTTTACGGTACCTATCTGCCATTGGTGCAGAGCACTCGCTGCCCATTGGCTCAGGTCGGTCATGTGCCTCTCTGCTGATTGGTTGAGGCTAGTCATGTGACTGCTCAACACCCATTGGCCGAGAAGCAAGTAGTCCCGCCTACGAGGCGGGGTATAAGAACCCGTAGGACCCGGCAGTCGGCCTTTCTCTGTAAGTCGACTGTCGGGCACACAACTAGCCTGATTAAAGCCTGATATATGGAACTTCTTCATGACTCGAGTCCAATTGATGGTACATCAACTGGCACGCCAGTATCCAGGAACTGGCGTTCCTAAATAGTTGGTGCTTCAGTACAGCTGAGGCTGTGGTAGAGCTGGAATGCAGGAATGACTGGATCTTTCGAGTAACCGGACTTTAGGAGTAACCGGAGGTGAGGAGTACCTGGAGCTCAGGTGAGCATACAAGCAACCTTCCATTTCATAGTTACTGTGTTGAACCGCTGACTCTCAAGTCAACGCACAAGTGTCGCAGGTCAGCCAGAATTCAAATGACGCTAATATTACCAGACAGCTCCTTCTGTGGCCTGAAGGCTTCTTGCGTCAGTGAAAATGATTAATCAAAGGCTAACACACAAGGTGATGTGAGGCACTCCAGGGGCTCAGTTTGTTAACCTATAACAGGGTGAAAAATTAACAGCAACAATTGGGAAATATGACTGGACCTCAAGTGAGTGCCCAGGAAGGGGGGCTATATTCGGGGGGGGGGGGGGGGGGCAGGAGTGGGGTAAATTGATCAACTGAGGCTTCTGTGGAGTTAGGGGAGATCTTTATTTTGAAACTTAACTGAGTGAGCGGGCTGCTGAAGAATTAGAAACAGATAAAGCGTCAGCAAAATCTTCTCTGAACACAGAATTTTGCACTCATCTCCTAATCACTTGTTCCATGGCGCTTTTCACTTGCAAAATTCTTTGGGATTTTATTACAGTTAAAGGTTGCTGTATAAATTCAAGTAGTTATCTTGCTGGTGTAATTCATGGAGTTCTCGATCAATGCTTTATCAAGACTGTTTTCTTATAACTCAACATACTGACATTCACTAGTCTGTTGCAATTACAGGACACAAAAAAGTCAGAGGCTGAGAATTCTGGGATGAGTCGCTCACATCCTGACTGCGGGTGGATCTATACTATGTTGACTGCAGCAGGTCAAGAGGGCAGATCGCTGCCACCTTCTCCAGGGCAATTAGGGATGGGCAATAAATATTGGGTTTGCCAGTGACACAATGAACAAATTTAAAGAAAGGATTGTCCATCATTGATCTCTCCTGTCCTCTGTTACTACCAAAATAATCAAAACGGGGGTACCGAGAATCTCTATTTCCTGCTTCCTGTATCAATGAAAAACTGTAATTCATTACGAAATAATGATTATATACAGCTTAGAATCTAAACAGTGTTTAATTTTCAATTGATCCAGCTTGCAGAAGCAAATTTTCAAAAAATGATTTATTCAAACAAAATTTTCAATTTACAGAAATATCCCCAATACAACCCAGTTTTATAACAAGACTAGCCGCACAACCCCCTCCCAGATCCTCCTCCTCACAAGGAAGAACCTACTAACTGACCAATCGTCTTCCCCCCCCCCCTTGCCTTCGCGCCCCCCCCCCCCCCCAGCAGCTGACGGTAACCAGATCCCTAAAAAAAGGCAATAAACTGCTGCAACTCTGAATAAAGCCCGTCCACTGATCCCCTCATTGCAAATCGATCTTCTCAAGGTACAGAAATTCCATCAGGCCTCCTGACCAGGCCGAAGCCTTCGGAGGCACCGGAGACCTTCACCCAGACAAGACTTGCCTCCGGGCTGTTAGCGAGACAAAGGCCAAAATGTCTGCCTTTGTGCCCTTCTGCAGCACTAGCGACTCCGCCATTGCAAAAATGGCCAACAATGGGCGTGGCTCCAGCTTCACACCCAGAATCCCTGACATTGTTTCAAAAATGGAGACCCAAAAATGAACAAGCTTGGGGCAGGACTAGAACATGTGCTTGTGGTTCCCTGGCCCCCTGTGCACCGCTTACACCTGCCCTCCACCCCAGGAAAGAACCCATTCATACGCACCCTAGTCAGGTGCGCCCAATGCATCACCTTGAACTGTATCAGATTTAACCTTTCAGGCGAGGAGGTGACGTCAACCCAATGAAGTGCCTCGCTCCACACCCCACCCCCTCGAAGACCAAACCCAGCTCGTCCTCCCACTTCCTCTTTACTTCCTGTTCCGTCGCCAACAACTGCCCATAAATGTCTGAGATCCTTCCTTCCCCAAGGACAAGAACCATATGCGAAGGCGCCGGTACCAGGGGAAAACGAAGGAAGCTTCTTGTATACAAAAATTGGGCACCTGAAAGTATCTGAATACATTCCCTCTCAGGAGCTTGAACTTTTCCAAAATCTCCCCCAAACTGGTAAGCCTACCCTCCTGAAACATATCCCGAAACCTCTCCAACCCCTCCCTCTCCCATGCCCTCAATGTTGAATATAAACCAGAGGGTACAAACCTATTGTTTTTATAAATCAATGCCAACAGCGGAATATAGCCTAATTTAAAATTGATTTCAAATCCTCAAAGAGGTATTTACCACTGGTCTCGATGAAAATTGTACCGGACAGAATAGGAGTTGAGCGAGGCCCAATATTAGGCCACTCAAATTCCCAAATACCGGTAGCGAGTCCTGGCCAGACGAAACGGGAGCTTCCCTACACCCATTCCCCTCCACGGGGGTTCATCGGAGAACATTCACTCTTGCCCAGGTTTAGAGTGAACCCAGAAAAGGAGCCAAACTCCCTGAGCACGTCCATTATCTTCCCCACACCGTAGAGTGGGTCTGTGACATATGTTGTGGGCCAGGGTTTAGAGAACTCCAAAGTATATCATGGAGATCATCTGACCCACGATTTTTACTAAATTGTGGTATGGGGAGCACACGGCCCACTCTACAGGTGTGGTGCAGCAGAAATGGAAAAGTATGTTTTAAAGCAAAACAATGTTTATTCTATGAACTCGGTTAAACTTTTTAAAACCTACAGTGAACATCTTAGCAACCATCATTTCAAATACTAGTCTTTAGATGGCAGAGAGATCAATTACACCTTCTTTGGCTACCTGCAGCTCCAACACTAAAACAAAACTGAAAAACAGACACACCCAAGCTTTTCCTCAAAGCAAAACTAAAAAGCAGAGCCAGAACTCAGCTCCACCCACACTCTGACATCACTGCAGCCACTTGAGCAGACAAACATTTCTTAAAGTGAAATTCCCATGACACATACAACAGCAAATCATCCACATTTAAGGATACACTATGTTCCCTCCATCCATGCTCTATCCCCCTCCAACTGGTGGACAACCTCAATCGAGATCTGGAACAGATTCTTAATGAATTCCGTGTCCCAATTTGGTGCATACATGCTGACTGAAACCACCAGCGTGCCCGCTAACACCCCACTAACAATTACGTACCTCCATCTTGCGTCTGCTAGAATGTTAACCCCAGAAAAAGCCACTCTCTTGTTAATCAGCACCACAGCTCCCCGCCCACCCCCGCTGTCCTAATATCAAAACTCAAGTGATACACTTGCCCACCCATCCTTTCCGCAGTCTTATTTGATCTTGGACAATGCGCCCTCCTCCACCTTACATCAATCCCACACAAATATACAGATACAGAAGAAATTAACAATGAACAAACAACAAAGACCATAGTCCTCAAGCACTTTGGGTCCCCACCACCAATCTGTGTCCATTAACAAAGTGATTCATTTCCTCCAGTGCATTGAATTAAGAGTTTCTATCCTTGGAGGTGACCCGAAGATGAACCAGGTACACCATCCCAAATCACACCTAGCTCTTATGGAACTCAGCCTTGGCCTTCTTGCCAGCTCTGCGCCAACGTCCTGGTATATTCTGATGGCATGGCCCTCCCATCTACCATCCCGATGGCCCTTCACCAATCTCAGGAACCGCTCATTGTCCAGGTACCTATGGAGCCTGACAATTCTTACATTCTGCCATCTGGAGCAATTCTCCAGATCATCGACATTGGCCTTTACCAACCTCCACTCCTCCGCCAGCAATGCTCTTTCTGCCTCAAAAGAGACAATCCGATCGCTATGGTCAGTGAGCATCTCCTCCACTTTCTTGATCGTCACTCCTTGTACCTCTATCTGCTGATCCATCCTGTCCAAGGACACCCGACTTTTGCTTTGTATTTTATCCACTAGCCACCACTCGCAATAGGGGATCTTATTCTCTCATACTGCGCCAATCCTTCCCAAAATGCACCCTTTAACCGGGGGGGGGGGGGGGGGGGGGGGGGGGGGAGAGCCAAAAATCAAATCACCAGGTAGAAGTCACCACATGTGTGAATGTTCACCTCATAGCTGCCACCAGAAGTCCAAAATGACTTTTCTTACAAACTTGCACCATTAGCACAGAAAGCTTTTCTGTTTTGTGTTTAAAAAATAAGAAGAAAATCATTTTTTAGCACGATAGCAACAAAAATGTTCGGCCAACAACCTCATCTCCTTTCACAGACTCACCCGCCCCTGTCTGAAATACTCCACTCCACAGATCTAGTTGCCTCTAAAATCTATTCATATTAATCACTGCAACAACCTTCCCTAAAATACCCCTGTTCACAGAGTAACAAGAGAATCAAAGGATTTGCAGAGATTGTACTGTGGCGCCAATGGACAAAGGATTTCCCATAGCTTACCCTGCTGACAATAGGCTAACTCTACTTCAGCAAACTGTATTTTAATCTTACATTTCCTTCATTATGCCAAGGATAGAGTTCCAGGCAACTAAACTCGCTTGGAGAGAGCTCTACAGAGAAGAGTAGCAGAGTGTGAAGCTTTGCTGCTGGTGTTTTGTGTGGAGTGTTTGGATCGATGCTTGCTGGAAAGTGTAATGAATAAATCAGACCATGCGAAAGAAAACTACTGTGAAGGTTCAGCTCTGGTGCTATCAGGAATGCAATAAGTGTTCAGTTTTTTCAATGAGTGCAGAATAATTTCACCCCCCCGTCCATCAACAAAATCCCGAGGACAGCACCTAGGGGCTTGGCTATAAGTTTTGATGCCTGACTTAGTTGAGGCCGGATGGATTATCAATTGAACTGCAATGCACCTCTGGACTGGATCCTGTCGACTGATCTTCTCAGCACATCCACCATTGGGCAGAATCTTCCCAAAATTGCACAAAATGCTGGATAAGGCAAGAAAAGCTGTGTGAAACTCGCTGTCTTCACAGGTAACTTTACTTACCTGATTAAGCTGGCATTTCATAGCTCACTCGGCTAAATCGCTGGCTTTTAAAGCAGACCAAGCAGGCCAGCAGCATGGTTCGATTCCCGTACCAGCCTCCCCGGACAGGCGCCGGAATGTGGCGACTAGGGGCTTTTCACAGTAACTTCATTGACGCCTACTCGTGACAATAAGCGATTTTCATTTTCAATTTGTGGCGAGGATCACATGGCCAGCTTGGGGTAGGGAGGGGGGCTCACCTAAACACACTGGCAAAGGTTCGCCTTTTAAAAACCTCCACCCTCAACAGAGATTGGAAATCACCACCTCCTCCTAGCAATTGAGACGGATAGGCCATCCTCCCCAAAGTTGATCAATACCCACCCCCAGCCCCTTGGTTGCCGTGCCCACCCTGCCTGCCGGCAACCAAGTGGAACACCCGCCAACCCTCACTTGTAGAGGCCAACCACCCACCCCCCTTCCCCCACCAGCTAAAGATCGCGGCACACTACCCAAATTGGGTGTCCACATGGAGCCCGCCCATGGAAGTGCCAACCTGGCACTGCCAGGAACAGGCTCACCATCCGGGGGCTATACTCACCCCCAGACCCTCAGGATGATCATCATGACAGTTTCTCATTTTTGAAAACCAGGAATGATCCGCATTGGAGGGCTGAAAGATCTCAAACTGAGATCCCGTCCGCGCAAATTCCATTATGGCCCTCTCGCGAGATTTAGCAACCAGAACGGGATTTACACCCGCAGTGAACTGGCCAAATCCCGGCCAATATATTTCTCTTGAGAAATGTATCAATTGGTTCTCAAATCGAATGGGCCTCATATAAATTGTGCCAGGAACAGGCAAACCTTGAGAAAGGTCAAAATGCCATCACTCCCAGAGGCTGCCCACCAGCGCCAAGTATGATAACTGGAGGATCAGGGCTGTTTATTTTGGGGCAATAGATCATCAAGCAGCAGAGGCCCAAACGTTCCTTTTGGTGCCCTATGGAAGCCTTACCGAGGAAGGGTTCCTCTTAATCCCTTCCTGGTTTTACCGTGTGGGGCTCCTGCTGTAATCACCACACTCAGCAGGCTGCTAAAATGTGACCGATGTCCTAATGACCACAAAGGATGTGTTCATGAGGCAGCAGCCTCAGCTGTTTGAAATAAGTGCCCAGTTAAAATAACAGCCAGTGGGGATCGAGTGGGAACAGGCGTGCGGGTATTCCTGTCTCCCAATGGGATAAGCTAAAATTTCCACTTCACTGTCCTCGTTCACTTTATAGGAATGGCCAATTGGATAAAACACTGGAGTGTTCATGATGCCTGAGGAACTATACCTTCAATAGACACATTGGATATAATAGAGGGGCAATCTGGTGTATAGGCTGCTCTGCAGCTGTCATTATATACGGTACATTATGACATTGGCCTGGATTTTGCAGTCAGCAGTGAGGCCTCAAAGAAAAACCTAGTGAGCTCTGTGGCGTGAACTACAAACCTCTCAATGTGCAGCAGTAATGCGACTTAACGGGAATTTGCAGTTCCAGCTGCAGTAAGCTCTCCAAGCAGCTCAATCACACCAAAGAACTTTCACAGTCGGCCAACCACCAACAACGGTTTATATTTATATAGCCCCTTTTAAAGTAGTGAAACGTCCCAAGACGCTTCACACTAGCCCTATAAACGAGGTATGACACAGAGCCAGGAGACAAAAAGCACCAATAATCAACCTCTTTTGGCCCAGCACAAAATAAAGATTAGGACAAGGACCCGGGGCTGAGGCAGAAGATGAAATATCATGAACAAACTCTAATTTTTTTCTTTCATTCCGAGAATTCATCATAATGGTGACATTCAATAACTTTCCAACCACACAAAACGTTTCTCAGGGCCAGATTACCTGTTCAGCAGTCGATATTATTCAGATCACTGTTAGTTATACCTTAATGAACAAGGTTTAACTTTTTAATGGGTTTCTAATGGTGATATGAGAGTGAAAAATGCCAGATCAATTGATTTTGCTGACTGCCGCCTGGGGCGGGAGGGGGTCCTGTGCTCGAGCAGTGAATGCTAAGACCACAACTTAAGGACCTCCACATTATTCTGCGTTTGAGCTAAATCCAGAAGTTGTGGTCGGTTTCAGAGGGAGAATGTTGGTTTATGCCTGACCGTTCATCACCAAAGTGCCCACAAATTCCATGTCATCGTGATGTCACGTACTCTGCTCACTGCAAAACAGAAGCGAAATGATGCACGCTTGGGACAACATGATTGCAAATTTAAAAAAGGAATTTGAATCATTGGGAACATCCAGAGAAACACCTCCTACACTCGCTGGAAGGAAGATAAATTGATTTTCAGCTCGAGACAGTGCTGGGTGGATCACTGAAGTACAAACTGTGCTGATACAGAGTGTTCTTTCTCCTTCTTTTAAAGAGACAGTCACTGTCTGGAGGAGTGTTATCTTCATTGCTAGAACAGGTGACTTTCAACCTGAACTGTGTAACAGCCATATTAATCGGGCAGGAAGAAAGCATTTTCCGCTAATAGTGATTGAAATTCACCCTGGAGGCCAAAATTAATAAAGAATGTACATGATTGTTCAGCGTTTGATTGTGTGCCTGCTGCCTGTTCTCTGAGCTGTGTGCTGGATACAGGGAAAGAGAAACTGAAATCAAGCTTGTGGAACAGACATTTTGAAAGCTTTGGTGATAAAGTCTGTAATATTCCTTGCCTTTACCTCCAAGATAGCCAGATATGTAGTGTTGACAAAGAATATAAAAATAAGAAGTTTGAATCAAAACAAATTTATTTTACACTGCTAAACTAAATGAAGTTCACACACTCTACTGAGTTACAGACAATAAACTAATGATACTGAATTTGTCGAACAGCAATCAATATTCTATCTAACTATTAAACTACACTCTGATTTGACCTCATGCTATATTTCTACATTCAATTCTCACTCTACTCTCATCATGTTCTCTTCAGCTTCTCCCAGAATTCCTAGAGACACTGTCTTATATACAGTGAATTAGTAACGCCATCTAGTGTTTGATTTACACGTAGTTTGCTTAACTGGCACTATACAGATTACAAAGCCCTGTTCACAAAGAGGACCTGGTGCGTGTCATCTCTGCACAGTTTCAAGGCACAAAACACGGGATATTATTTACTGTATAATTTTAAACTCCAGGGATTTGAGTATAGGTTACTGTTAACAGCACTACCTATACAGTGTCGTTATTGTATTTTGAGGTGCCAATAAAATGCGGCAGCGCTTCTAACCTGCGATTTGAATTGATACACTGGTGGCTTGGTCGCTCAGCTGGCTAAACAACTAGCAAGTGGTGCAACAGTACAGGGTTTAGTCCCCGTTCTCGCCGAGGTAGATTCAGGTCCTGCCTACTCATCCTAAAATCATTACATTTTCCTGTGGTTGGACGAATGATCACCAAGGACCTGCCTTTGGGGAAAGAAGTCAAGAAGGAGATTGATTATTGAACATGTTTTTCTTTCTCCTCTGCTCCCTGATCTGAAGCTCCTGGGGCATCTCCAGCAGCTCGGAAGCATCATATGTACTTAAAAATACGCAATCATTTTGCACATTTGCTGAGTTCTTTGATTCAATTATTTACAGAATACAAGCCGAGCCCTTATGGCTTCATTTTCAATGAGTCAGTGGTAGCATAGCGGCAAGGGGGCAGGGCTGGGTCTGGGTGTTCGATAGGGTGTGTACCATAGAGAAACCATTTGGGAAGTGGTTTAGAGATCTCCCTAGAGACATAGAAATAAGCACTGCTTAATAACTTGCTGGGAAACAATGGCCTGGATTCCCCACCCCATGACGCTGGAATCGGGAACCGTGATCGGGCGGAGAATCGGGTGTCTGCCGAAAATCAGAAAGTGTCCTAGGATCTCTTCGCTAATATGGCTGACTGAGGTGATAGGGGGTTTGGTGCAGGGTGGGATGTAAGTGGGATGCCACAGATGAGTTTTGATTGGACTCCAGTGGGTTTGTGTGAAGCGTGAGGGACAGGAGTGCTGCCAGGGGCACAGAGGTGGTATCTCACCCAGGCAATTGTTCATCACTTTATGACACTGTCTGCCTGTGCACCTGGCGAAGTCCATGGCACTCACTGCCTTTGCACCACCCAGGCCCGGTTAACGTCAGCAGGCGATGGCCTCCTGCCCACTCTGGGGAGGAGAGTGTCCCGCATCCATTCAAGCTCTGCATCTACAAAGCTTGGGGCTGCTCTCCTTGGTGCAATCTTCTTGGCTGGAATAAGATTGTGTGGGGAGTGCTGTGCTTAAGTGGACATCTTGTCGAGCTTTCAGGCATCAGCAAATCCGACACTGGCGCTAATGAGAATTAAACTAGTTTTATGTGGGCAGAATGCAGGCCCATCAGCATGTCCTGAATTGCTCCTGAACTAGCGCCCCCCAAAGGAAACGCAAACATTCTGCAATTCTGACCCGGCATCAACACTTAGGGTGTGATTTCATGGAGTTCCATTTCTTTTTTTTTGTTTTTATAAATTTAAAGTACCCAATTCATTTTTTCAAATTAAGGGGCAATTTAGTGTGGTCAATCCACCTAGCCTGCATATCTTTTGAATTGTGGGGGTGAAACCCACGCAAACACGGGGAGAATGTGCAAACTCCACACGTACAGTGACTCAGAGCCAGGATCGAACCTGGGACCTCGGCGCCGTGAGGCAGTAGGGCTAACCCACTGTGCCATCGTGCTGCCCTAACGGAGTCCCATTTTGAGCATGTTTAGCTGGGTGTTCAAGCGCCAGGAAAGGCCGTACTATTTAATGGGACTCTGTTTCATTTCTGGGCTGCAGCAGGGGACACCCCACTAAGACAGCACTCAGTCCAGTTTCCTGCACTGAGCAGCTCTGCTCGCCAGCGCAAGAAGAAATCAGCCCCCCATTCCCCCACCTAATAAGGGCTTGGCACCCCTCGGCCCGAACCCCAGCACAGGCAAAATGCCACCAAGCACATTGGCACTGCCAGCCTAGCAAGGCCCCTGTAGAGACCTGTACTAATCAGCACTCGCTCAAGACCTCTGAGACGGAGGGGTTAGATCACTGCCTTGGGTAACTCTGGTGAGTGCACATCAAAGTGCTGCTTACTGCAGCAGATATGCAGATTAGACAGATCTGGATCCTGCCCAGATCGCCACGTCTCATGAAATCCTTTTTGATCTCAAGAGGCGGGTGAGCCAGTTAAATCGCGTGAGGTTCACCGGCCACATCGGTCTGTGGTTCACTCATGGCGTCGGCCGTTAGATTTCACCCTTAGTCTCTCAAACAGAGAATGCTCAATATGTTCTTTAGCCACTGCAGGAGAATAAATACAGCAATTATTGGCTCATATGTATGTTAAAATTGGAATTCAAATTCCACGCCGCCTGCCGCCAGTAATGGGGTCTCCGATGGGATGGAGAATCAGGCATCGGAGGAAAAAACAGGATTGGCGTGCGCGATGCTCCAGCTGGTGGTTAGATCGGGTTTTGCGCCTACGTGCCTGCCAGAGGGTGAAAATGGATGCAAGTGGGTCTTAATGCCCCATTAGCATCGACTTAGCGGACCGGCACCCTATTCCCGTCACCGGATGATTCTCTGGTCCTCTGGGCTGGGAATCAGGTGGGCGAGAATCAGTACTGGCTTTTCCCAGCATGGCCCTGACATTGAAGACTTTGTGGTGGGCCACGGTTGGGGGGGGGGGGGAATAACCCCTGAGGGAGTTGCTCCTAAAGTCCATGCGAGGGCCACCCCCCCACCCCACCCCATAATGCCAGACCTGCCCCCCTCCGCCGCAAGGATCCCCCAAAACAGGGCGAGCCCCCACAGAGACCCCCTAAAGAGAGGGAAACCCAGGGACTTCCTAAAAAGAGCCTCTGTCGGGAAGCTAGAGAGCAGTCAGACAGTGGCAGTGAAACAAATCTTGGTTGTAACACTCACCTTGGCAATACACCTGCTGGATCAGCACCTTTTGCAATTCCTACAATTTTTCAATGGAAGTATTTCAGATTCAGGCTATTACTTGGGTTGATAGTTATTTTCTTATCTAAAGAGCACCTGACCTGCGTTATTATGTTCTATAGTGCAGAGGGCATTTAGAGGGGTTTCACAGGATGGCGCAACATCGAGGGCTGAAGGGCCTGTACTGCGCTGTAATGTTCTATGTTCTATCTCAAAACACCGATATTGGAATTTCTAACACTCCTGGCTGATGGCCCACTGCTGCTAGTAGTTTGGCATGGTGAACACTATGAGAATGCTCAGTTGCAAACCTGACCTGAATCCTATCATCAAAGCTCAACTACTCTGTGTCGAGAGAGTTTAAGTCAATCCCAAACTCGAGACCCGTCAAATCGACCCTGAGCCCTCGATGTTGTGCCGAGCCTTGTCCGAAACCAAGATCAAGCTATCCCACTCCCTGTCATTCTGGTGTGCTCCATGTGCCTATCCAATAAACGCTTGAAAGTTCCTAAAGTGTCCGACTCCACTATCACAGCAGGCACTATCTGAGTAAAGAACCTACCTCGGACATCCCTCCTATATCTCCCACCCTGAACCTTATAGCTATGCCCCCTTACAGCTGCATCCACCCGAGGAAATAGTCTCTGAACGTCCACTCTATCTATCCCCCTCATCATCTTATAAACCTCTATTAAGTCACCTCTCATCCTCCTCCGCTCCAAAGAGAAAAGCCCAAGCTCCCTCAACCTTTCGTCATAAGACCTATCCTCCAAACCAGGCAGCATCCTGGTAAATCCCCTTTGCACCCTTTCCAATGCTCCCACATCCTTCCTTTAGTGAGGTGACCAGAACTGCACACAATACTCCAAATGTGGTCTCACCAGATTCATGTATAGTTGCAATTTTCAGACAGGTCAGTAATATAAAACAGTGTAGCCTTTTACAGACTTGCAAAATACATTTTTGGCACTTTGAAGAATGTGGTATCAGCTACGGTGTGACATCATGGGTGGAATCCAAATTTGGTGATGGGGCACTCGCATGTGGGAGTTTCGCATTGCCCCTGTTGGGGAAGGCCTGGCAGAATTAATTGGTCATTGTTGGGCCTTCCTCAGAATCAGGGGCTGAAATCCTACAAGGGTATTGAAGTCAGGATGGATACAAATTAGGGGCAGCACGGTGGCGCAAGTGATTAGCAGGGTCGCCTCACGGCGCCGAGGTCCCAGGTTCGATCCCAGCTCTGGGTCACTGTCCGTGTGGAGTTTGCACATTTTCCCTGTGTTTGCATAGGTTTCACACCCACAATCCAAAAGATGTGCAGGATAGGTGGATTGGCTACGCTAAATTGCCCCTGAATTGGAAAAAATAAAGTGAATACTCTAAATTTAAAGAAAAAAAGGAAGGATACAAATTGCCACTCAAAGAATTGGAAAGAAATCTGTAAATCGCAGGGATGGTGAGGAAAGCGTATTTTGAATAATTCTGTGAAACAATAGCACTTTCTTTAAGTGCAGCAGGTACAAATAAAATTAATGCAGCTATTCACAACACAAGACGAAAGAAAGATCGAGGGAAAGCTTTTTGCCGATTAGCCAGCTATCTCTCCAGCTGTACCTGTGTCCAGCTCTCTTATTGTGCTTGTCAACTGCAGCTGCGTGAGATTAGCTAATTAGTTGTATTCCCAACCCCATGCCTGGGTTGTTTTATTTTTTGGAGTGCCTTTAAAACAGGCGAGCTGATTCCTGTCAAAAGTCCGCATCCAGCAGTCCTGAGCTGGCTGGCTCCAATGGAAAGACAAGCATCTCCTGGACCTCTGCAATTTTCATGGAGCTCAATTCTGATCTGCCTGAGCCTGAGGCCACAAATTTTCTCAAATGAGGACAGTTATAAAAGAGTAGTAATCTGTAAAGTGGAACATTCTTGTCTGGCGACCAGGACGAAGCTGAAACACACCATGTGCACTAGCTTTATGAAGATATTCAGCCAGAGTCTGAAGTGGTTGTAACATGAGCCAAATCTTTTTTATAAAGCAAGTATTACTCTATGCTAATGCTAATTTTAAGATAGATTGAGAGCTGTATGTATCTTTTCTTGTTGTTTAATGGAATATTTAGTGGTAGTGTTAAGGGGTGGATGTAAGCTATTCTTTTTGGGTGTGACGTTAACAAGTTTAATATTGTATTCACAAGAAAGTTTTGTGTTAGAAATACAAAAGCCCTTCTTCATGCAGTCAGTGAATCATTTTTTCTGCACAGCCTTGTAAATAAACTAAAATATTGGGTTTTCAGTCCAGTATGCTAGCCACTGTTGTGGTCTGGACTGAGATCATATTACAAGTCAATAACAATGGGAGACAGAACATGAATGGATTTTAATAAGGCGTTACGGATTTAAAAGGAAGAGATACAGTGTAAAAAGAGAGGTGTGAAGAAAAGGTCATAAAGTGAGTGTACTTCACATTTACACTTGAAAAGCTAAGAACAAGAAATGATGGTAATTAACCACATCAAAGATAGAGACTTGCCAAAGAGTCAACCAGACTCAAAATGTTAGCTCCGTTCTCTGCACAGATGCTGTCAGACATGCTGAGATTGTCCAGCATTTTCCGTTTTTGTTTCAGAGTCTAGCATCCGCAGTAATTTGTTTTTATCTTATATGATGGTAATTAAGTTTGACTTCTGAAGACATTAGATCAGGTAAGGGAAGGTCAAAGGGGGAAGCTGTATTTGAGCAGCTAGAGCTGTTTAAGACCTCAGCCAACAGCAGGAATAGCTGCCTAACTCACAGCAGCAAATGTCTGTGAAGAAAGCCTGTCTTGAAAAGCAAGTTGTTGGTTTTACCTCGGCAGCAACTCCAAAGAGATATAACTGCCTGGTGTGGTAACTGTTACTGGACTTTTAGATTTTAAAACCTGTAAGGCAGTGTTTTTCAAACTTTTTTGCCCAGGACCCATTTTTGCCAACTGGCCATCCGTCAGGACCCATGCTAGATGACCTTTGCCACCCATGCCAGCCAGTTCGCGAACCACTCAGTCCAAACTTTGTGATCTACAATTTTCGCTCACCTTTAATGTGACTGGCGCGCCTGCTTGGTTCTCACGATCTTACTTGCTTTGTTATTCAATGTTACATTTCTGCTAAGGACGCTGACGATTTAAGTTCTCATTGCAACCGTTGAAAAAAATCAAGAGGTTTGTCCTCAAACTTGCCATGCATAGTCTTCAGGGGCGGAATTCTCCGACCTCCAGCAGGGTCGGAGAATCGCCTGGGGCCGCCGAAAATCCCGCCCCCGCCGTGACAGAGATTCTCCGCCACCCAGGAAGTGGTGGCGGCGGTAATCACGCCACTCTGATCGGCGAGGCCCCTGTGGCGATTCTCCGGCCCGGATGGGCCGAAGTCCCGCCGCTGGGAGGCCTCTCCCACCGCCGAGGTTTGAACAACCTCTGGTGGCGGCGGGATCGGCGGCGTGAGCGGGCCTCCGGGATCCTGGGGGGGGCGGGGGGCGCCAGTCTTCTGGTGCCAACCGCTCCGGCGCGGGGCTAGCCCCCAAAGGTGTGGAGAATTCCCCACCTTTGGGGAGGCCCGACCCCGGAGTGGTTGGCGCCACTTCCCTACGCCGAGACCCCCCGTCACGCCGGTAGGGGAGAATCCCGCCCCAGATGTCTGTTAAGTTGTGAGGGTTTAAAACTTTCATTTGCCAGTACTTCCCTGCATATAACATACATGGGCATGTGACGTCAGTGTACCTGCTCGCTGCCACCACTCCAGGCGGGAAGACTCCCTTGATTTAAAACAGAATCTGCCGCTGTGTCAGTGTGGCGATGACAGGAGGAGGCGGTCCGCTCTACTGAGCTCCAGGCCTGCACATTGCTGAGGGGGCATGTATGAGCGGGATGGCCGGAATTCTGAAAACCCGTTGCAGCCAACATATTTAAAAGCTGGAGTCGCAGCCATTGGGCACTACTTCCTGTGATCGGGAACCCCGCGGCGCATGGCTGCGCGTTCCTCCTGAAACACTCCCGCACCCCGCCCGGGGATTGCAACCCTGGGTTTGAAAATGACTGCTGTAAGGTGTTGTGAAACATTTGGGGAGATTCAGCTCTGACAGTAGTTAAGTGAAGATTGTTTGGAACTATTTAAAATTAGCAATACTGTTTCTTAGTTAAGTGTACTTTACTTTGTTATTGTTTGTTTCATTTCTTAACAAACAGCATTTTTTTAAACATCTGGGACATAATTTCAAACTTTTCCTCACATTATACGAAATTTCAAAAATATAGTTGAGGGCAGTTGTTTCAAGTTCCCCTTCTGGGCTTTGGAACAGCATCAATCTTTCTGAAGGAGGGTTAGGTTTCAGCATGCTGAGGCTGCTCGCGGGGATCGGATATCGGAGCATTGCAACAGGTTTGGCATCCAGCGCTCCATTCTCCATTAGATCAGAGCGGCGATGAATGGAGAACCAATTCCCTGAAGTGTCAAAAATGGAGAATTCTGCTGTAAGTGTGGTCTAACCTATGTACAGAATTCCTGTCACTGTAGTTGAAGAGTATTGGAAGTTCCGTTTCAAGAACCAAAGCATTTTGCATGCTTCAGAGGCTGCATTTTGAGCTTTATAATAATAATTAGTGTCACAAGTGGGTTTACATTAACACTGCAATGAAGCTACTGTGAAAATCCCCTAGTCGCCACACTTTGGCACCTGTTCGGGTACACTGAGGGAGAATTCAGAATTTCCAATTCACCTAACAATCAGGAAAATCTCAGCAAGTCTGGCAGCATCTGTCGGGAGAGAAAAGAGCTAACGTTTCGAGTCCGATGACTCTTTGTCAAAGCTAACAGACAGAGAGAGTGGGAAATATTTATACTGTGGAGTGAGGATGAAAGATGAGTCATAGCCACAGAAACCCAGGGAAACCGGGTGCTAATGGCCACAGAAACCAAGGGGAAAGAGTGTTAATGGCAGTCCCCAGAGAGGACAAGAGATGTGAAAGGTCAAACAGCAGGGAAACTAACATCAGAGGATGAACTGTAGGTGTGGGGCGAGAGGAAGGGGGAAGCAAAGAGGAGAAAGGTGCAGGAAAGGTGGTTAAGATTGGGGGGGGGGAATTAAATGTATATTAAGAAAGAAAGAAAGGGTAAAAGACAGTTAAAATGAAATGAAAACAAATGGGTCGAGGTGGGGCTGACCATCTGAAGTTGTTGAATTCGATGTTCAAGCTGGAAGGCTGTAGTGTGCCTAACCGGAAGATGAGATATTGTTCCTCCAGTTTGCGTTGAGCTTCACTGGAACATTGCAGCAGGCCAAGAGCAGACATATGGGCATGGGAGCAGGGTCTTTTGTTAAAATGGTAAGCAACAGGAAGGTCAGGATCCTGAATGCGCACAGACCGAAGATGCTCAGCAAAGCGATCACCCAGTCTGCGTTTGGTCTCTTCCATATATAGGAGACCACATTGGGAGCAGCGAATGCAGTAGCCAAGATTGAAAGAGGTGCAAGTGAAACACTGGTGAACCTGGAATGAGTGTTTTGGGCCTGGGATGTTAAGCATGGAAGAGGTAAAGAGCAGGTGTTACAACTTCTGCGATTGCATGGGAAGGTGCCATGGGGAGAGGTACTGGGTATGGTGGAGGAGTGGACTAGATTGTCTCGGAGGGAACGGTCTCTGCGGAATGCTGACAGAGGGAGTGAAGGGAAGATGTGTTTGGTGGTGGCATCACGCTGGAGTTGGCGAAAATGGCGGAGGATTATGTTTTGCACATGGAGGCTGGTGGGATGAAATGTGAGAACGAGGGGGACTCTATCCTTGTTCTGGGAGGGAGGGGGCGAGGGTAGTGGCGCGGGAGATGGACCGCACACTGTTGAGGGCCCTGTCCACAACTGTAGGTGGGAAATCACGGTCGAGGAAGAAGGAACACATTTTTGAAGCACCATTTTGGAAAGTGGCATCGTCGGAACAAATGTGACGAAGGCGAAGGAGTGCGAAGGGTGCGAAGAGCTGGAGTCCAGATTGCTGTGGGAGTCAGTGGGCTTGTAGTGGATATCCATCCCTTTCTCTCAACTCCTTCGCCTCCGTCGCATTTGTTCCGACGATGCCACGTTCCAAAATGGTGCCTCGAAAATGTGTTCCTTTTTCCTCGACCGTGATTTCCCACCTACGGATACGATGCCACCTGGGCACCTTGACATAGCCAGGATGGCACCTGGGTGGCACTGCCAGGGTGCCTGGGTAGTATCAGGGGTGCCCAAGTACCACCCTGTCCAAAGCCCGACCTCCCATGGGCCCCCGATCACCTGAGAGACTGCCTCCCCCTCCCAAGTGCTGGTATGTTTGTTTTGGGCTCACCGATGCTAAACAACACCAGCTCGATGACTCCAGGGCGAGGCCATTAGATCCCGGCCATTGGCTAACTCCAGTACACACATAGTCAAGCGAGCCTGACTGCTCACTCGAATATGCAGATCTGTATCCGGCCCATTGTGGGCAGGATCGAGCTCACATAACCTCGCACAATCGCAGTAGATCTCACGAGGCGTGACCGATAAATCTCGCCAGAGGCCTCTTGCGAAATTTACCGTCCCAAGTCAGGCTCGTCGAGGCTGGTATAGATTGCACCCCTATGTTAAATAAGGCAGAGATATCTTTTGTTTATAACATGTTCTCATCATGGGCCGGATACTCTAATCCCGCGGCAGAGTGTCCACGTCATCGTAAACGCTGCCGCTCCAGATGCTGATCCCAGCGCGAACTGAGCACCGCGGGATCCGTGCATGCAGTGGCTTCCTTCCACGTGCCAGCCCCCACGCAACATGGCGCAGGACTACAGGGGCCGGCGCGGAAGAAACGAGGCCCCCAGCTACAGAGGCCGGCCCGCCAATCGGTGGGCCCCGATCGCCACATCGGAAGCCCCCCCTGGGGTCGGACCCGCCCCCCCTCCCCCCCCGACAGGAGGCCCCCAACCCTTCCACACTGAGGTCCTGCTGGCTGAGTGCCGGTGTGAACAGCGCTGGCAGGCCTCAGCGTTTTTACAACGGCCATCCTGGGCCAAGAATCGCCGGCCCGGCTCTGCGGAGAATCGCGTGCCGGCGTCGGGGCGGCATGGCGCGATTCACGCTGGTTGCGGGGATTCTCCGGCCCTGCCCCGGGCTGAGAGAATCCTGCCCCTTGTGTTTTCATTTTACAGCAGTTTTAAAATGTACAAACTTTCCCAAATAGCGCTGGTGGCCACAGCTTCGATTTTCAATTTAGCAGTTATTGCGTTTGGTCAGTCATGACTGCGCATTGCTTGTGACCTCACTACAGTTTTCTGAGTCATGGAAAAGTCACTTTGAGAGAGTGTGTATTGTGACACAGGTAAGATGCTCCTTAGTCCACCTCCCACAATTTTAATCTGCTGCCCAAGTGATGGTGGCGTTTTGACAGGAGGTCCAAATTTAGATCTTGACGTGGGCACCAGTTCATAGAATCATAGAATGCCTACAATGCAGAAGGAGGCCATTCGGCCCATCAGGTCTGCACCTACTCTTCAAATGAGCACTCTACCCATGTCCACTCCCCCGTTCACCCCGCCCTATCCCCATAGCCTAACCTGCACACTCATGGATACTAAAGTGCAATTTAACATGGCCAATCCACCGCACATCTTTGGACTGTGGGAGGAAACCGGAGCACCCGGAGGAAACCCACACAGACACGGGGAGAACGTACAAACTCCACACTGAATTAAACCTGGGTCCCTGGCAGTGTGCCACCGTGCCACCAATTCTGCCACTCCATTCTTTCTGTGATCATGAGGGCTGTTTTTGGGGTGGACAAAGTGTACACCTGCCCAGACCACTATGCTGTGGATAGGATTATGACAAAGGCCCAGCATTCCTTGGCCCTGTCAGAAATCCCACTTCAACCTCCTTCCCAGTACCTCATTACAACCAAAGCACTTGAGTCCCTTTTTGGCAAGTGACTTTATGTGTCACAGCATTCTGTAATTAATTATCAGGTTTCTGCATTTGGTGCATGATAAGTCATTACCTGTTACTTAGTCATGTGTTTAATTAATGCATACATTATATTAAATCTATTAAACTAATACATAAATAAGTCTGTAATTTAGAGATCAGGAACATAACCCACGCTTATTACATGCTTTCTTACAGGAAAGTTACTTTTGTTTCGCACTTTTTTTCAGGAACACAATACATGGAAGCTGAGTGGATAAATGCACCATGTGGTGAGACATTTGCCTATGAAAACTACTTCAATCTCTCACTAGCCCTGAGTAAGTATTAATGCAGTTTAATGTAAAATGCTGCAGGTTTTTAAAAAAGTAATTTAAGGAATGTGGGCATTGCTAGCTACACCAGCATTTATTGTCCATCCTTAGTTGCCCTTGAGAAAATAGCTCTCTCCAAATGGTGCGGAAATAGTTATGATTGGGGCTGAAAAACACAGAACCTTACTAGAGTACTCAATGTTCAACTCTGTCCAACCAATGCAGCAATCAGCAAAGCCAGTAATGTGCTCGACTATGTTGTCAAAATTGTAGCAAAATAAATTGTGATGAAACTGTTGAGTGTTCTGGCCAGACCATACCTTGAGAACACACCATATGTCCAGTACTGATTGCTGACACAGGAGACAATTCAGCATGGGAGGCAGTGCAGAACCAACCAGAGAACCGACCGTTAGTGTCAAGGCTCTGATTCATCAAGAAAACGTTCAAGCTCGGATTTTCAACCTGGAAAGGAAGTAATAATAATCGCTTATTGTCACAAGTATTGTCAATGAAGTTACTGTGAAAAGCCCCTAGCCGCCACATTCCGGCGCCTGTTCGGGGAGGCCGGTACGGGAATTGAACCCGCGCTGCTGGCCTTGTTCTGCAGTGCAAGCCAGCTGTTTAGCCCACTGTGCTAAACCAGCCCCAGAAGTATCTGAAAGGTGGTGTTTTAGAGATGTATAAAACAATTAAGGGAACAAAAGCAATAATTCTGTAGTATTACTGTAAACTGTGTCAGTAGGGTAAGGGGACACAGGCTCAAATTAGTACAGAATAAATTTCGAACTAATATTAGGATATTATTCTTCACACAAATAATCAATGTTTGGAATTGAATTCCAGACGCTGAATTGATATCTCCTCTGACACACAGCTCCTCTGTCCACAACCAGGTCAACACTGCAATGAGAGGTCAATGGTTTTGACAGAATCCAAACTGATCATCAGTGAGCAAGTTACGAATGAGTAAGTTTAGTCAGTAGTCCCATTGATGACTCTTCTTGACTTCTGCCGTTCTCCCTTACTTATCCGCAGCTCTTCGTCATTTGCAGAATCCTCTATTCCCTTCACTCGTGTACTCCCTGAGCACATTCAAACTGCACTAAAAGCTGCAAATAATTACATAAATTGCTGATGAATGAAAATGGAGTGCAATTGTCACATTATTGGTGCAGTTGTCACATTCTTGTTTTGGCAAGAATTGCACCAGTCCTTAACCATTTAAAACTGACTTACATTTGGGCAGGCCATGTGACCCCCTTGTTCCTTGCAAAGTCTGCATCTAAGTTTCCAAACTGACCACAATATGGGGGCCCTTCAATGGTTCAGCTCTTGTTGAAAAGTGTGGATACATGAAAGTCACGTAAAAATAACATAGGTTCAGCGGGGAATTCATCCATGTCTGAATAATCATGAGACTGAGTCTATCCCAGGGTGCTGAAGAACAGGCTAATGACATCCCTCCCTGCAACTACATGCTTTGTTTTGCTACCAGTCCAGCTCACAGTTTGCTCTTGGATCATGAATATATATTTACTGACAACCAAGGAATGGTTTCTTCCGAATACCCTTCCTGGTGATCTTGCCACTGCTTAAAATTACCAGACTTGTGTGCATCAACCCTGCCCTCTCCTGTCACAAATGAATATAATCACATAGGTGTGAGTCATGCACCTTACTCTCAACTGATGTGGGAGAATAAACAAGCCTGCCCAATTTCCATGAATGAATGTAACCAAAACACAAACTGGAGCTGAGTGCCATATAATTAAACACACTGAATCCTCTGTAGTTGAGCAAATCAACAGATGGGAGATCAACCCAGGCCTAGGCTCTAATGAAACACTTCATGTTAATTAACAGCACGATTCTGCCACTTATCTCCACGGCAACAAGACCCTGTCTCAAAATCGAGGAAATGGATGGTATTTGTAATTGAAATGGAAAACACGATGAAGCAAAGCGAGAGATATGAAAGGGATAGAAGAAAACGATATTGATTCAGACAATGTGCATTTTGAGGTAAATGTAACATAATAATCAACGCGACAACCAGATAATCATGTACCCCATACAGGAATAGAACCAGAGGATGATAGAAAGCGTACTGTGCAGAAAGAGGCCATTCAGCCCATCGTGTCAACAAAGAGGAAAAAGAAACTAGTCTTTAATTTCAATCCCACTTTCCAGCAAATGATCTGTAGTCTAATAATAACTACTTATTGTCACAAGTAGGCTTCAATGAAGTTATTGTGAAAAGCCCCTAGTTGCCACATTCTGGTGCCTGTTCGGGGAGGCCAGCATGGGAATTGAGCCCGTGCTGCTGGCATTGTTCTGCATTGTAATCCAGCCCACTGTGCTAAACCAGCCCCAGCAGGTTACAGCCCTTTCGATTCAGATCCAGGTGCCTGTTAAATGAGTTGAGCATTTCAGCCTCAACCACCAACTCAGGCAGTGAATTCCGGATGGCCACCACCATCTTTTCCTCATGGCCCCTCTAATCTTTCTCTATTCAAGAAAGATTGCTGATAAAGTATATAATTAATAGGGTAAGCTGGCTGGTGGAGACCTATTGTCTATTAAAGACACTTGACCACATCAACGATGGAAGTGCGATCAGACAATCCAATTGACTCGAATGGGTTGTTCTTCCTCCTCAAATCCCTCCTGCCATCCCTTCCATCAACCTTTCCAGTAAAACAGATATAAACATGTGCTTACTAACCACTAAAACTGAGCCAATCAGTGCCTCAGCCTATTAAAAATGCAGAGAACCCAGAATTGAAAATAAATTCATATATATCTTAAGAGGAGAAATGAAGAATGGAAATAGTCCTTTATTCATTCAACGAGTGTGAATGTCGCTGGCAAGACCAGCATTTATTACCAACCCCAATTGCTCTTGTGGAGTTGATGGTGAGCCGCCATCTGAAACCGCCACACCCCATTTGATGTAGTCATATTTGCAGTGCTGCTCAGTAAAAAGACGATGAAAGGTGTGGATGAACAGAGAGGTCTGGAGGTCAAACAAGTCACTTAAGGAAATTTAAACTCAAGGCATTGCTTAATCAGGAGCCAATGAAGGTCAGGGGGCAGAGGAACACTGAATGAGCAATGTCTGGTGCAAGGATATGGTGATGGAGCTCTGGGTGACCACAACTTTATGGAGGGTAGAATATGAGAAGTTAAGCAACGTGCTGGAATTAGCAAGTCCAGGATGATGGTTTGCGATCTTCATCGGTCCTTCAATTTGATGTGGATGTGGCAGGAAGAGTTCAAACTGAAGGTCACAGGTTCAGCCATTAGTGGAATCGGATTGCTCGAGTTAGGTGGATTTCCATAGTTCTCTGTCAAGCCACTACGGGGTAACTTTGCTTTAGCATAAGGGGATGATGGAACTGTTTCACTCTGCAGGAGTCGTGTCAAGGTTTGTACGTGTAAGATGGACAGTAAGATGCAAACCTCCTGGCACCACCGAGTACAGGAAAATCAGCACCTTCAAAAGAGAAGAGAAAGAAAAAGACATTTGGGCAGCACACTGGCACAGTGGTTGCTGCCTCACAGTGCCAGGGATCCGGGTTCAGGTCACTATCTAGGTGCAGTCTGTACATTCTCCCCGTGTCTGTGTGGGTTTCCTCTGTGTACTTCGGTTTCCTCCCGCAAGTCCCGAAAGACGTGTTGTTAGGTGAATTGGACATTCTGAATTCTCCCTCTATGTTAATGGCAGAACTGGCTCCGGAAAGTGGCGACTCGGGGCTTTTCACAGTAAGTTCACTTGTGAAAATAAAGATTATTAAAAGATTATTAATTCCAGCCTTGGGTTACTGTCTGTGTGGAGTTTGCATGTTCTGCCCATGTCTGTGTGGGTTTATTCCGGGTGCTCCGGTTTCCTCCCACAGTCCAAAGGTGTGCAGGTTAGGTGGATTGGCCATGCTGAATTGCTCCTTCATGTCCAAAAAATGTGTAGGTTAGATTGAGGGGTTAATGGGATAGGTTGGGGGAGTGAGCTTGGGTGAAGTACTCTTTCAGAGGGTCGGTGCAGACTTGATGGGCTTAATGACTTCCTTCTGCACTGTCGGGATTGTATGATTTCGGAGAGAGCACAACCCCACAAAGCTGGTATCATCCATGGCAAACACTACTAACCATTCACTAGCTACTGAGAAAAGAGAGGCACAGCCATCTCTCGAGAATTCCTGTTGCCTTGCTAAATTAAGGGATGAATAGAATTGTTTGCCAACTATAAATGTTTTTATTTGTCAAATGGATCGTTTGAAAGAGCATCGCCTTGCAAGACAGTCTGCCTGGCTTGTAAATAGGGGAAAGTACAATGGTGTGATGATTGATGCCAATTAGGCCAGTCTGCTGTGGCAGACATGACCTAAATTTATCGTTTTAATAAAAAGGACGATAAAGAAACAGAAAGTGTGATACAGTCCTATACAACTCATCAGGGACAGATCTCAAAATGAAGCAGAGCATTGTGATGTTTAATTAATCTGAATGCTATAAGACTCAGCACCAAGCAGAGGGCGGGTTACATGGGAATACACCTGCCCAAAGTCAGTCAAGTGTGAAAGTATTGGAATATTGTATTTGCCTTCCAACGTTAATAGTGGTTTTTCAATGCAGGAAATTCACCCTTTCATTTCACACTGTGCTAGTGTATCTAGCATTCCCAGGTCAGATTAGATACAGGTTAGAAGTGAAGAAATACAATGTGCAACAACGTTATTTAATCCTAGCCGTGATGTCCTATTGTACCAGTGTGACATGTCTCTTCCCCATACGCCAATTGCCTTGTCGGATCTCTGAACGGGATTGCTACATAGATTGGTCACGGCAATGAGGCATTTCCGCAAACTAGTTTCACTTAGGGCACAAACTTTCATCCCATGATTCTGGTTACAATCAATCCAACACACACAAAGGGAAGGGAATGGGTTACAGTCACATTGGCAATGAGGATGACAGCACTAATGCCTCAGAGCATTGCACAAGAGGGAATAAGCTTTTGATTTCTGTTCCGTTCAGTTCAATATATGAATATCATTAAGTGCAAGTAACCAACAGGAGGGCAAATGGGATAAGTGAAGCAAACCGAAACATCGAGTAAGTGGCACAGTGGTATTGTTGCTGGACTAGTAATCCAGAGACTCAGAGGTAATACTCTGGGGGTCCTGGTTCAAATCCCACAGGGATTGGTGGAATTTAAATTCAATAAAAAATGGAATTAAAAGTCTAGAGGTGACTTATTGTCACAGAGTAATTGCTAATTGCTGGCTTGAGGACCACTGAATACACACTGGGCAATGGGGACTTCTAAAGTGGATGGGGTAAAAGATAGAAGTTTGTGAACGAAGAGGGAATAAAATACACCAAAATAAGACAAAAAGGTGAACGCTAACATATTAATCTGCAGTACAGTGAGATCCACCAGGTACCTGTGTTCCCAACCAAGTAAATGTATCCTTTTGATAAACGGATACATCTTTGACCAGGTCACATAATTCCCCTGGCTTGCAGTTATTTTAATAAAACAAAAACTATTGTCAGCTATGAGTAATAGTTGTCTGAAGCACTTCAAGAGTATTTCACCAAGCTCGTAAACGCGCAGGGATTATGCAGAAGAGAATCACATTATAAATATTTTACTACCAGCTCTGGAGAAGGAGATAATTGCCTCAGCAAAAAGATTACTTGTTCAACTCCAATTGACCATATTGAAATAGTTCGGTGTGACCTGCCCTTCGAGGTGCCTCGAAATTTAATCTGTGAATCTGCTGAAAATTATCTTTTATTTTGATTATTTTAATTGCTCCTGCGTAACCCGCCCATTTACATTCTGGAATTGGTTTCAGAGTATCGGCAGCAACACAGCTTAAGCTCACTGCTGTTTTTTCTGGCCATAGAAACTGCCGCCCCCCCCCCCCCCCCCCCCCCCCCCCCCAATCCCCCAGGCTGCCATTACCGTCAGCAACTTACAATAGGGAAACTGGGAGAAACCACTTTACCCAGAGGGTGGTGAGACTATAGAACTCGCCACCACATGGGGTAGATGAGACAAATAACATTTATGCAGTTAAGATGGCATTAGTTAAGCGCATGACTGGGGAAGGAATTGGAGGACATGCTGATAAGGTGAGATGAAGAGGGATGGCAGGTGGCTCATGTAGCGGACCGAGGCAGGCCAGCATGGACCGGTTGGGACAAATGGCCTGTTTTAGTGCTATACACGCTATGTCAAAAAAAAGTGTGAATTGTTATAAAAGGGGATGGTGTGGCACAGTGAACCAGAATCTTGGAATAGGTGCAGTGTGTCTGATCTTGGTTTGAAGTGAGGAGAATCTTTTGGTGAGCTGGGGGTTAGATGATATGGGAAAGTGACGATTAAGGGAACAGCATACGGGAGTTATTGCCTAGCATCCCAATCAGCCCGTGATGCCTGGACATTGGTCCTGAACACTGCGGGAGGCAACACCACAGACGCAGCAGCCAACATCCGAACACCCAGGGGATGAGCCTCGGCCCCGGGGAGATGTCCGCGGCTGGAGGATGGGTGAGTGCAACAGGGACGGAACCTGCGACCGGTCCAGGTAACATTATGTGCGGGTGTCTGGGGTGCAGGCTGTGAGGTCTGGTGAGTGGGGCCCCCCGCTGCAGCCAGGTGTACGTGGGCACGGTGCGCCAGGTTTTGGGGGGTGGGGGGGGGGGGGGGGGAGGTGGAGCAATGGGGGAATGGAGGGTTCCGGGGTGGAAGACATCGCTGTTTGTCAGTTTCACACCTCTCCCAATTCCTTACAGAAGTTGAACAGTATGGATGATATTTTGGACCCCGTTGAACTTGTCTTAGTGGTGCTACTGGCAGGCCGGGCGACCAGGCGCTGGAAAAGGTAGCCGCAGTATCGAGGCAGTAGCCCACGTTCAGGGCCCGCCCCACACCCTGAGGACCTGGCCGCCCATCAGGCCAGGGTGAGACCTACTTAGAAACCTTTTCATTGAATCGCGCCCTCTGCCACCTCAACTATTCCACAGTCAACACTTTCTGCATCAAGAAGTTCCTCGTGAATTTCTATTGGATTTGTAACAACCTTTTATGTGTGACCCAAGATTTTGGAGCCCCAACCCGTCGGTACAAAGAGCCTCCCTTCATTTATCCTATCAAAACCCGTCATAATTTTAAAGGACGCCAAAAGATCAGACTTTAACCTTCTCTTTTCTAGAGAAAAGAACCCCAACCTGATTAGTATTTCCTGCTAGTTATAACTTGTCAATTCCAGTATAATCCTTATAAGTCTTTCTTGAACCTTCCCCAGTGCCCCCATATTCTTTTTATAGTTAGGAATGTCAGAACAGTGCTCTTAGTGACTAATGTTCTCCCCTGCCTTTGCAATTCTCCCTGTCACTCTCTTTTCCAGTCCAATCTTGATACGTTGGTACTCTTCCCTCCCGCCACCACCCCTAAGTTAACCCTCTCCTCCCCTCACCCCATTCTTGGTGCCACTCAGCCTTGCAACTACCTCTTCATTAATGATTTTCCTACCCACCCTCCCCAGCCCAAAGCGCCAGTCCTAGGATCTCTTCCCAAAAGCATTGCTCCAAACCTCTGCTCCTTTCCTCTCCTCATTGCGGAAGTGTATTCCTCTCACCATGCAGCCTGCTAGGTTTGATTTGATTTGATTTATTATTGTCACATGTATTAATATAGTCAAAAGTATTATTTCTTGCATGCTGCACAAACAATGCATACCGTACAGAGGGAAAGGAGAGACTGCAGAATATAATGGTTACAGTTATAGCAAGGTGTAGAGAAAAGATCAACTTAATACGAGGTAGGTCCATTCAAAAGTCTGATGGCAGCAGGGAAGAAGCTGTTCTTGAGTCGGTTGGTACGTGACCTCAAACTTTGGTATCTTGTATCAGGTATCTTTTTCTGGATGGAAGAAGGTGGAAGAGAGTATGTCCGGGGTGCGTGGGGTCCTTAATTATGCTGGCTGCCTTTCCTAGGCAGTGGAAATTATAGATAGAGTCAATGGATGGGAGGCTGGTTTGCGTGATGGACTGGGCTACATTCACAATCTGTCGTAGTTTCCAGCGGTGTTGGGCAGAGCAGGTTCCATACTAAGCTGTGATACAACCAGAAATAACGCTTTCTATGGTGCATCTGTAGAAGTTGGTGAGAGTCGTAGCTGACATGCCAAATTTCCTTAATCTTCTAAGAAAGTAGAGTCGTTGGTGGGCTTTCTTAACTATAGTGTCGGCATGGGGGGGGGGGGGGGGGGGGGGACCAGGACAGGTTGTTGTTGATCTGGACACCTAAAAACTTGAAGCTCTCAACCCTTTCTACTTCGTTCCCATTGCTGTAGGCAGCGGCAAGTTCTTCACTACGCTTCCTGAAGTCGATGACAATTTCCTTCATTTTGTTGACATTGAGGGAGAGATTATTGTCGTCGCACCAGTTCACCAGATTCCCTATCTCATTCCTGTACTCTGTCTCATCATTGGGCAGCACGGTAGCATGGTGGTTAGCATAAATGCTTCACAGCTCCAGGGTCCCAGGTTCGATTCTCGGCTGGGTCACTGTCTGTGTGGAGTCTGCACGTTCTCCCCGTGTCTGCGTGGGTTTCCTCCGGGTGCTCCGGTTTCCTCCCACAGTCCAAAGATGTGCGGGTTAGGTGGATTGGCCATGCTAAATTGCCCGTAGTGTCCTAAAAAGTAAGGTTAAGGGGGGGTTGTTGGGTTACGGGTATAGGGTGGATACGTGGGTTTGAGTAGGGTGATCATTGCTCGGCACAACATCGAGGGCCGAAGGGCCTGTTCTGTGCTGTACTGTTCTATGTTCTATGTTCTATGTTCTATTGTTTGAAATCCAACCCACTACGGTGGTGTCATCAGCAAATTTGAAAATTGAGTTGGAGGGAAACTTGGCCACACAGTAAGGAGTACAGTAGGAGGCTGAGGACACAGCCTTGTGGGGCACCGGTGTTGAGGATGATCGTGGAAGAGGTGCTGTTGCCCATCCGTACTGATTGTGGCCGGTGGGTTAGAAAGTTCAGGATCCAGTCGCAGAGGGAGGAGCCGAGGTCAAGGCCATGGAGTTTGGAGATGGGTTTCGTCGGAATGATGGTGTTGAAGGCTGAGCTGTAGTCAATAAATAGGAGTCTGACATAGAACATAGAACATATAGTGCAGAAGGAGGCCATTCGGCCCATTGAGTCTGCACTGACCCACTTAAGCCCTCACTTCCACCCTATCCAAGGAAACCAATAATACCTCCTAACCTTTTTTGACACTGAGGGCAATTTATCATGGCCAATCCACCTAATCTGCACATCTTTGGACTGTGGGAGGAAACCGGAGCACCCGGAGGAAACTCCACACAGACAGTGACCCAGCATGGAATTGAACCTGGGACCCTGGCGCTGTGAAGCCACAGTGATAATCACTTGTGCTACTGTGCTAACACATTGGTGACTTTGTTATTCCAGATGTTCCAGGGTAGAGTGCAGGGCCATGGAGATGACGTCTGTTGTGGACCTGTTGCAGCGGTAGGCGAACTGTAGTGGATCAAGGCAATCTGGGAGGCTGGAATTGATTTGTGCCATGACTAACCTTTCGAAGCACTTCATGATGATGGATGTCAGGTACAGGGATGGTCGCCCTCTTGAAACAGATAGGGACCTCAGATTGTTGTAAAGAGAGGTAGAAGATGTCTGCGAATACCCCCGCCAGCTGATCTGCGCAAGACCTGAGTGCTCGTACCCCATCCGGGCCAGTGACTTTCCGTGGGTTGACCGTCGAGAAGGCTGCTCTGACGTCTGCAATGGTGATCTCAGATACAAGTTCTTCCGAGGCTTCTGGGATGGAGTGCTCGCTCTCGCTGACCTCTTGCTCAAAGCGTGCATATCATCAGGGAGGGGTGCATTGGAACCGGCGATTTTACATGCCTTCATCTTGTAGCCCGTTATGTCTTGCAGACCTTGCTGGGTGGGTGGGCAGTTCACGTGGCTGCGATCAGCTGACTTAAGAGTTGGGGATACATTTAAGTTGTCCTTCGACCATATATGGTTCAATATCATGATTTCAGTATAAATTGAGGGTCGCTGTTCTATTCAAGAACAAAGAACAAAGAAAATTACAGCACAGGAACAGGCCCTTCGGCCCTCCCAGCCTGCACCAATCCAGATCCTTTATCTAAACCTGTTGCCTATTTTCCAAGGATCTACTTCTCTCTGTTCCCCTCCCGTTCATATATCTATCTAGATGAATCTTAAATGATGCTATCGTACCCGCCTCTACCACCTCCGCCGGCAAAGCGTTCCAGGCACCCACCACCCTCTGCGTAAAAAACTTCCCACGCACATCTCCCTTAAACTTTCCACCTCCCACCTTGAAATCGTGACCCCCCTTGTAATTGACACCCCCACTCTTGGAAAAAGCTTGTTACTATCCACCCTGTCCATACCTCTCATAATTTTGTAGACCTCAATCAGGTCCCCCCTCAACCTCCGTCTTTCCAATGAAAACAATCCTAATCTACTCAACCTTTCTTCATAGCTAGCACCCTCCGTACCAGGCAACATCCTGGTGAACCTCCTCTGCACCCTCTCTAAAGCATCCACATCCTTCTGGTAATGTGGCGACCAGAACTGCACGCAGTATTCCAAATGTAGCCTAACCAAAGTCCTATACAACTGTAACATGATCTACCGACTCTTGTACTCAATACCCCGTTCGATGAAGGCAAGCATGCTGTATGCCTTCTTGACTACTCTATCGACCTGCATTGCCACCTTCAGGGTACAATGGACCTGAACTGCCAGATCACTCTGTACATCAATTTTCCCCAGGACTCTTCCATTGACCATAGAGTCCACTCTTGAGTTAGATCTTCCAAAATTCATCATCTTGCAATTGCCTGGATTGAACTCCATCTGCCATTTCTCGGCCCAACTCTCCAATCTATCTATATTTTGTTGTATTCCCTGACAGTCCTCCTCGCTATCTGCAACTCCACCAATCTTAGTATCATCTGCAAACTTGCTCATCAGACCACTTATACCTTCATCCAGATCATTTATATATATCACAAACAACAGTGGTCCGAGCACGGATCCCTGTGGAACACCACTAGTCACCTTTCTCCATTTTGAGACACTCCCTTCCACCACTACCCTGTCTCCTGTTGCCCAGCCAGTTCTTTATCCATCTAGCTAGTACAAACAAAGGGACTACATGAGCAATTCTCCAGTCCTCCGGGACCTCACCCGTGCTCAAGGATGCTGCAAAGATATCTGTTAAAGCCCCAGCTATTTCGTCCCTCGCTTCCCTCAGTAACCTGGGATAGATCCCATCCGGTCCTGGGGACTTGTCCACCTTAATGCCTTTTCGAATACCCAAAACCTCCCCTTCCTTATGCCGACATGACCTAGAGTATTTAAACATCCATCGCTAGCCTCAACATCCGTCATGTCCCTCTCCTTGGTGAATACCGATGCAAAGTACTCATTAAGAATCTCACTCATTTCCTCTGACTCCACGCATAAATTCCCTCTTTTGTCTTCGAGTGGGCCAATCCTTTCTCTAATTACCCTCTTGCTCCTTATATACGAATAAAAATCTTTGGGATTTTCATTAACCCTGTTAGCCAAAGATATTTCATGACCCCTTTTAGCCCTCTTTATTGTACGTTTGAAATTTGTCCTACTTTCCCGATATTCCTCCAAAGCTTCATCAGTTTTGAGTCGCCTCAATCTTATGTATGCTTCCTTTTTCATCTTAGCTAGTCTCACAATTCCACCCGTCATCCATGGTTCCCTAATCTTGCCATTTCTATCTCTCATTTTCACAGGAACATGTCTGTCCTGCAGACATTCCTCTAGGAATTCCTCTAGGAATGAACCCAGAGCTTTGTTTGTTATCTTTGTTTGCATTTATACTTCGTGATTTGTATATCTGTACCTCCAGATTGTCCTATCCCATTCAAAGGAGCATTTTCTAAGGAGTTTGGAGCCTCTTTATTCTTCCTATCAAATATATCACCTTGCACTGAGATTCATTTACATGCCCATTCTATATGTTTATTAACATCTTGCTGCATTTTATTTATAATCGTCTCTGTATTAACTACATCTTCCTGATTTGATGTCCCAAATTCAGACCAAACCTATGCGTCTACAACATGGGACCAAATCAAAGGGAATCCAAATAGATTATGCCTGCTGTATTACCTGTATCTAATAATAATTAATACTCGCTTATTGTTACAAGTAGGCTCCAATGAAGTTACTGCGAAAAGCCCCTGGTCGCCACATTCTGGCACCTGTTCGGGGAGGCCAGTACGGGAATAGAACCTGCGCTGCTGTCATTGTTCTTCATTACAAGCCAGCTGTTTAGCCCACTGTGCAAAACCAACCCGAAGCTGGTCAGCCTTGATCTAACTGAATGGTGGCACAGGCTCAAAAGACTCAATGGCCCACTCTTGTTCCTAATGCTTTCTATTTCTATAAGTGCACGCAACATTCACAGGATGTGGGTGTCACTGGCTGGTCCAGCATTTATCGACCATCCCTGACTGCCCTTGAACTGAGTGGCTTGATAGGCCATTTCAGAGGGCTTTTAACCTTCCCCAAAAGGACATGAGTGAACATGATGGGTTTTTACAACAACGGCCGAACGTTTCATGGTCAACATTAAGACTTTTAATTCCAGGTCTTTATGGAATTCACATTTCACCATCTGCCACGGTTCCGTATGCCCCAAAGGTTTACCCTGGTTCTCGGGATTGCTAGTCCAGTGAAAGTACCACTACGTCACTGCCTCCCCTGCAGTGCAGATTTGCAGCACCCAGATGTGGCAGCTGTGTACCCACCATTCGGACTGGCAGTGCAGCATAACCATAGGCTCAAACACATTCGCTCGGGAGGCTCCTCCTTGTCTACTTCAGGCACAAAGAATTGTCAATTTCAGGCAGATAAAATCGCTAATTGGTGTTAGATGTAAATTACAGGCCAGCTGCTCCAGATGGATTTGAAACTCAAGAGAAACCTTTTTCATTCTCCCTCCCGCACCTCACTGCCCCTCAAGTTGCAGCTGATCTTTGCTAACTAACTCACGGACAGGAGAATTGGAAAGGAAATGTTCATGATTAGCTCACAGTTGGAGCATTCTTGGAAAGCGATTGTAAGGATGTAATACATACCCAAATATTGCAAGCCTGAAAATTGACAGCTTTCATAATTACCAGCATAAACATTATGTTCAGCACTATCTGGAGTGAGTTGTGTGTAGTTTGAATTGGCAGTAATGATTAGTGGAAATACTGAGAGGCCTGTTGTTTATAAATGTAATGTTAGCTGCTTTGTTGCCGCAGCACTTTGTCCATAAAGTCCCATTGCCTGAACACCTCAGGAAGGCAAAAAAAAAAGATTTGAGTTTAAGTGTCACTTTATCACAAGTCTTAGAAATAATTGAAGGTGCTGCATTACCACCCTTCAATTGAAATGACTGTGATGTAGATAAATCCAGGTTTGACTATAATTAAAGACCTGCAATTCTCTGTGCCAGACAAATTAGGAATGACGGCCAAGACACACTTGAATGAGTGGTAGGGTGTTGGAGTAACGTCCAAACCAATGGATGACACCAGCCTCACTGACACCACCTCCTCCCCTAAACAGTACATCACTACCTCAGTGCTAGTCCAGGCTATCAGTCTAGATTAACTCCTGAATTACACTGATACAGGCTTCTTAAAGCTCTGTCACTTTGGTTATATCTTTGGTCAAACGCCCTTTCACTCCAGCATCAAATTCCTTAACTTCCTGATTATTATCCACCAACTGGGGTGGCACAGTGGTTAGCACTGCTGCCTCACAGCGCCAGAGACCCGTGTTCAATTCCAGCTGAGTCACTGTCTGTGTGGAGTTTGCACTTTCTCCCGTGTCAGCGTGGGTTTCCTCCGGGTGCTCCGGTTTCCTCCCACAGTCCAAAGATGTGCAGATTAGGTGGGTTGTCCATGCTAATTTCTCCTTAGTGTCCAAAAAGGTTGGGTGGGGTTACTGGGTTGCGGAGATGGGGTCGGGGTGTGAGCTTGGGTCGGGGTGCTCTTTCCGGGGGTCAGTGCAGACTCGATGGGCCGGGTGGCCTCCTTCTGCACTGCAGAGATTCTTTAATTCTATGAATCAATTCCACATTCCCTCCCCCGCTACCTCCATTCTGACTGTAAAGTGTGTCAAGCAATTCTTCGATTTCAGAAGCTTTGTATGAATGCAAGTTGCTATAGAAACAGAGCAGTCTTGTGGCTTAGATGTAGCATTCTTGACTTGAATCAGAAAGTTGCAGATTTAACTCCTGCTCCAGCACTTCCGAGCACGAAAGCTAAGGATAATTTGCCAGAGCAGCACTGAGGGAATGCTGCAGTGTCAGAGGGTCAGTACTGAGGGAGTGCTGCACTGTCAGCGGGTCAGTACTGAGGGAGCACTGCACTGTCGCACTGTTAGAGGGTCAGTACTGAGAGAGTGCTGCACTGTCAGCGGGTCAGTACTGAGAGAGTGCTGCACTGTCAGAGGGTCAATACTGAGGGAGTGCTGCACTGCCAGAGGGTCAGTACTGAGGGAGTGCTGCACTGTCAGAGGGTCAGTACCGAGGTAGTGCTGCACTGTCAGAGGGTCAGTACTGAGGGAATTGCGCACTGTCAGAGGGTCAGTACTGAGGGAGTGCTGCACTGTCAGAGGGTCAGTACTGAGGAAGTGCTGCACTGTCAGAGGGCCAGTGCTGAGGGAGCGCTGCACTGTCAGCGGGTCAGTACTGAGGGAGTGCTGCACTGTCAGAGGGTCAGTACTGAGAGAGTGCTGCACTGTCAGAGGGTCAGTACTGAGGGAGTGCTGCACTGTCAGAGGGTCAGTACTGAGGGAGTGCTGCACTGTCAGAGGGTCAGTACTGAGGGAATGCTGCACTGTCAGAGGGTCAGTACTGAGGGAGTGCTGCACTATCAGAGGGTCAGTACTGAGGGAGTGCTGCACTGTCAGCGGGTCAGTACTGAGGGAGCGCTGCACTGTCAGCGGGTCAGTACTGAGGTAGTGCTGCACTGTCAGAGGGTCAGTACTGAGGGAGTGCTGCACTGTCAGAGGGTCAGTACTGAGGGAGTGTTGCACTGTCAGAGGGTCAGTACTGAGGGAGTGCTGCACTGTCAGTGGATCAGTACTGAGGGAGTGCTGCACTGTCAGAGGGTCAGTACTGAGGGAGTCCTGCACTGTCAGAGGGTCAGTACTGAGGAAGTGCTGCACTGACAGCGGGTCAGTACTGAGGGATTGCGGCACTGTCAGAGGGTCAGTACTGAGGGAGTGCTGCACTGTTAGAGGGTCAGTACTGAGGGAGTGCTGCACTGTCAGCGGGTCAGTACTGAGGGAGTACTGCACTGTCAGCGGGTCAGTACTGAGGAAGTGCTGCATTGTTTGGGTCAGTACTGAGGGAGTGCTGCACTGTCAGAGGGTCTGTACAGAGGGAGTGCCGCACTGTCAGAGGGTCAGTACTGAGGGAGTGCTGCACTGTCAGAGGGTCAGTACTGAGGGAGTGCTGCACTGTCAGAGGGTCAGTACTGAGGGAGTGTTGCACTGTCAGAGGGTCAGTACTGAGGGAGTGCTGCTCTGTCAGCGGGTCAGTACTGAGGGAGTGCTGCACTATCAGAGGGTCAGTACTGAGGGAGTGCTGCACTGTCAGAGGGTGAGTACTGAGGGAGGGCTGCACTGTCAGAGGGTCAGTACTGACGGAATGCTGCACTGTCAGAGGGTCAGTACTGAGGTAATGCTGCACTGTCAGAGGGTCAGTACTGAGGGAGTGCTGCACTGTTAGAGGGTCAGTACTGAGGGAGGGCTGCACTGACAGAGGGTCAGTACTGAGGGAGTGCTGCACTGTCAGAGGGTCAGTACTGAGGGATGCTGCACTGCCAGAGGGTCAGTACTGAGGGAGTGCTGCACTGTCAGAGGGTCAGTACTGAGGGAGTGCTGCACTGTCAGAGGGTCAGTATTGAGGGAGTGCCGCACTGTCAGAGGGTCAGTACTGAGGGAGTGCTGCACTGTTAGAGGGTCAGTACTGAGGGAGGGCTGCACTGACAGAGGGTCAGTACTGAGGGAGTGCTGCACTGTCAGAGGGTCAGTACTGAGGGATGCTGCACTGCCAGAGGGTCAGTACTGAGGGAGTGCTGCACTGTCAGAGGGTCAGTACTGAGGGAGTGCTGCACTGTCAGAGGGTCAGTATTGAGGGAGTGCCGCACTGTCAGAGGGTCAGTACTGAGGGATGCTGCACTGCCAGAGGGTCAGTACTGAGGGAGGGCTGCACTGTCATAGGGTCAGTACTGAGGGAATGCTGCACTGCCAGAGGGTCAGTACTGAGGGAATGCTGCACTGTCAGAGGGTCAGTACTGAGGGAGTGCCGCACTGTCAGAGGGTCAGTACTGAGGGATGCTGCACTGCCAGAGGGTCAGTACTGAGGGAATGCTGCACTGTCAGAGGGTCAGTACTGAGGGAGCGCCGCACTGTCAGAGGGTCAGTACTGAGGGAGCGCCGCACTGTCAGAGGGTCAGTACTGAGGGATGCTGCACTGTCAGAGGGTCAGTACTGAGGGAATGCCGCACTGCCAGAGGGTCAGTACTGAGGGAGCGCCGCACTGTCAGAGGGTCAGTACTGAGGGATGCTGCACTGTCAGAGGGTCAGTACTGAGGGAATGCCGCACTGCCAGAGGGTCAGTACTGAGGGAATGCCGCACTGCCAGAGGGTCAGTACTGAGGGATGCTGCACTGCCAGAGGGTCAGTACTGAGGGAATGCCGCACTGCCAGACTGCCATTCGTTTTTGATGAGAGGTTAAACCAAGATCCTCGACGCGAATCAGTGACTCCGTTGCCCCCGCGCGTTCCCAGCAGAACGGGTGAATCGTGCACGAGCCCCAAATCGTGTTTTGCGCCAGGCAAACGTACTCCAACATACTCCACCTGGTGTGATCTGCATATTTAATTAAGCTGAACTGTTAATTTAAGTACCTGAACAGCGATTCACCCGACACCCAGGACTCACCGGGAACGCCTGGGAGACCTCGTCAGGGCTTCATTTAGTACAGCTCCACACAAATCTGGGCCTCTCAGGATATCCCCCAGGCCACTGGAGTCCCTTGGGGGGGGGGGGGGGGGGGGGGGGGGGGGTCAAGCGTAGGGCAGGGTGGACCCTGGAACTCCCCCTGGCACTGCTAACCTGTCACTCCGACAGTGCCAGCTGGGCACCCTGGCAATCCCACTCTGCAAGGCTGCCAGGAGCATTGCCAGGGGCCAAGATCAGGGAGGCCTTGCCAGATAGTTGGGGGGGGGGGGGGGGGGGGGGGGTAGGCGTTCCCAAGGCCACCCTAAGGTTAGGAGGGGTGAAAGGAACGGGGGTTGGGGGCTGAAAGGGGGGCAGGGTGGGAATATCAGGGCTGCCGGACAAAATGGCACCCCGATCTGCCAGGAGCCTTTCCTACCGGCGAGCTAAAGCTCACCAGCAGCAAATCTCTCTAGGCTCGGCCTCAGAAAGGAGAAACTCCGCATGGCCAAAGTAAAGCAGTGCTGTTGGATAAGGGGATGTTTCTCGACGCTGCAGCCACTCAGAAGCAACCCGCTAAACCCTCCGTTCAGCAAACTTGAGTCTGTTGAATTGCGCCCGCTGCCTCATGTTTTTTAAAATTCATTCACGGCATGTGGTTAGGCCTTCAGAAGGTGGTGGTGCGTTGCCTTCTTGAACCGCTGCAGTCTCTGAGGTGTAGGTATATCCACGGTGCTGTTAGGGAGGGAGGAACATGAGAGATCCCTTGGCGTTTTTTCAAAGAGAGCAGGGAATGTATACCCAGTGTCCTGGACAATATTTACCCTCAATCAACATCATTCCCTGAGACCGTTCCCTCCGACATAATCCAGTCCACTCCTCCACCATATCCGACTCCTCTCCCATCACCTATGGCATCTTCCCATGCAATCGTAGAAGGTGTAACACCTGCCCCTTTACCTCTTCCATGCTTAACTTCCCAGGCCCAAAACATTCATTCTAGGTCAGGGGTGGGCAAACTACGGCCCGCGGGCCGCATGTGGCCCGCCAAATGTCTTTATACGGCCCACCAAGTCATTAAAAAAAAAAATTTTTTTTAAGAAATTGTTTTTTTTTTAATTTAAATTTTTTTTAAAGGTTTTTGGGGGGGCTGTTGGGTTACTTACTGGTATAGGGTGGATACGTTGACTTGAGTAGGGTGATCATTGCTCGGCACAATGTCGAGGGCCGAAGGGCCTGTTCTGTGCTGTACTGTTCTATGTTCTATATGAGGCACCCAGAATCATAACCGGGTGAAGTAATTATTTTACTTAATATACTATGCGGCCCTTTAAAATTGTGAATTTCTGAATGTGGCCCTTGCACGGAAAAGTTTGCCCACCCCTGTTCTAGGTAAAGCAGTGTTTCACTTGCACCTCTTTCAATCTGGTCTATTGAATTGCCTGCTCCCAATGTGGTCTCCTCTATATCGGAGAGACCAAACGCAGACTGGGTGATCGCTTTGCTGAGCACCTTCGGTCTGGGCGCATTCAGGACCCTGACCTTCCTGTTGCTTGCCATTTTAAAACAAGACCCTGCTCCCATGCCCACATGTCTGTTCTTAGCCTGCTGCAATGTTCCACTGAAGCTCAACGCAAACTGGAGGAACAACATCTCATCTTCCGGTTAGGCACACTACAGCCTTCCGGTTTCAACATCGAATTCAACAACTTCAGATGATTAGATCTACCCCATCTCGACCCATTTGTTTTCATCCCATTTCATTTTAACTGTTTGTTTTACCATTTCTTTCTCTCTTGTCTTTCTTTATATATATTTTTAATATAATAGAATTTACAGTGCAGAAGGAGGCCATTCGGCCCATCGAGTCTGCACCAGCTCCTGGAAAGAGCAGGCTACCCAAGGTTAACACCTCCACCCTATCCCCAAAACCCAGTAACCCCACCCAATACTAAGG
This sequence comes from Scyliorhinus canicula, assembly GCF_902713615.1. Lineage (NCBI taxonomy): Eukaryota > Metazoa > Chordata > Chondrichthyes > Carcharhiniformes > Scyliorhinidae > Scyliorhinus > Scyliorhinus canicula. Next base: position 22,285,242 of record NC_052162.1, on the reverse strand, counting down.
GCAATTTTGGACACTAAGGGCAATTTATCATGGCCAATCCACGTAACCTACACATCTTTGGACTGTGGGAGGAAACCGGAGCACCCGGAGGAAACCCACGCACACACGGGGAGGATGTGCAGATTCCGCACAGACAGTGACCCAAGCCGGAATCGAACCTGGGACCCTGGAGCTGTGAAGCGATTGTGCTATCCACAATGCTAACGTGCTGCCCTTAAACCACCCCCCCATCTTATCCACCTTTCCTTGCCCTTTTTCCCCTTTGCTTCCCCCTTCCCCTCAACCCATATCTACATCTAAGGGCAGCACGGTAGCATGGTGGTTAGCGTAAATGCTTCACAGCTCCAGGGTCCCAGGTTCGGTTCCCGGCTGGGTCACTGTCTGTGCGGAGTCTGCACGTCCTCCCCGTGTGTGCGTGGGTTTCCTCCGGGTGCTCCTGTTTCCTCCCACAGTCCAAAGATGTGCGGGTTAGGTGGATTGGCCATGATAAATTGCCCGTAGTGTCCTAAAAAGTAAGGTTAAGGGGGGGTTGTTTGGGTTATGGATATAGGGTGGATACGTGGGTTTGAGTAGGGTGATCATTGCTCGGCACAACATCGAGGGCCGAAAGGCCTGTTCTGTGCTGTACTGTTCTATGTTCTATCTGTCACACTTTACCCTCCAATGTTAGTTTCTCTTCAGTTTGGCTTTTCACGTCTTTTGTACTCTCTGGGGACTGCCATTAGCACTCTTTTCCTGTGGGTTTCCATGGCTATTAGCACCCCGTTACCCTGGGTTTCTGTGGCTATGACTCATCTTTCATTCTCACTCCACAGTATAAATATTTCCCACTTTCTCTGTCTGTTAGCTTTGACGAAGGGTTACCTGGACTCGAAACATTCGCTCTTTTCTCTCCCAACAGATGCTGCCAGACCTGTTGAGATTTTCCAGCATTTTCTCTGTGGAGTTCACACTTGCTCTCACGGTTGTCCAAATACCAAAAAGTGAACATTTATTTAAAGGTTTTCAGATATTCAGCAGAACAGAAGAAAGGAAATAAACACCTTGCTCTTCTCTGAGCCTAACCTTTACACGCATCCTATTTAAACCTGGACGGCTAGTCTGTTTCCCAGGGGAAACCCAATGCAGTGTATAACAGCAAGTCAGATTACCAGAACTGGTTCTCTGACAGGCCAAAGTTCAATCCAAATCAGGGTTTTCTAGAGTCCGAAGTCAGCAACAAACACATCCAATGGCCACGCTGTGCCGAAAAGCAGCTCGCGGTGGCGCATCACGGCCTATAAAATCTGGACGGCCCCGATCTCGCGATCCACTAGGCTTGCAATGCTTCGCGAGATCCAATGCAATCTCGCGTGTTGTTGCAATGTAATTCCCACCAATTTTCGGCAGGATCACATTTTGCCAAATCTGCGTATTATAGCGAGACAGTCTGACTCTAATGTGCAGATTCCTGAGGTACCAGAGGCTTTGGGATTCATCCTCTTTGCCCCGGAAACCTCGGGTGAGTGCTGTCCAGCACTGGTGCCTACCAATGGCACTTATGGGGGTCTCCCAGGGAACTGGAGACCTCTAGCTGCATGCCCTTTAGGCAGGATGGTGTCCTGGAACCCTGGCAGGTTGGCACTGCCAAGCTTCCGTACTGGCATTTTCTGCACACTTGCGCTCTTGCTGGGAGTGTGGGGGGTTCCAGGCGTCTTGGAGATCGGGAGACCATTTAAAAATGGCGTCCTGATTGCTCGCTACACTGCTAGATTCTCCGCCTCCGATGGGCCGAGTTCTCAAAGGCACGGTTCACCCTCGTGAAACCGACATGGCGGTTGCTGAGGGAGGGAGAGGGGGTATGGAAGGTGTCCAACATCGCCATAGTTTGCTGACAGTTGTGCCACTGGCTGGGGGCTTCTGTCAGGGCTGGGGGGAGTAGTTGGGGGTTGGCCAGGAGGTAGGCTGTGGGGTCAGGGTGGACGGGCATGGATCACCATTGCCGCAGCCGGCAAGGTAGCCATGCAGCTGCACACACACAGCCCACTTTGAACCCAGTGCCATAGGTCATATAGGTGACCCACCCAGGGCACCCAGGTGCTGACCCATCAGCTGTGTGGCCATGCCCCAGCACAACCAGCGCCATCTTGTTGGGCTGGGATGAGTGTGTAGGGTGAGTGAAATGTGTATATGCGGCTGCAGCTTGTCAGCCTCCCGTGTGTCGATCACGGACCTAGCGAATCCTGCATGGTTTTCATTGATATCGATTGTGTTCCATGCGGCACCAGTGCTAGCCCTTCAACAGTAGCGGAATCAGTCCATGTGTGGCACTGGATTTTCTGTCGTGAAAGTCCACGGATTCTGCATTGGCGTCAGTTGCTACTGATCGCTATGCAGCAATTGTAGGTGCCTGTGACCCCCCCCAACCCACCCTCAGAGAGACACTCCTAACAAAGAGGGAGGTAAGAAGCATGTAATTGGAATGAAAAAAATGTCCATATTCAAAATTTCTCTTTTCATTTGCATCAAATGCCTTTCACCAATTTGTAGATTGCTTCACAATGATCCTGAAAATTTTAGGAACACCTGTTTTATTGCTTTGCAATTTCTCTACCAACTTGAACCAATTGCTTCCTCAGATACTTAATTTGTGCCTCATTCTACAGTAATTCACATCCTGTCATTTTCAAGGACAAATTGATTGTGTCGGGCTGCAGTGCAACTCAGCTCGAATACACCTGAAAACCTTCAGCTCCATATAACGGTGCAAATAAATCAGGCAACTGAAATGGTGAGGCAAAGGGAATATGAACAATTGTGGGGGTGGGGGAAGAGGGAGCAAGAGGAATGGAGCGAGAGAGAAAGAGAGAGAGAGAGGAGACAGAGAGTGAGAGGGTGAGCATGTCGAAGGCCAAATGAGACAGGCCAGAAACATAGTCCAAGCAGGCCACACCAGTGATGGGAAACAAGACAATCCATACAAGGCAGAGACAGAAAAGGAAAAAGTGAGACACGATGAGAGCATTTTGTACAGCAGTGAAGAGCGAGTGAGAGAGTCAGAGCGCAGGGGTGGAGAAAGAAAGAATGAAAGATGCTGAGACTGTAGAGCAGCACTGCACATTTTCATAGTCGTGGGGAAGTCAGCTGAACAAGATCTGGAGAGGGGACTAAAGATGCCGAAACAGCAGTAAGCTGTTACTCCGCTCAAAATGAAATGGAGCTTCACCAATATCTTTCTTTCCTTCTTAAACGCTACAGACATTGTCCCATGAAAAAACATGGGTACAAATGAGAAGTACTGTGGGCAGGTGTTCCACTCGTTAGTTTGCACCAGCAGCGACACCCATTCCCCCCCCCCCCCCCCCCCCCCCCCCACCCACCCCCCGCCCCGCAATCCCATCTGAAATCCTGGATATGGGGCTATTTGACTCTAAGGGTGCCAGCACCATGCCGTTATTGGCATCTGCCCAATGAAAGCTACTGGATTATCAGAATGGCTCTTTGCTAATTTCTGGAGGTTGTGGCAGGCTAGATTGATATTTGGATGCTTTCCATTGATTTATGAGACTTGTAAGGAAATTATGCATGCACCTTGCAGGAAATTTCAGTTTATCATCACTGGGTGGAAGGTGAGGTTTCTTCAGAAACTACCGTGCATGTTTTTTTTTGTTCATTTACAGAATATGGACTGTCACTCTACCCTAGCTATGCCAGCATTTATTTCCCAGCCCTAATTTCTCTTAAGAAGGTGGCGGTGATCTGCCTTCTTCAACCGCTGCAGTCCATATGGTGCGGGTACATCCACCATGCTATTAGGGAGGGAGTTCCAGGATTTCGACCCAACGACAGTGAAGGAACAGCGATATATCTCTAAGTCAAGGTGGTGAGTGACCTGGAAGGGAATCCTCAGGTGGTGGTGTTCCAAGGTATCTTCAGCCCTTGTCCTTCTAGATGGTAGCGGGCATGGGTTTGGAAGGCCCTGCCTGAGGAACCTTGGTGAGTTCCTGCAGTGCATCTAGTACATGGTACACACTGGCTGCCGGCCCTGTCTCCCACTGTCCTTACAGATGAGGCAAGAAACATCTGAACCCTACACTTAAATTTTATAACATACCCAGAATTTGGACAGAAGTCTAGCCAAAATGGGTTCCTACTCAAATTCATCCTGGCCTCCCCATCCAATGCTGTCCCACACGCATCATATTGCAACCAATTTCAGATCCAAAATGAGTTGAAATTTCTTGGTCAAATGTCCACTATTATTTTTAAGGCCGTACTTCAATGTAAGAGTTACAGTGGTGTTTGGCAATATGTACAGCTTACTGCATATGACATTGTCAACGCTGCTTATTTACATTTGTGCCTTGTCGCACTGTGTCAAACCATCTGTTATCCTGTTCTTAGATCACTCTGCTCACAATCACAGCTTTCTCGACCGCTGATGTACTCATCGCCAACTGTGTTTAGATGACTTCTTAAAAACATTTTCACCCTTCCTTCCCCAAAGGCATTGGTTTAGGCCAGGGTACAGGCCTAAAAACTCTAGAGCAAGTGCATAGGATAAAATATCAGGCTTTACTCTTGAGAGTGAAACAGCAAGCAAGGGTTAAGAACAGATCAAAACATTACAGTTCCTTATAGAAGTTGCTTTACATCAGAAGAATTAACCCCTATTAAACACGTGAACCTTTCAGAACAAGAATATGGCAATAGCCAATGTATGATTGGATATTTAGCCAATCTCCAATTTACCTGAAAGACCTACATCAATTGCTGCATCCTGCTTGCCAAGGGTTAAGAGAAATGTTCATCTTTTTCATCCAAAGAAACTCATCCAGTCCAAAAAAATTAGGAAAAGCTAAAAACAGTATCATCGGCATTGGTCTACTTCAGTTAATGGCAGCTGGACTCAGGAACGGGTCTGATGAGGAAAAGTTAGACAGGCTGGGCTTGTATCTGCTGGTGTTCAGAACAGTAAGAGGTGAATTATAAAATCCTGAGGGGTCTTGACAGGATGGATCTGGAGAGGATGTTTCTTGTGTTAGAATCTAGAACTAGAGGCCAGTGTTGAAAAATAAGTGGTCTCCTATTTAAAATGCAGATAAGGCAAATTTGTTTTCACTCAGAGGGTTGAGAGTCTTTGGAACTCTCTTCCTGTAAAGATGGTGGAAGCAGAGTCTTTGAATATTGTTAAGGCTGAGGTGGATAGATTTGTGGTAAGCAAGAAGGTGATAGGTTATCAGGGGTGGGCGGGATGCAGATTTGAGGTTACTGTCAGATCAGCCATGATCTTATTCAATGATGGAGTGGGCCCGAGAGACTGAATGGCCCACTCCTGCGTTTGTATGAAAGGGCTATAATACCTTGTGGGTTGCTTCCAGATATAGTACACAAGTAGTATTTTACAATAACTTGCAATTGTACAGTATCTTTTGTTGTGTTTGGTCCTTTATACTTTGCGAAGGAACTCACCAAACACTTGTCCAAACCAGAATCTTTTATTGAGTCTCGTGTGGTAAGATAGCAATCTGATACAGAGCACGTCATCATTGAGTCTGTTAACTACTTCTCTGGAACTTGCACCTCGCACTGACCATTCACGCGTACATCTTATTACCCTCTCAATCTTCTTCTGGTGTTAGCCGGATGTGTCTCCCTTTATATCTGAGTCACAGGACCTTGGTCTAGAGTCCGCATGGTGTGTCTGTACCGCCACCAGCTGGTTGGAGGTCGCACACCATCCAACTATGATATAGCCCATAGGCATATCACCACACCTTTAACCTAGTAAAACATCCCAAGACACTCCCCTGGTGTGTGAATCAGATAAGAAGATCTAACACTGAACCAGAAAGGCAATGTATGGGTGATTCTGCTGTCCCGCAGTCATGGAAACGAGCACCCTCTCAGGGAGTGACATCTCACGGAATCCTGCAAATATAATATTGGATTGCAGGATGTCTTTTCTCTAGTTTTTGCTTTAAATAAATTTGTTCAGATAGCTTTACCTTGACTATAGTGAATCTAACATTTGATATTTTGTAGATTGACAGGTTTGCATAAATTCCTGTGTGTGGTAACACTGATAAATGGGGTTGTTGTCAATCCTGGGCTACTTATACTGTGACACACAATACCAGTTGAAGAGACATGTGGCTCCCCTATTGATTTCTGGCTTCATGAACAGAACCTGCTGCTGTGTTAGCTGATTTTGGTGGAATGTCAGTTTGGATGTCGAAAATGTCTTCAGCATCATTGGGTTTGAGAATGTTAAAATCCGTAATGGCTCCCATTCCTAAAATGCTATCAAAAGTCTCAGTTGAATAGTAAATGTGCACTTAGACATCAGCCAAAGACAGGATTCAATTGAGCTATCATACCCTTTCCTCGACAATTGTAAACCCTGTCACAACTCACTGTCTTGCATTGAAGGTAGATCAGAGAAGGCTCACCAGCTGGATTCCTGGGGTGAAGGGATTGTCTGGTGAAGAATGGTTGTGCAAGGTTGGGCCTATCCTCACTGTGGTTCAGAAAAATTAGAGGTGGTCTTACTGAAACATTGAAGAATCTCAGGGAATTTGAGAGGGGAGTTTATGAAAGGATGCCCCCCCCCCCCCCCACCCCCATGGGGGAATCTAGATAGAAGGGGCACAGTTTCAAAATAAGGGCCGGAATTCTCAGGCCATTGGGATCCACTGTCCCTGTTGGCAGACCATCCCTGCCCGCGGGCATGGGTTGACTTCAACGGGAAATCCCATTGACAAGCGGCGGGAGCAGTGAATCCCACCGCCAGCAAACGGCGCGTCACCAAGAAACACGCATTTGGGGGACCGGAGAATCCAGCCCAAGGGGTCTCCCATTTCAGACAACAATGAAGAGAAATTTTTTCTTCCAATGCTCTCAGGAATTCTCTACTCCAGATAGCAGTGGAAATTGGGTCATTGAACATATTTAAGACTGCGTTAGACAGATTTTGCATCTAAAAGGGAGTCGAGAGTTATGGAGGAGAGGCAGGAAAATGGAACTAAGGCCATAGTCAGATCAGCCATGATCTCATTGGATGGCGGACAGGCTTGAAGGGCCAAATGGCCTCTTCATGCACCGATTTCTTATGTTCTGTCTGCATGCAACACATGAAGAATGGGCACCTGGATGAGATTCCAGAGAGCGGTTAATACCCAAGGAACCTTCCTCAGCATCAATTTAACATATTCAAGGGGGGGGGAGAAAATGGTCAAAAATAAAATGTTGAAGGACCATCAGCTGACTGATCATTGGTTGAATGAAATAATTGTGTGAAGAAGGACAAATGACACAGCGACTCTAATGCATGAATTCTTGGTGACTGTTACAGTTACAGTTGCAAATATTTCATAGGCACCCAGAAGAGGAATGGAGGGATTAGTGCGTCAAGCTTGCTCCGCCATTCAGTGGCTGATCTGTGGCCCATCTTTATATACCCACTTCTGCTCAATTCCCTTACTACCTTTGGCCAACAAACGTCTATCAGTCTCAGTTTTTAAGTTAACAACTGGTTCAGAATCAATACCATTTGCAGGAGGGAGTTCCGAACCAATATCACCCTTTGTCACAAATCATAGAATTTACAGTGCAGAAGGAGGCCATTCGGTCCATTTAGTCAGCACTGGCCCTTGGAAAGAGCACCCACCACAAGCCCACACCTCCACCCTATCCCCGTAATCCAGTAACCCCACCTAACCTTTTTGGACACTGAGGGCAATTTATCATGGCCAATCCTGCACATCTTTGGACTGAGAGGGGAAACCGGAGCGCCCGGAGGAAACCCCTGTCGACACGGGGAGAATGTGCAGACTCCGCACAGACAGTGACCCAAGCCGGGAATCGAACCAGAGACCCTGGAGCTGTGAAGCAACTGTGCTAACCACTGTGCTATCATCCTTCCCTTGTGTGTATAGGTATTTCAGAGTTTCACATCAAAGAGCTCTAGGTACAATTCTTTTGACACTGCCCCCTAAATCTAGATGTCCCAACTAGCGGAAATAGTTTCTATCTAACTTATTTATTCATGTTAGTAATTTGAAAGCTTGATTGATTGATTGATATTTATTGTCACATGTATTGAAGTACAGTGAAAAGTATTTTTCTGCGGCCAAGGGAATGTACACAGTACGTACATAGTAGACAATTTAGATCAAATCGTCGTTAATCTGCTAAACTCGGGGATTATACAAAAGCTCCCTGAGTGGCTTTCGCCAATTATGATTTACAACTGAGATTTTTATGTAATTTGTCCCCATGGGTTGCATAAAATGAGAGTTAGTGAGGATCTCAGGGTGTGGCTGGGGCACAGCGGTGAGTGTAATAATCGGCACAGGACACATCGGGCAGGCTCAATTGTTTTCCCCATGTGTTTCGAGGAGTATGAGCTCCCCCGCTAACTACAGGGATATTACCATGTTGGCCAGATAAGAAACGACCGACGTAGAGAGAGTACCCGATGAGGTTTAACCAGGTCCCAATGTAAATAGCTGTTCTTCTAAACAAACATCTTCTTTTGTTTACTCGTCTGACTCCCCTCACTTTTAGCCCATTGTCTCACAGCACCAGGGACCCATATGGGATTCCGTCCTTGGATGACTGTCTGTGTGGAGCTTGCACGTTCTGCCCCAGGATTTCCTCCGGGTGCTCAGGTTTCCTTCCACAGTATAAACATGTGCCGATTTGGTGTATTGGCCATGATCAATGTGTGGGATTATGGGGATAGGATGAGGGAGTGGGCCTGGATAGAGTGCTCTTTCGGAGAACCAATGCAGACTCGTTGGGCCAAATGCACTGTAGGGGTTCTATGGATTATATGTCTTGTAACGCACTCTGGCACTCATTTTACATATGTTATAGAATTAAAGTCCAATAATAATAATCTTTATTGTCACATTAACACTGCAATGAAGTTACTGTGAAAAGTCGCCACATTCTGACGCCTGTTCAGGTACAGAGGGAGAATTCAGAATGTCCAATAATTCTTTCGGGAGGAAACCAGAGTCCCAGAGGAAACCCACGCTGACACAGGGATAATGTGCAGACCCTGCACAGAATGTGACCCAAGCTGGGAATCGATCCTGGGACCCGAGAGCTGTGAAGCAACAGTGCTACCAACTGTGCTACTGTGCATCTACAGCACAGAAACAGCTTATTCAGTCCAATTGACTCTCCTATGCCCCACCACCCTGCCTGTAATGAAATGGAATGGCAGATATTAGTCTGAGGTACCACCATAAGTAACATTTTTTGGTCATGGGATGTGGATGTTTCTGACTAGGCCAGCATTTGTTGCCCATCCCTAATTTCTCCTTGAGTAGGTGGTGATCAGCCACCTTCTTGAACCTCTTTGGTCCGTGTGATGTAGGTACACCCACAGTGCTTTTAGGAAGGGAGTTCTTGAATGTTGGAGCTTCACTCATCCAGGCAAGTGGAGGTCACCTGCAGCTGCTTATAGGTTTATATATATTAGCAAAATAATACTAAAGGTATACACTTTATGCCCATAAGTCTTATTTCTTGTTACCGTCATCTTTGGTCTTGTTCTGTCAACATTTACCATTTTGCCATATATTTCTAGTTGCTATTCCAATGGTCATAATGTAATTGCAGCCTCTAGCCAGTAGGTGGCTCAGTGGGCTGAGTTTCTGACATCTTTCTCCCAGCTCCAATAACATCTTGTGCACTGAAAATCGTATATTCCTCAACTGATTGTGAATAATACCATGGGAAAAATACTCTGTTGTTTATGATTAAAAACAGATTGGTCTGTGAAACACCAGCACAATATTGGATAGGTTTTGTGGGACACTGGCAGCAGGTTGTCAGCCACTTCTTCATTGCTTCTTGCAGAACTTAGCTGTAAGCGTAGACACATGTAATTGATGTGGAATCGCACTCAGATCTCATAAAGGCGTGCAGCATTGCACCTTGATTCGCCACCCCATGGGCGCGATTCTCCGGCCTCGTTGCGCGCTCGCTTAAGTGACACAAGGCAGATAAATTGCGGGAAAGGCCCACAAACGAGAACTATGCCAGGCGCCAAACAGTTTGCGATGCAACCGTCCCGCATCGCAACGGCTGTAGCGTGGCGTAAACCAATTCTCACCTCTAAAGCCAAATTTTATATAATTAACGAGAGCGACCCCATATCCAACGCCCTCCCATCATTCAGTGGCCTCCCCAGCAAGTGGTCACACTGGCGCCGGTTAATACTCCTTCTGAAGAACACAAACCTGGCGAAAGGGATTCTGTGGGGGGCCGAGGAGGTGAGTAACCATCTTTGCTCAAACGCAAACAGCGCAGGGGCATTGGGCTTGCTACCCCAGTGCTCAGCGGGGGAGTGGGGGTCCCCCGGTTGAGGGTGGGGGACCCTTGGCTGGGGGTGGGGGGCCGTTGGCTGGGGGGTGGGGGACCTTCCGCAGCGATGGGCCGCCATCGGAGGAGCTGGGAGGGGCAACTGTGCACGGCACATGTTAACCCCTGATCGTGTGTATCCGTTCCAAGGGCAACTCATGTCCCTGCCCGACTGCCGAGGCCTCTGGCCAAGTGGCTGAAGGCTATTGCTAATAGGGAATTAACAATCGTGGTTAAGTGAGCACTTCACACAACCCCACACAAGTAGATTCCCAGTGGTAGGTGGGCCATGTAGCATGTGGGAGTCATTGCCTAACATCCCAATCACACCCTGATGCCTGGACACTGCGGGAGGCAACACCACACACGCAGCAGCCAACATCCAAGCACCGAGGGAACATATCCATGGCCAGAGGGTGGGTGAGTGCCACCGGAAGGGTGGGGGGGGGGGGGGGGGGGGGGCGTGCCTGGAGAGTTAGGCCAAGGGTTCAGAGGTCGGTGCACATTGCGGATTAAAGTGACAGAGGCATCATACAAGCTGTGCACAAAGGTGTTCATTGTATTTTAGTTTCCCACACTCCCGATGGTGCTGCCCCCTCTCTTACCCCCGCCCCCTCTCTTACCCCCACCCCCTCACCCCCTACCTCCCCCATCCACCCCCTCCCCCACCTCCCCTGGTGCCCTCAGTGATCCTCGAAGTGCTTGGCCTTCCTTGCTCTACCACGACATCTAGATATGTCCCCAAGATGCACATCTGAGGTGGAGACAGCCAGCTGCTTAGCACGTCCCGTGGACATCCCCTGGGGGTTCTGAGGCCGGAGGGCCCCGGCATATGCACAGCCATGCCCCTCTATCCCGTGTGCTGGCTGTGAGACGCGGCCTCATCAGAGGGCTGGAACTCGGGGGAGCTGGTGACTACTGTTGCCACTCCGTGGGATGGGTCCAGGTTGGCACCCAGTGCTCTCTCCTCCCGTTAGTTCCCCAAGTGCCCTGGTGTTCACCTTGGGACAGAGGGACCTGGCAGTTCCCCATGGTCTGCACCATCGTGTCAACGCCCTCTGCGATGCTCCTCAGTGACAAGGCCATGCTCTGCAGCACATTGGCAATGCCCACCTGTGACTGGGACAAGCTCTGCAGCGCCTTCGCCATTCCCAACAGACCCTCATCAAGGTCAGTCTGGTACTGGGTGACCTGCCCCAGTCAGTCGGACATTCTGCCGAGACCCTCAGCCATGACCGTCACTGACTGCGCGATGCTTTGGGCATTTCACTCATGGTGCTGACGTTGGCACCAGTCTCTCCACTGTGGTCACCACCCTGGCAGTGTTGGCCTTGGTGCCACGCATTGCCGGCGACAGCTCTAGCACCCGTAGCGTCTGGGACTCCTCCAAGCGTCTATGGATCTGCTGGAGTGACGCTGACATCCCCCTCTGAATGTCCCAGCCACTCCCTATTGTCTCCATCAGCTCTGGGATGACCTCTTCCACAGGCTCAGCATCAAGCTGGGACCAGCTGGGTCCTGGGATCCAGCAGCCCTCCGACTGCTGCCTCACCTGGGGGTTCCTGCCTCCACCGGACGTACATCAGCAGCAGTGTGGTGCTCACCAGATTGTGCCCCAGAAGCCTGACCACTAACATTTTCCAACGAGGTTGCGTTTGTCTGCGCTGGAGGAGACTGGGGATGACAGCTGTGATGCGAATATTATGGTGACATACTCGGTGCCCTCCTCTGAGGTGTTATCCTGGGAGGCTGGAGAGGTGCCGCCCGGGATGGGCCGGCGTCGCCAGCTGGAGGCCCTGCGGGAGAATGGACATGTGGTCAGTGGGAAGGATGGGTCAGTCAGTCAGGCAAGAACAACTCACGTTTGACAGGTCCTCCGGGTGGTTCCTCACCTCAGCGGAGTCCGCCAGCCTCCGCATCAGTGACCGCCCTGTCCTTGGCCACACCAGTGACCTCCAAGGCATGGTCCTTGAAGGTGGTGCTGATTCTGATGTCCAGCACCCCTCTGCCATTGTGGGCCCTCTCCTGGTGATTGTGGGAGAGCTTTTGCTGAGAAGCCACAGAGCGGGCATTGTTAGCCACACGCGTGGTTCACAATGTGGGAGGGGGGTGAATGGATGGTTGGGGGTCACATGGGGATTTAGGGGGTGGATGCTCCCCTGTAGGTGGAATGGTCTGGTTGGGGGGGGGGGTGGCGTTGGTGTCTGCTCACTTCTCACTCATGCAGCCCGGTGTGGGTCATTGACCGTTGTCCTGTACTGGAGGCCAGTCCTGCTGCTCACACTTCCGGCACTCAAAGCCACCGCCACCTCATCCCAGGCAGCACTGGCTGCCCTATGGCTGGCCTTCCCGGACCCTCAGGGGAACGGGACATCCCTCCTGGCCTCCACAGCATCTAGCAGCCTCCCCCGGTCTGCTTCCCCGAATTTGTGGGCCGGTCTCCTCGTAGAATTCAAATTTTCATAGAATTTACAGTGCAGAAGGAGGCATTCAGCCCATCGAGTCTGCACCAGCCCCTGGAAAGAGCACCCTACTTAAGCCCCACCCCCTTAACCCAGCAACCCCACCTAACCTTTTTTTTATTGGACACGAAGGGCAATTTAGAATGGCCAATCCACCTAACCTGCACATCTGGTTTAGCTCACTGGGTTAAATCGCTGGCTTTTAAAGCAGACCAAGCAGCCCAGCAGCACGGTTCGATTCCCGTACCAGCCTCCCCGGACAGGCGCCGGAATGTGGCAACTGGGGGCCTTTCACAGTAACTTCATTGAAGCCTACTCGTGACAATAAGCGATTTTCATTTCATTTCATTTCATCTTTGGACTGTGGGAGGAAACTGGAGTACCCGGAGAAAACCCACGGGAAGAACGTGCAGACTCCGCACAGACAGTAACCCAAACCTGGAATCAAACCAGGGACCCTGGAGCTATGAAGCAACTGTGCTAACCACTATGCTACCCTGCTCCTGGGTATCATTGTTACGAGCTGGCTAGGCTTGGCTGAGCAGGCGCTGCTTAAGTGCTGCTCGATCTTGTTAACGGGGGTCTGGCAAGTGCGGGGCCGGTAAATCAGCTGATGCTTCATTTGCGGCGAGAAGCCCATGAGACCTGGTTAAGTGGACCAATTAACAGTGAATAGCTTTGCCGGCCTCGCTGGGCCGAACAGCGGGAAGCTCACGGCGGTTCCCACTTGCTACAACACTTATAAATCTTTCTGATGAATCGGGCCTCATGCCCGCTGGGTGTGCATTTCCCCACAGCAGTACAGGGCCAACAGTCTTATTTTGTTGGATGTAAAAGCTCCCAGAGCACTTTCACAAAGAAGTACAGTGGAGTTCCCCTCGGGCTTCTGGCCAACCGATATCCCTCAACCAACATCACTGGACAATGTCAGATTACTGCTGCTCATTGCTGTTGCTGGGAGGTGGTTGTCCATTCACGGGCTCTGTTTCCTGTATTGCAACAACATTTCAAAAGTACTTCATCGGCTGGAGAGTGTCATTCAATGTCCTGAAGTTAGCAAAGGTGATTTACAAACCCAAAACTTCCTCTTCATCTTGTTAGAATGAATAGAATCAATACTGGACTAATTGCAGAGCTTTAACCAGAAAGGGGTCGAAATTTTCAAAAGACAAATGAGTTGAATGCCAGTCATGGGAGGGATTCGAGCTAAATCTGCCAAGGGAGGTGTGACTGGCATTGCGAGGCTCAACATAAACGACAAAGGCATTTCAGTTTTTAAAGATTGATAACTGGGAACAAAAGAACAAAGAAAAGTGCAGCACAGAAACAGGCCCTTCGGCCCTCCAAGCCTGTGCCGACCATGCCGCCCATCGAAACTAAAATCTTCTACACTTCCGCGGTCCGTATCCCCTTATTCCCATCCTATTCATGTATTTGTCAAGATGCCCCTTAAACATCACTGTCGTCCCTGCTTCCACCACCTCCTCCGGCAGCGGGTTCCAGGCACCCACTACCCTCTGTGTAAAAAACTTACCTCGTACATCTCCTCTAAACCTTGCCCCTCGCACCTTAAACCTATGCCCCCTAGTAATTGACCCCTCTACCCTGGAAAAAAGTCTCTGACAATCCACTCTGTCTCTGCCGCTCATAATTTTGTAGACCTCTATCAGGTCGCCCCTCAACCTTCTTTGTTTCAGTCAGAACAAACCACATTTATTTAACCTCTCCTCATAGCTAATGTCCTCCATACCAGGCAACATCCTGCTAAATCTCTTTTGCACCCTCTCTAAAGCTTCCACATCCTTCTGGTAGTGCGGCAACCAGAATTGAACACTATACTCCAAATGCAGCTCTCAGCAAGGTAAAGCTATTTGATTTAAACCTCAGTCTGCTCGTCTCACTTCTTGCATCTTCAGACAGGAACTTGCTGGTGAACCTTCCACTGAGCTTCTTGCGAGAATTTGCAAGAACTGCAGCAGTTTCAAAACGTTGTGGCTCGAACCACGCAATTGTTTTATAAGAACATAAGAACATAAGAACTCGGAGCAGGAGTAGGCCATCTGGCCCCTCGAGCCTGCTCCGCCATTCAATGAGATCATGGCTGATCTTTTGTGGACTCAGCTCCACTTTCCAGCCTGAACACCATAACCCTTAAACCCTTTATTCTTCAAAAAACTATCTATCTTTACCTTAAAAACATTTAATGAAGGAGCCTCAACTGCTTCACTGCGCAAGGAATTCCATAGATTCACAACCCTTTGGGTGAAGAAGTTCCTCCTAAACTCAGTCCTAAATCTACTTCCCCTTATTTTGAGGCTATGTCCCCTAGTTCTGCTTTCACCCGCCAGTGGAAACAACCTGCCCGCATCTATCCTATCTATTCCCTTCATAATTTTAAATGTTTCTATAAGATCCCCCTCATCCTTCTAAATTCTAACGAGTACAGTCCTAGTCTACTCAACCTCTCCTCATAATCCAACCCCTTCAGATCTGGGATTAACCTAGTGAATCTCCTCTGCACACCCTCCAGCGCCAGTACGTCCTTTCTCAAGTCAGGAGACCAAAACTGAACACAATACTCCAGGTGTGGCCTCACTAACACCTTATACAATTGCAACATAACCTCCCTAGTCTTAAACTCCATCCCTCTAGCAATAAAGGACAAAATTCCATTTGCCTTCTTAATCACCTGTTGCACCTGTAAACCAACTTTCTGTGACTCATGCACTAGCACACCCAGGTCTCTCTGCACAGCGGCATGCTTTAATATTTTATCGTTTAAATAATAATCCCGTTTGCTGTTATTACTACCAAAATGGATAACCTCACATTTGTCAACATTGTATTCCATCTGCCAGACCCTAGCCCATTCACTTAACCTATCCAAATCCCTCTGCAGACTTCCAGTATCCTCTGCACTTTTTGCTTTACCACTCATCTTAGTGTCATCTGCAAACTTGGACACATTGCCCTTGGTCCCCAACTCCAAATCATCTATGTAAATTGTGAACAATTGTGGGCCCAACACGGAAGGGGAGATCCCAGGAAGGTTAATGAGGATACCCTTCATAAACCATCTTGTCTGTCTTGTACAGGGGACCGGTTCAGCTCAGTTGGCTGGACAGCTGGTTCGTGATGCAGAGCAAGGCCAATAGTGTGGGCTCAATTCCTGTACCTGCTGAGGTTGTCCATGAAGGCCCCGCTTTCTCAAACTTGCCTCTCACCTAAGGTGTGGTGATCCTCAGGTTACATCCCTCAAAGGGGAAAGCAGTGAATGGTCATCTGGGACTATGGCAATTCTACTTTACTTTATAAACACAAAAGCCACAATTAACTGGTCAAACATGTGGGCCGAGATTCTCCAAATTCTGACGCCAGCGTGAAAAGCGGCGCAAACCCTTCCTAGGAGGCTAGGTTGGCGCCGGAGTCGTCCCCGCCGCTCCAGCCAGCGCGGAATGGCCGGTGCGAGTTCGTGCATGCGCTTAATGGCTGGCTAAGGAACATAGGCCCCCATAGAACCAGCCCACCCACCAATCGGTAGACCCCAATCGCAGGCCAGGTCACCGTGGAGGCCCACCCCCCAGGGATCGGATCCCCCTGCCCGCCCTCCAGGACGGCCCCCGCAGACACACCTTCCAGGTCCCACCGTGTGGGACCCGAGTAACCCACACCGGCGCGACTTGGCCGAACTTTGCGGCTCTCGGCCTGTTGAGGCCCGGAGAATCGCCGGGGGGGGGGGCATGGTCAACTGCCCCCAACAGGCGCAGCGGCGAACCCGTGGGCGCCCGAAAATCGGCACTGGAGAAATGGCGAGCCGGCGTCGGGGCCACGTGGCGCGATTCCCATGCCACCCCCAGGATTTTATTTCCGATTTATCCAATGCCGTCTGCAAGAAACTATCTTTTTGTCTGTGAGCATTCAATACTTTAATTTCCATAAGTTCACAATTGGTGATTCAGTTGACAGGAACTCCCTGTGAGTGAGTTCAATACAGTCACTAAAATTTAAAATCAGGTAATCTTTCTGAGCCAGAATTGAAGTCCCCCTCCACTGTCTGATGAGCAGTCATCATTTGAAAATGTAATGTCTGAAACTAGGAGACTGCACAGACATACATCACTGAAAATAGAAGATTTTCACATCAATCTCATCTGATCCAAATAAGAATCAGACACTCGAGGTTTCACTGACTATGGCACATGGGGAGACAAATCCTGAAAGTGCAGAGGGGGGTCATTCGGCCCATCGATTCTGCACCAACCCTCTGAAAGAGCATTCCACCTAGGCCCAATCCCCCACCCTAAACCCGTAATCGTGCGCATTGATCATAGCCAACACATCAAACATACAAATCTCTGGGCACTGAGGGGCAATTTAGCATGGCCAATCCACCTGACGTGCACATCTTTGGACTGTGGGAGGAAACCGGAGCACCTGGAGGAAACCCACACAGACACAGGAAGAACATGCAAACTCCACACAGTCTCTCAAGGACGGTATGGAACCTGGGTCAATAAATAAAGAGAACAAAGAACATTACAGCACAGGGACAGGCCTTTCGACCCACCAAGCCTGTGTCGATCCAGATTCCTTATTTAGACCTAATACTTATTGCTCAATCTATGTGTATCCCTTCATTCCCCGCCCATTCATGTGTCTATCAAGATACATCTTAAGCATTGCTATTGTGCGTGCCTCCACCACCTCCACTGGCAACCCGTTCCAGACACCCACCACCCTCTGCGTGAAAAACTTTCCCTGCACATCTCCCCTAAACTTTCCCCTCTAACCTTGAACCTTTGCCCCCCTTGTCATTGAATCTTCCACACTGAGAAAAAGCTTCTGACTAGTCACCCTGTCTATACCTGTTGTAAATTTGTAGACCTCAATCAGGTCTCTCGTCAGCCTCCGTCTTTCCAATGAAAACAACCTGAGTTTAACGAACCTCTCCCCATAGTTAACACCCTCCAGACCAGGCAACATCCTAGTAAACCTTCTTTGCACTGTCTCCAATGCATCCATGTCCTTCTGGTAGTGTGGCGATCAAAGCTGCACACAATATTCTAAATGTTGCCGAACTAAAGTTTTATACAACTGTAAAATGACCTGCCAACTCTTGTACTCAATGCCCCGGCCGATGAAGGCAACCATGCCGTATGCCTTCTTGACCACTTTAGCCACCTGCATTGTCACTTTCATGGAACTATGGACCGAACGCCCAGATTCCTCTATATGTCAATGCTCCTAATGGTTCTGCCATTCACTGTATAATTCAGACCTGAATTTGATCTTCCAAAATGCATCGCCTCACATTTGTCCGGATTCAACTCCGGATTGAGCACGGGCAGCTCAGTAGCATAGTGGTTAGCATTGAGGCTTTACAGCGCCAGGGTCCCAAGTTCGATTCCCTGCTGGATCGCTGTCTGTGCGGAGTCTGAACGTTGTCTGCGTGGATTTCCTCCGGGTGCTCCGGTTTCCTCCCACAGTCCAAAGATGTGCAGGTTAGGTGGATTGGCCATGCTAAATTGTCCTTAGTGTCCAAAAAGGTTAGGAGGAGTTATTGGGTTAAGGGGATAGGGTTGAAGCGAGGGCTTAAGTTGGTCGGTGCAGAGTTGATGGGCCGAATGGCCTCCTTCTGCACTGCATGTTCTATCTTCTATCTGCCATTTCTCTGCCCAACTCTCCAATCTATCTATATTGTGCTGTATTCTCTGACAGTTCTCTTCCCTATCTGCAACTCCACCTATCTTAGTGTCATCTGTGAATCTGCTAATCAGACCATCTACATTGTCCTCTAGATTATTTATATATGTCACAAACATATAAACAGTGGTCCCAGCAGTTATCCCTGTGGAACAACACTAGTTACAGATCTCCATTCTGAAAAACTCCCTTCCACTGTTACTCTCTGTCTCCTGTTGCCAAGCCAGCTCTTCATCCATCTAGCTGACACACCCCGAATCCCAAGCGGCTTTACCTTTTGTACCAGTCTGCCATGAGGGACCTTGTCAAACACCTTACAAAATCTATGTAGATTTTTAAAAATAAATTTCGAATACCCAATTCATTTTTTCCATTCAGAGGCAATTTAGTGTGGCCAATCCACCTACCCTACACATCTTTGGGTTGTGGGGGTGAAACCCACGCAAACACGGGGAGAATGTGTAATCTCCACACGAACAGTAACCCAGAGCCGGGATCGAACCTGGGACCCTGGCGCCTTGAGGTAGCAGTGCTAACCACTGCACCACCCTGCTGGCCCCAAACTCTATGAAGATGGCAACCACAACCTTTCCCTCATCAATTAATTTTGCCACCTCCTCAAAAAACTCTATTAAGTTGGTAAGACATGACCTTCCCCACACAAAACCATGTTGCCTATCTCTGGGAAATGATAGGGAAATCACTAACAAGTCCATTAGCTTCCAAATGTGAATAAATCCTGTCCCTCAGCACCTTTTCCATCAGCTTTCCTACTACTGACTTCAGTCTCACCAACCTATAATTACCTGGATTATCCCATCTTCCCTACTGAATCAAAGGGACAACATTGGCTACTCTCCAGTCCTTTGGAACCTCGCCTGTGGTCAAAGATGATGCAACAATATCTAATAAGGCTCCAGCTATTTCCTCTCAGGTTTATGGGGCATGGTAGCA
The DNA here is from genome assembly GCF_902713615.1 of Scyliorhinus canicula. NCBI lineage: Eukaryota > Metazoa > Chordata > Chondrichthyes > Carcharhiniformes > Scyliorhinidae > Scyliorhinus > Scyliorhinus canicula. Next base: position 22,265,767 of record NC_052162.1, on the reverse strand, counting down.
CAGTAGTTAGCACAGGTGCTTCACAGCTCCAGGGTCCTAGGTTTGATTCCCGGCTTGGGTCACTGCCTGTGCAGAGTCTGCACGTTCTCCCCGTGACTGCATGGGTTTCCACCGGGTGTTCCGGTTTCCTCCCACATCCAAAGATGTGCAGGTTAGGTGGATTCGCCAAGTTAAAAAATTGCCCTTCGTGTCCAAAAAGGGGTTGAGTTATTGGGCTACAGGGATAGGGTGTAGGTGTTGGCTTCTGTAGGGTTCTCTTTCCAGGGATGTGCAGACTCGATGGGCCGAATGGCCTCCTTCTGCACTGTGAATTTATGATTCTATGATATCCCATCCGGCTCTGGCGACTTGTCTACCTTTTTGTATTTTAAGATATCCAACACTTCCTCCTTCATTATGCTGACATGTCCTAGAATATTCACACACCCATCCCTAACCTCAACATCCGTCATGTCCCTCTCTTTGGTGAATACTGATGCAAAGTACTCATTAAGGATCTCACCCACTTCTTCTGACTCCACGCATAACTTCCCTCCTTTGTCTTTCAGTGGGCCTACTCTTTCCCTAGCTACCCTCTTGCTCCTTGTATATTACATCCTTACACAGTGGGCAGCAGGGTAGCATGGTGGTTAGCATAAATGCTTCACAGCTCCAGGGTCCCAGGTTCGATTCCCGGCTGGGTCACTGTCTGTGTGGAGTCTGCACGTCCTCCCCCTGTGTGCGTGGGTTTCCTCCGGGTGCTCCGGTTTCCTCACACAGTCCAAAGATGTGCGGGTTAGGTGGATTGGCCATGCTAAATTGCCCGTAGTGTCCTAATTAAAGTAAGGTTAAGGGGGGGGGTTGTTGGGTTACGGGTATAGGGTGGATACGTGGGTTTGAGTAGGGTGATCATGGCTCGGCACAACATTGAGGGCCGAAGGGCCTGTTCTGTGCTGTACTGTTCTATGTTCTATGTCTATGTTCTATATGTATAATGTATAAAAGGATTTTCCTTGACCCTCCTTGCCATTGACATTTCATGGCTCTTTTAGCCCTCCTAACCACGTTTGCATTTGTTCCCACTTTCCCCATATTCTTTAAAAGCTTTATCTGTTTTTAGTTGCCCAGACCTTATGTATTCTTCCTTTTTCTTTTTGACTAGACTCATAATTTCCCATCATCCAAAGTCCCCTAATCCTACAATTTCTCACCTGCATTTTCACAGGGACATGCCTGTCCTGCACTTTAATCAACTGGTCTCTAAAAGACTCCCACATATCAAATGTGGATTTACCCTCAAACAGCCTCGACCAATCCACACTCCAGCTCTTGCCAAATTCTGTTGTTGTTAGCTTTCCCCCAATTTTACACCCTCACTCAAGGACCACTCTTGTCCTTATCCATGAGTATTTGAAAACTTCCAGAATTATGGATTCTCCCTTCTCTTCGTCGTGCTGGCCATGGCGAAGCCCTACAGTGGCCGGCGTGGAAGGAAGAAGTTCCCCCACGGAACAGGCCCAACCGCAGATCAGTGGGCCCCAATCGTGGGCCAGGCCACCGTGGCCACCCCCCCCCCCCCCCCCCCCAAACCCGGGTAGGATCACCCCCCCGCGCCAGAGGACCGCCCTCGCCAACTTACCTGCCAGGTCCTGCCCGCCGTGTGGGACCATACGTAACCCACGCTGGCAGGACTAGCCAAAAACGACGGCCGCTCAGCCCATCGGGCCCCGGCGGGGGGGGGGGGGGGGGGGGGGGGGGAGGTCAGAGAATCCCACCCGAGACTATTCCCAAAATGTTCCCCTACTGAACCTTTGGTCACCTGGCCGGGCTCATTCCCCAATACTTGTTCCAGTAAGGCCCCCTTCCTGGTTGGAGTATCAACATACTGTTTCAACCCCGCTGCTGTTCGCACTCCCCGCTGCTGTTCGCACCCCCCGCTGCTGTTCGCACTCCCCGCTGCTGTTCGCACTAGCAATTGAACCGCTAGCAATCGCGCTCAGGGCAGCAAAAAATTGGAGGGGGATCCGAAGGGGAGGTAGAGAGCACAGAGTCTCACTCTATGCGGATGATCTGCTCCTCTATATCTCGGACCCACAAAGCAGCATGGACGGAATCATCGCGCTCCTGAAAGAGTTTGGAGCCTTCTCGGGCTACAAACTCAACATGAGCAAAAGTGAGATCTTCCCAGTACACCCGCAAGGGGGGGGGGGGCAGCACTAAAGGGGCTGCCGTTCAATCAAGCCCGACATAAATTCCGCTACCTGGGGATCCAAATAGCCCATGACTGGAAAGGGATCCACAAATGGAACCTCACCAGCCTGACGGAGGAAGTTAAAAAGGACCTGCAAAGATGGAACACACTCCCGCTCTCCCTCGCGGGGAGAGTTCAGACGATCAAAATGAACGTACTGCCCAGGTTCCTCTTCCTGTTTAGATCCATTCCGATCTACATCCCCAAGGCCTTTTTCAAAGCGCTGGACAAACTCATCATGGCGTTCGTATGGGGGGGTAAAAATGCTAGGATCCCAAAGAAGGTCTTACAAAAAACAAAAACCAGGGGAGGGCTAGCCCTCCCGAATCTACAATTCTACCACTGGGCAGCAACAGCCGAGCGAGTAAGGGGATGGATCCAGGAGCCAGAGGCTGAGTGGGTGCGTGCGGAGGAGGCCTCCTGCATGGGAACCTCCCTCCGGGCCCTCGCCACGGCAGCACTCCCATCCCCACCCAAAAAACACTCCAGCAGCCCAGTGGTGACAGCCACCCTCCAATCCTGGAACCAACTGCGGCAGCAACTTGGCCTGACCAAAATGTCGAACAGGGCTCCCATCTGCAACAACCATAGGTTCACACCAGCACTGATTGACGCCACCTTCAAAAGGTGGAGGCAGGACGGGGGGACACTGACAGTCAGGGACCTATACACGGACGACAGGATCGCAACACTGGACGAACTGACAGAGAAGTTTCAGCTAGCTGGGGGGAACGAGCTACGGTACCTGCAGCTCAAAAACTTCCTACGAAAGGAGACAAGGACGTACCCACAACCGCCACGACAGACACTACTGGAAGACCTACTGGACGCAAGTATCCTAGAGAAAGGGAACTGTAGTGACATGTATGACCGACTGGTAGATAGGGACGACACCGTACTGGACGCAACAAGAAGGAAATGGGAGGACGACCTGGGGATGGAGATAGGGTGGGGACTCTGGAGCGAAGCACTGCATAGGGTCAACTCCACCTCCACGTGCGCAAGGCTCAGCCTGACGCAACTAAAAGTGGTACATAGAGCCCACTTAACAAGAACCCGTATGAGTAGGTTCTTCCCGGAGGTGGAAGACAGATGTGAACGGTGCCAAAGAGGCCCGGCCAACCACGCCCACATGTTCTGGTCTTGCCCCAGACTCGTGGAGTACTGGACAGCCTTCTTCGAGGTTATGTCCAAAGTGGTGGGAGTGAGGGTGGAGCCATGCCCGATAGTGGCGGTCTTCGGGGTTTCAGAACAGCCAGATCTATTCCTGGGGAGGAGGGCGGACGCCCTTGCCTTTGCCTCCCTGATCGCCCGCCGTAGAATCCTGTTTGGCTGGCGGTCAGCAGCACCGCCCAGAGCTGCGGACTGGCTGTCCGACCTCTCGGAATCTCTCCAAATGGAGAAAATCAAATTTGCCATCCGAGGGTCGGACGACGGCTTCCACAGAACGTGGGAGCCATTCATGCAACTGTTCCGGGACCTATTTGTGGCCAATGTACAAGAGGAAGAATAGTCGGGGGAAGGTAGCGGGAGGGGCTACAGGTTCGGTACGGGGGTTCGATGGCTAGCTAAGGCCCAAAACCAAACTAAATAAACATGTTGGGGGGGGGGGGGGGGGGGGGGGGCGGGCGCAGTTACTACTACGAAGATGCTTACCTGTAAATATGTATGTTAATTTTTGCGTGTTTGTTTGTTGTTTTTTTTTTTTTTTTGTTCTTTTTCTCTCCTAACAATTTGTAATTTGTTCAATATAAAATATGAAAACTGAATAAAAACATTTATAAAAAAAAAAAAAACATACTGTTTCAAAATACCCTCTTGGACACACTTCACAAATTGCTCTCCATCTCAACCTCTGGCACAAAGCGAGTCCCAGTCAATATGGGGAAAATTGAAATCACCCACTACAACAACCCTGCTATTTTCACATCTCTCCAGAATCTGCCTACATATCTGTTCCTCTGCATTCCGCTGGCTGTTGGGAGGCCTCCTGTTGCTGCAGTCATATCTGACGCAAATGAAGATGGTTACAGCTCCATGCAGTCAATCCTTGTGGCCCCAGGGCATTCCTGCAGGAGGTCCTCAAGAAAGTATTGTTGACCCATTGTCTTCAATTAATTCATCATTGACTTTCTCACCATCCGCAATTGGGGCTGTTTGCTGATCATTCCACAGTGTTTGGCTGCTGTCATAATTCCTCCATCAATGGTGAGTGTAATGCAAAGCCTCCAACATAACTTAGATAACATCCAGGCTTCAGCTGATCAGTGGTAGATAAATTTCACATCACTGAAGGGTCAGGTGACAAGGAAAAGCCCAACCACCTCTCCTTAATCTTTAATGGTGTGACGCACCCCCCGTCGCCACCATCAACACCATTAGCTCCAGGAAGCTGAACCAGACTAGCCACATCTACACCATGGTTAGAAGAGCAGGGTAGAGGTTGGGTATTCTGGTTCATCTCTCGGCCCCAGAGCTCCACTCTGAACAAGGCTAAAATCAGGATTGCGACGGTATACTCGCTACTTGCTTGGACAGGTACAGCTGCAATAACGCTAAAAACCATCCAGGAGAGAACATTTTGCTTGAAATCCGTACCATTACTATCTCCTCTAAATAAAATCTACCCGATACACTGCAGCAATTTATTTAGTTACTTGCAAAAGTTACGTTGACAGCACCTCCCTCGCCTGTGTCCTTTACTACCAAGAAAGCCAAGTACAGTAATGCTGCAGGAACATCACATTCTTCTCCAGCATGCATACTTGACTTGGATGAAATATCGCTGTTCCTTCATTGTGAGCTGAATCGAAATCCTGGAACTCCCCATGTACCATTGAAATATATAAGATCCTGAGGGGACTTCATGGGGTAGACCTGGCGAGGATGTTTCCAAGTTAAAACTAGGGGACACAATGTCTGAGTAAGAGCAATCCCCACTAAAACTGAGATGAGGAGAATTTCTTTCTCTCAAAAGGTTGTTAGCCTGTGGGATTTTCTACCCCAGAAAGCAATGGAGACTGGGTCATTGAATTTATTTAAGACATTTTTTGAGAGGTAAGGGAGTCAAGAGCTACAGGGAGGGGGTGGGGGGGGGGGGGGGGGCAGACAGGATAGTGGCATTGAGACCACAACCAGGTCAGCCATGATCACATTGAATGGCAGGGCGAGCTCAAAGAGCAGCGCGGCCGACTCCAGCTCCTATGTTCCTCTGTTCGTCGTTGGAGTACCATAACCGGAGGGCTGGCAGAGGTTCGAGGAGGAAGCTCACAGGCAACTTCAGAGAGCAACTCCTGGGCAATAAACACCACCTTTCCTGCACTGATCGTATCTCAAAAGCACATGAAAAAGGCAAGGAGTGCTCTTATCAGTTTTATTAATGCTTATTCACACAATTACAGCAGCTGCCAACGTAAGCAGCCCAGCTGGAAATCACCCAACTTTACGGATAATAGATCCTCCTCCAGACTCTTTTGGCAGAAATGGGACAGCTTATGGAGTCTTTGTTTTTTGCCCCTTCGGTAATTACGCTGTGTTGATTTTCTCTGATGGTTTTCTGGCAACACGTATCAGCTCACTGAATCCAGGGATGCTTCTGTTTCGCAATTCCAGAGCCAATGATAAGCTCAGACCGGACAACCTAATTATAATATGGTTGGAGGCGGTATACAAGATGGGCAGGAACTATGCTGGTATAACCAAAGCTCAAACATCTCTGCTGTTTAAAACAACCCTCTGGAAACTCGTGGAGACTTTCCTCCTCTGGGATCAGACCCTGGATCCGGGTAAAAGTGCTTCGATGATGGTGGGCACTCTAGCAGTTTCTCACCGAACACTCACCAGTCAGGAATAGTGGCTAATTTGCTGCTCATAGCGAAAATACCTGTATAGCAATGCTCTCGTTGGGGGGGGGGGGGGGGGGGGGGGGTCCTTTAAAAGTTAATTGGGGGGGGGGGTTCCTTTAAAAGTTAATTGAGGTATTTGCTGATTGTATATTTTTAAATATGTTCTCCTGACTGCAGTTTGAGGACACTGGCAAGCATTGAGTTCATTTTTCCTGGCCCTTTCCTGACTCTCTGCTTCCACCTGCTCCACCTGAAAGCATGATTGTGCAGTGTTACCAGTTTAGATGCATTTTAATGACGATACAATAGTACCAGACCCTGGGGTAAATTCTCCACCTCCTCAACCATGTGCTCCTCAATGGAATACTGTCTCGGCCGCGGGATTCTCTGTTACCGCCGCCAGCTAATGGGATTTCCCATTGTAGCCACCCCACATCGTCCGGAAACCCTTGGGCGGCGGTGTGCTGTCGGCAAAACGGAGAATCCCGCTGGCTGAGAATTCACCACCCTGTTTTAGTAGTGGAACCAATGAGCTCATGATGCCTGTATCTTAACTCACACCAAGTCCCATTCACCCTTTGTCCTTGCACTCCTTGACTGACATTGGCTCTCATCCTTGCTTTTAAATTCCTCCATCCCACTCTATCTCTGTAACCTCCTTCAGCCCTACAACAGTGTAACTTTTATTCCACGTGGCCATGCAGCAACCTAGAGGTTCCCACGCTCGCCGGGCACATGTTGGCCCTTTGAATTACCATGCATGTGCACTACACAAAAAGAATGAAAGGCCACGCATTTTAATGAATAGGCTACACTGCAAAATATGTCAGAGGGAATATTGCCTACAACCCTCTAGCTCTCTACACTCCTCAAATCCTGGTCTCTTGTGTATACATAGAACATAGAACATAGAACAGTACAGCACAGAACAGGCCCTTCGGCCCTCAATGTTGTGCCGAGCCATGATCACCCTACTCAAACCCACATATCCACCCTATACCCGTAACCCAACAACCCCCCCCTTAACCTTACATTTATTAGGACACTACGGGCAATTTAGCATGGCCAATCCACCTAACCCGCACATCTTTGGACTGTGGGAGGAAACCGGAGCACCCGGAGGAAACCCACGCACACAGGGGGAGGATGTGCAGACTCCACACAGACAGTGACCCAGCCGGGAATCGAACCTGGGACCCTGGAGCTGTGAAGCATTTATGCTAACCACCATGCTACCCTGCTGCCCCTAATGACCTGCCCAGCCAATGACTATCTCCAACAAGAGAGAATCAAACCATTTCCCCTTGAAGTTTACTGGTAATACCATCACTGCATTCCCCACCATCAACATTCTGGGGCTCCTTATTGGCCAGAGGCTGAACTGGACTAGCCTATTAATACTGTGGCTACAAGTGCAGGCTGGAGGCTAGGAATCCTGTGGCAAGTAACTCGCCTCCGACTCCCCAAAACCATCAACAAGGCACAAGTCGGGAGTGTGATGGAATACTCTCCACTTGCCCCAAAAACACTAAGGAAGCCTGACATAATGCAGTTCAACGCAGAAGCTTCACTAGCACCCCGAGCACCACCTTATACATTTGACCCCTTCACCACCGACCCACAATGGCAGCAGTGTATATCATCGACAAGATGCACTGCAGCAGCTGACCATGGCTCCTTCGACAGCACCTTCCAAACTCTATGCAGCAAACACATGGATACACCACCAACTACAAGATCCCCTTGAGTCAACACCATCCTTACTTGGCACCATATCATGATTCCTTCACCATGACTGTGTCAAAAATGTGCAAGTTCCTCCCTACCAGCACTTGGACTGTAGCAGTTCTAGAAGACTACTCACCACCACCTTCCCAAAGGTAAATAGGGATTTGCAATAAATGCTCGACTAGCCAATGACACTCACATTCCATGAAGAAATAGAAAATGGCTGCTCACATAACAACAGTGGCTACACTTCAAAATGAGTAACTAATTGGCTGTGCGGTGCTTTGACTGTATAGAGGTTCTAAATGAATGAAAGTTCTTTACTTAAATTTGCAGTAAAAAAATTACAATTCTATTACATTATGAAATCTATTACTGCATTCTTGGAACATAGAATAATACAGTACAGAAGGAGGCCACTAAGCCTATCTTTGAAAGAGCTGTCCAATTAATCTCACTCCCTTGCTCTTTCTCTGTAGCTCTGCAAAGTGTTCTTCAACGATTCGTCAATGGACTTCAGTTTATCTGACTTTATGTCACTTCTCGTCCAATCGTGAAAATATAATTTGTACATTTCTAGATTTTACAAAAGCTATGTGACAGGCCTGGAGAATCTCATCAGCGTAGGAAACAAACAGATTGCATGGCATAAACAGGATTGTACATGCTCTTTTTCTGCCCAATAATGCCTTCCATTGAACACACTTTGATTCAAACCATCTGTCTGTTGCACTGTTATGAAGAGATATGAAAGGTGTGAAACCTGTCACTCATGGTACCGAAATGAGATGACAATCACCATCCTGCAATAGAGATTGTTAATATTCCCAAGAACACATTCTGCTGGACTCCATCAAAGAGGAAGGGTGTCAGCAAAACAAGTATGATTTAGCAATACTCGCTCACAGTCTAACACATTGGCTTCACCTATAGGGAAATCTTGGGCCCGTTGCCAGTTCATTTTAAAGGACGGAAATTGTGGGCTGTGTGCATGTGACTTCCCAATATGTGCAACCAGTAAACGAGGCTCCCTGTTGATATTCTAAGCTTGGCAAATCACCTCCAGCGTCGAGAGATGGGAAAAAGAGGTTTATTTACAAGTTAGGCAGCTCATTTACAACAAATGGAAAGTAAATGGAAAATGATCCTCTCTGGGTCTCCAATGTGTCACACTGGAGCTTACTGTATGATAGGTGATGCTACTCTCATCTATCTCCAAATCCCACCTTCGCATTGTGTAACCTTTCTTGCCTTTCTCCATTTTAGCTGTAGTAATTGCTTTGCATATTCCAATGCAGAACACTAGCCAAAGGTAACAAAATACTTCACAACTCGGCCTTCTATACCGAGAGTTTAGAAGAATGAATGGTGATCTCATTGGAACACATAAACCTCTTAAGGGCTTGACAAGGTCAATACTGGGATAATGTTTTTCCTGCATGAAGCATATAGAATTAGGAGTCACAACCTTGGATCAAGAGATTTGGCCATTTAAGGCTGAAATGAGGAAACTAAATGAGGTTCAACAGGTTGGATCAAGCAACTTGGCCATTTAAGGATGAAATGAAGAGATTAAATGAATTTCACAGGTGGTGAATCATTGAGATTCTCCAGATCAGAAGCATTGAGGATGTGCAGTTGAAGAGTACATTCAAGATACAGATCAATTGGTTTCTTTGGCAACTAAGGGAATTCAAGGGATATGGTGAGAGTACAGGAAAGTGGAGTTCAGATACAAAATCTTATTGAATGGTAAACAGGTTCGAGGGGCCGTGTGACCTGATCTTATTTATGATGCTCTCAAAAATTGACACAGACCCCAGAAAAGGTGACAGATCAAAAATAGCTTGAAGGTTTCTCAAGAATTCATTATTGGGCATTTCTCTTGTTCATTAACATACTACCCAGTGAGGCCATCATCTGCATGAGATCGCATCCATACATACACTGAGGACACCAAGAACCCCGCACCGGGCCGGAGAATCGCCGCAACCGCGCCACGCCACCCTGACACACGATTCTCCGAGGAGCGGCAGCGCATTTGTTGTGGCGCCAGTCTCGGGCTGCTGTCCGCAGCCGGGCCGCCGATTCTCTGGCCTTGATGGGCCATGCGGCCGCACGGAAATGGCAGAGTCCCGCCGGTGCTGTCCACACCTGCTCGCAGCCAGCAGGAACTCTACGCACAGGGCCGGGAGGTGCGGCCTGTGGGGAGGGGAAGGGGGCTCCTTCACCGGGGGGGGGAGGGGGGCCTCCGATGGGGTCTGGCCCGCGATCGGGGCCCACTGATCGGCGGGCCAGCCTCTCGAGCCCCGGCCCTATTTTGTTACGAGGTCAGCCCCTGTGGGGACCTAAATTGGTAGCGCCCGCGCCCGTTTCGCACCGACGTGAAACGCGACGGTGTTCACAATGACGCGGACACTCTACCACCATTTCGGAGAATCCTGCCCCATGGGAGGGAATCACCGTCGCGCCAGCCAAGTTTTCCGGCACGGCGCCCCCCCTGCCAGCAGCGGGATCCTCCGTTCTCCATTCCCACAGCCAGCCAATGGGGTTTCCCATTGTGGCCACCCCCACAGCGTCTGCAAACCGGGGGGGGGGGGGGGGGGGGGGGGGGGGCATGCAAGTGCAGTCTGTGAAGCGGAGGATCCCACCGATAAAGAATAGTGCAGCATATCTATCTCTACACTGTGGAGGTAATTTTAACACACTGCCGAGGGAAAGCTGTATTGGTAAATATGTGGAACCCAACTCCAACCCACCATAGTTGTCCTTACGTCTGGTTTAACCGCGGCAGGGTTGTGGGTCTGAGTGACCAGCTCCTAAGAGACAGATACATACCATAACATTTAAATGAGGTTCAGTTGCTCAGATTTTGGGAATCATTTGAATTAATGTCTGTGGGGTAATTTCCCAGGACCCGGGAAACTCAGAAACTAAAGGATGCTGGGCATTGTCTGCTGCATCAGGGTAGTGCATTGTAAAGCACAGCTTGTGGGCTTGGAGGGTCATTGTGCTTCACCTAGCCAATCAAGCAAATGGGCTGCCTTGATCTGCCGATCAAAAACCGAATGACACCTTGGTGATCTAATGATCCCCTATGATCGAATGGCGCTTGAAATCTAATAAACCGAGAATAAGCTAATTACCTCCCCATGATCTAACAATTGCCATGGTCTAATTACTCCCTGTAACATAAAGACCCCTGCGAAATAGCTTGTCTGAAAACTCCAGGAAGGAAGGATCATGAAAGAGCACAAAGAGAGGAGAGAACTGAGAGAGGAGGAGAACAGAGAGTGCAGGAGTAAGGGGAAAGCAGGAGCAGGAGAGGGAGCGAGCACAGGGAGAGCAGTAGCCAGGGCAAATAGGGATAAGCAATGAATGGTAGCCTTGCAGGTGATGGCCACATCCAGTGAAAGAATAAAAAACATTTTGCAGTGCCTAGAATGATATTCCAGTTTCTACAACGGAAGCTTGATCCAGTTGTCTTATTTTAATTTTAGAATCAGTTTCTATTGATGACACTGTACCACAAAAGCCTTGGGACTGAAAGGCCTTCTGGTTGCTCCCCCTTTACTATTTAATTAGACTCCCCACGCTCTTTTTAAATTTTATTAAGGCGCTACACAATGAATAGTCCTCATCCTTCTTTGATTTGCATTTAGATTTCTTCCTAATAAGGCATTCAACCAAAAGTGGCCATGTCCATTATATCCTATTACAGGAAAGCACAGAGGCTGAGTACAATATTAATTACATGGCTGTCATTCTGATCCCAGAGTAGATTTATGTGTTTTCTGCGTATATAGCCTAAAATTCAAAAAGGGGAGGAATTATTCACATTGAAAAGTGTATGAGGCCGAGTTGATGAGTTGACTCTTATTACACTTGGAGTAATGTCCCTTAACCTTTAATGTGCTGTAGATCTCTGAAAAGCTCTTTCTCTGGAGTCCAGCAATGATCAGGCTGCTGCAAGTGTCTGAGTGTTTCAGGGTATCCGATTCTTGATCACTGCCCAGTGCACTCTTCTGTCTAAACTTAGTGATGATTAGAACAGGCATAAGCTGCACTGACCTCTCCAATCAAATAGGCTGGCCAAATCTCCAGGCTTCGGACAAAGAAGCACCATTTGGCCGGCACATCGGAGGTGATGGATACCTCCAGGACTAAACCTCTTGAAAAGGCAACATCTTCAGCGCAGGTAGGTGGAATATTGGAATGAATTTGTTAAAAACTGTGGCTCTGCCCAGAAATGAACAATTTTAGAGCTTTCCTAATTGCCGTTATGGATATGTTAAGGATTAACAACCTTTTCATTGAATCCCTACAGTGCAGAAGGAGGCCACTCAACCCATCAAGTCTGCAGAACCCTCTGAAAGAACACCCTACCTAGGCCCATTCCCCTCACCCTGTAACCCAACCTAACCTGCACATCTTTGGACACTCAGGGCAATATAGAATGGCCAACCCACCTAACCTGCACATCTTTGCACTGTGGGAGAAACCCGGAGTATGCAGGGGAAACCCATGCAGACACGGGGAGAAAGTGCAAACTCCACACAGTCACCCAAGTTCGGAATCGAATCTGGGTCCCTGGCGCTATGAGTGTGCAGTGATAACCACTGTGCCACCGCGCCGCCCATGGGCATTCTCTTGATGAATTGCACAAAGAAGTGGAATGTTTTACATTAAATGTTCATTTTACGCACCTATCACCAGCTTTAGCAGAAGCAACAGTGGTCTTGTCACCAATTATTAGCGGTGTTTCTTCTGCCGTTGTGTTAATTTACCTCAACCTGTGGAAAATGAATTGGTTCAATTTCTTTCCATAAACAGTGAAATTGATTAATTCTTTTGCTTCCAGCTCATATGTCAACTGTGCTTTAGCATCAGAAAATAGGAGGTCTTGTGGTGCAGTAGTAGCCCTACTTTTGTGGAGGATTTTGTTCCAGCTGGTATCAGATGGAGTCAGCACTGTGTGATGTGGATGTCTGTCACATTATTAAAACAATACAATAACTTGAGCTCATTTGCTGTGCAAGATACAGGGCACCAACCGCTCAAAAGAGATTGGGCAAGCATGTTGTGTGTACATTTAAGACAGGACACGTGATAACAGTTGTACATAGGTATAAAACTTGGAAGACTGTGTGTGTGCTCTGCACAAAGCAAAAGGGAAACTAAAATTAGATCACATGACACATTTCCCTTCTAGTGATGTCATGCTGATATCCATTAAAGACATTGTGGTGAATGTATTCACCCAGTGCATGATACTGTAACCATTGCATTCACCTAATGCAGGATACTGTAACCGATGACCTGGAAGTGGTGATAAGAGCTGCTTCCAGGTATTGTACTGTAACCCCGGTGGACTCCGCCTCTGGCTCCGCCCTCACCGGGGCCATATAAAAAGACCGGCCAACTGTGGGTGGCACTCATCTGTATAACCGACTCTGGCTAGGCAAGTTCACGATTAATAAAGCCTAATGTTCACTCGCTTTCTCTGCCTCTCGGTGAATTGAAGGTATATCAAATTATTAATCGTAGACAGCACCATGGAACCGCTCTAAAGCCAGACAGGCTCGAACTCAACGCCCGCGCGTCCAAAGCCAAGGAAATATACGAACATTGGCTTCGATGCTACCTCGACTCCTCCACAACGCCTCCCATGGAGACCCTCAAGCTGCGACTCCTCCACACTCGGGTGAGCCAACGAATCTCGGTAATAATCGAGAAAGCGGCCACGTATGAGGCTGCGGTCGCAACCCTCAAGGCACACTTCGTGAAGCCCGTAAATGAGGTATTCGCCAGACACCTCCTCACTACTCGCCGTCAACGCACCGGAGAATCGCTGGACGAGTATCTGGAAACCCTGACTCTACTCACGAGGAACTACAGCTATCGAGATGTGACGACGGAGGAACATATGAACTCACAGATCTGGAACATCGACGTGGCAGGGGTCCGCTCGAACTATATCAGGCAGCGCCTGCTGGAAACGGGACCTCCGACTTGCGGGACACGGTAAAGCTAGCTACCTCGCTAGAGGTGGCCTACCAGAACCTCAGTATGTTTCCCGTGGGCCCAGCGAACCCCTCGTGGACACCATCGTCGCGGCTCCCGTCGGACCCGACTACGCCGCAGGCCTGCGCCGCGCGTCTGCCAGCCCAGCCCGTGGAACCGCTATGCTACTTCCGCGGCCAGGGCCAACACCCCTGGCAGCGTTGCCCAGCCCGCACAGTGATGTGCAGCGACTGTGGGAAAAAGGGTCACTACGCTACAGACTATCTGGGCCGACCTAAGGCCCAGAAATCGAAAACGCACCAGGCCCGACCCATGGACTCGCAGCTCCGCAGACCCCGCAACGTGGCTGCGTGCCTGCCCGGAACGCCCCCTCCAGATGCGTCATCGGCATCGTGCGAATCGTGGGGGCTGCCATCTTGGCCACTGGCCCCAACACCGACCGACATGTGTGACTCATGGGGGCCGCCATCTTGGCCGCCAGTTCCGGCACCGACCGACGTGTGCGTCTGATGGGGGCGGCCATCTTGGTCGCCATCTTTGACCCAGCCTGACAAATGCGACTAATGGGGGCCGCCATCTTGTGACTCCACCGAACACGCAGGCTACCCACAGCTGGGCGCAGTGACCCTCGACCAGTTGCAGCTGAAACAGCTGAAGAACTCCATAATGGTCGTCCGCGTCAACGGGCACAAGAACACCTGTCTTTTCGACTCCGGGAGCACGGAGAGCTTTGTCCACCCCGACACGGTAAGGCGCTGCTCCCTCCACACCTACCCCACCTCCCAAACAATCTCGCGATGCAGGGCGCATAGTACGCTCGTTTTATGCTCTACGTCTTCTCCCACCTCTGCGCTCCTCTGCTGCTCAGATTGGATTTTCAGTGTAATCACCGAAGCCTGACCCTACAGTTCAGCGGACCCTTGCCCCTCCTCACGGTATGCAGCCTCGTGACCCTCAAGGTCTCTCCCCTTTCACTCTTTGCAAACCTCACTCCTGACTATAAGCCCATCGCCACCAGGAGCAGGTGGTACAGCTCGCTAGACATGGCGGTTATCAAGTTGGAGTCCAGCGACTGTTGAGTGAAGTGATCAGCGAGGCCAGCAACAGCCCCTGGAGAGCGCAAGTGGTGGTCGTCCGGACCGGGGAAAAGAATCGGATGGTTGTGGGCTACAGCCAGACAATTAACCGGTTCATGCAACTGGATGCGTACCCCCTCCCCCGCATAGTGGAGATGGTCAACCAGATCGCGTAGTACCGTGTGTTCTCAACAGTCGATCTGAAGTCGGCCTACCACCAGCTCCCAATCCACCCGGAAGAGCGCCAGTACACTGCTTTTGAGGCAGCCGGCCGGCTCTTCCACTTCCTCACAGTCCCCTTCGGCGTCACTAACGGGGTCTCAGTCTTTCAGAGAACGATGGACCGAATGGTGGACTAGTACGGTTTGCGGGCTACATACCCGTACTTGGACAATGTGACCATCTGCGGCCATGATCAGCAGGACCAAGACGCCAACCTTCAGAGGTTCCTCCAGGCCGCCCAATCCCTCAATCTTACTTCTACCGGCCAGACAAGGCCAGACTGGTCAAGGCCTCCCGGCCCTTTGAGCGCCTGAGCATTGACTTCAAAGGGCCCCTCCCCTCCACCAACCGTAATATATACTTTCTCACCGTCATCGATGAATACTCCTGCTTCCCCTTCGTTGTCCCCTGCCCCGACATGACCTCAGCCACCGTAATAAAGGCACTGCACAGCATCCTCACACTGTTCGGTTTCCCTGCCTACGTCCACAGCGACCGGAGCACATCGTTCATGAGCGATGAGCTACATCAGTAACCGCTCAGCAAAGGCATCGCCTTGAGCAGGACTATGAGCTATAACCCGCAGGGAAACGGGCAGGTGGAGAGGGAGAACGCAACGGTATGGAAGGCCGTTCTTCTGGCCCTCAGATCTAGATGTCTCCCAATCCCGTGCTGGCAGGAGGTCCTCCCGATGCCCTCCACTCCATTAGGTCGCTCCTCTGCACAGCCACGAACGAGACCCCTCACAATCGTTTGTTTATCTTCCCCAGGAAGTCCATCTGCGGAGTCTCGCTTCCAACTTGGCTGACAACACCAGGACCTGTCCTTCTCCGGAGGCACATGAGGAGCCATAAGACTGACCCCCTGGTCGAGAGGGTCCAGCTGCTGCACGCCAACCCCCAATATGCCTCCATCGCGCACCAGGACGGACGGCAAGATACGGTCTCCCTACGAGACCTGGCGCCAGCTGGTTCCCCTACCAACGCGCCCCCCTCTCCGTTGCCCACCGCCACCCCAGCACCCCGTACACTCCCCTGGGTCTGCTGTATTGTCCCGCTCCGACATTGCCACCACCCATCACCCCCCTGCCTACCCCCACACCCCAACCATCACCAACAAGCCGGACTGAGGCTCAAGCTCCAGACACAACGCCCCTGGAGTCACCACCTGCAACAACCATGCCTGACGCACCGCCAGAGCTGAGGAGGTCGAAGAGAACGATTCGGCCTCCAGATAGACTGAATATGTAATGACCCCATGTCTCCCCCGCTGGACTTGATTTTTTTAACAGGGGTGAATGTGGTGAATGTATTCACCTAATGCATGATACTGTAACCATTGCATTCACCTAATGCAGGATACTGTAACCTATGACCTGGAAGTGTTGATATGAGCTGCTTCCAGGTACTGTACTATAACCCTGGTGGACTCTGCCTCTGGCTCCGCCCTCACCGGGGCCATATATATAGACCGGCCACCTGTGGGTGGCACTCATCTGTACAGCCGACTCCGGCTAGGCAAGTTCACGATTAATAAAGCCAAATTTCACTCGCGCTCTCTGCTTCTCGGTGAATTGAAGGTATATCAGGCATATGAACCCTCCAGGAATTCCCTGGAGTCTCCCAAGAATCCCTGGCACACTGCGGGCAACATCCAGGAGAAAGATCAAGGGGAATTAAAACATTTTCTTTTGTCTGCTTTCATTTATCAGCCACAAATGTGTTTGAGATTGGGATGACTGTCACACAAGGATCATCCAAGAAAGTTATGGAGAGTGTGCTGGCTTTCCAATAGGCTTTGAAAGGGCAGGGAGCTGGGAGTGATGATGTGTCACCTGCGGTGAAACCTTAATAAATATGTCGAATCAATAGTGGCAACCAGGTTGGATGGAAATGTGAACAGGATGGCTGGTGCTGGAGAGTTAACGGACCCACTCATGAAAACAACACCACACAAGCACTTTCAGGGTCGTGTGACGAGCTGAGGAGCCAGCATAGGTACGACAGCCAAATGGCCTCCTGCTGTGCTGTAACCATTCAATGATTCCAACAAACTCTGTGGGCGGAATCTTCCGATAATTTGTCTAGAGTGTCGCTTTCAGCGAGAAAACAGGCATGCAGTTCTCCAACTGCACTGCCGAGTTTTCTCTCCAGATTCTCTGGCACTTTGTTTTGTTTGGAATTAAGTCCCATCCCCCCCCCCCCACCCAAAAGCATCGGACAATCTTCCCACAAGCAACAGGGCAATTCTCCCCTGCCAACATCGGGGCAACTCCAAGCAACCACTCGCACAAGCAATGGGGCTTACCCCCCCCCACCCTACCCCCCCACCCCAAACAAGCATAGGTGCAACCCTCCCACCCCCTCCCTGCACCCAGTGCAATCCCTCACATGCATCAGGTCAACCCCCACCTCCCCCTCGCCTTCCCCTCAGAAGCATCGGGGAAACTGCCCCCACCTCTCCCACAAGTAGCAGGTCAATCCTCCCCAACAGATGAGCATTGGGGCCAAATTACCGCCCACACACACACGCACTCATAAGGGGAACCCAACTCACCCCATGCGACTCCCCAGAGGGCTTGTTCCTGGCACTGCCAAGTTGTAATTGCCAGGTTGGCACTGCCAGGGTGTAGTGCCCGTTAGCAATGACAGGATACTGCCTGGGCATTTCTTCCCCCCCCCCCCCCCCCCCCCCCCGATGGGTACCCCCTCGACAGCTTCCCGTTTTGCTAAATCTGTTGCAAACTGCGCTGGCATGACATCACTTATGCGTAGGGAAGATTTCTTACCTGGGGGGGGGGGGGGGGGGGGAGACGTATGGCTGGGAATCCCTTTAAGAAAATAAAAATTTATTTAAAAGGTGTTTCATCACCAACGAGGGCTGGGGAAAATCCAAGAACGAGACCCTGCCGCTGAGATTCTTGTTCACGTGATCCCGTGGGATTTTTCACCAACATCGCCACTTCCACGGTCAACTGAGACTGAAAATTTCACCCCCTCCCCCCAGCATGTCTATGAAGCCTTGCATGCCGCACAACCCCCTGCTGTTGGGGAACGTGCTGCAAGGGGGCCGCCATCGGTGGGACCGTAAGATCCCAACGGTAGGAAAGACGGGAAAATTCCAGCCTTTCGTTCCGCACCATCTGGCTTTCTCTCAATTAAACAAAATGCCAGAGCTTTTTCGAATAGGGGAAGCCTCCTGTGTGTTTTCTTTTCCTGTTAACAAATACATTCTGCATCGGGAAGCCACCACTGATTCATAAAGAACCCACATTTTCCATTTTCTAACAGCATCACCTTGGAGAATTGTCTTTCTGTGCATTCTGTTCCAATGCATTGTCGGAGGAAAATGTGTCATCACTTTCTCATAAAACTTTTAAAAAGACAAACCTTGCTTTTGTGTTGCTCACCATTCAATGTAAGGTATACATGCTCTTACATCCTCTGCTTTACTGGCCGGAGGCCGGTTTAGCTCACTTGGCTAGACCAGCTGGTTTGTGGTGCAAGACAAGGCCCGCAGTGTGGGTTCAGTTCCTGTACTGGCTGAGTTCATTCATAAAGTGGAGATACCAGCGTTGGACTGGGGTGAGCACAGTAAGAAGTCATTAACCTGGTGTTGTAAGACTTCTTACTTTATTCATGAAGACACTACCTTGCCCAACCTGAGGAGTGGCGATCCTCAGGTTAAATCACAACCAGTCAGCTCTCCCCCTCCGAGGGAAAAGCAGCCTGTGGTCATCTGGGACTCTGGCAACTTCACTTTATGTAACTGTTCCTACTTGAAATGGGTGTGCAATACATTTGAACCGTCTATGCTGTGTTATCTGCTCCATTTATACAGTGGGGACCATGATGTACAAGCTTACATGGGTGCAGATATTTCAAAGTCACAAATGATGTGCTTGTCAATAAGCAAAAAAAAGATACTTTGAAATATTCTTGGTTACAGTCTTTGACAAAGGGTCACCTTACAGATGCTGCCAGACCTGCTGAGATTTTCCAGCATTTTCTCTTTGGTTGAATTTTAAATGTTTTGATGAAAACTCGCCTCTAAATAAACACCAGCCACAAAAGGCCAAAGACTTTGGTTGCTATCCACAGATTCCTATAGACTCCGGTTTCATGAGGCTCACTATTACCACACCAGGTCACATGTTATCTTGGTGTCATCTCACCTTTGGAATTCAATACTTTTGCCTATTTTTGAACCAGGATTGTAATGAGGTCTGGAGCTGCTTGGGCCTGGCACAACCCACTTTGGGAGGATAAGAATTAAACAAAGGTGATGGGATAAGAGATGGGGGAGTGAAGGCAAAGGGAAGCTGAAGAGCAGAAGAAGATTTGGGTGTATTACGAAGCTAGGTTGTGAAATTGCAAATTGCGCTGACAAGGGCAAAGAGACAGGGGGAGAAGAAGGAACATTGGAATGATGTATTAAATGGTCTACAGAATATGGATGTACTGGTTTCAGGAGTTTAATGGCCTACTCTAGTTATATAGCACAGCACATGAAAATTATTTGAGTGTTGGACATATTGCACAAACAATGTACACAGTTTGAAGTAGCAATAAACAGGCCTGATATCAGGCATGGGACATCTGAGCTACGAGGAACCAGAGGAGCGGAGGTTGTTTGTTCTATGGATCAGCAGATTGAGAGGATCTCTAACTGAGAGCGTGGAGGATACCAACAAGTTAAAGCATTTGAAATTCAGAAGCAAGAAGATGAATGGACAGATCTCATATCACCATTCCACATAGAGAGTGGTGGCTGCTTGAACAGGGCTGCCTCGTGAGGTAATGACGGCTGATAGCATCAGTATCGATAGAGAATTGTACAGGCATTTTAATGCTGGGGTATAAACAGTGAGCTGTACATTTTGGTTCTGAGTTCTGAGCTTGATCAAACGTGAAACAAGAAACATCTTTTCTGATGTTGGACAACTGGTGTTGCTAAATAAATGTGTGTGTACTTTGGATACTTTAATCAAGGAGCCTGAAAGGAGGGAAAATACAGGGGGAGCAGTTACTCCTGATGCCTGTTGTGCTGCCATGAGGCTCAAACCAAGTTTCAGACTTCAAATGCCAGTGACCTGGTGAGGGCACTAAATAGGAACTTTGCTCGAACTCAGCTGGTGTTGGGAGACATTAGGCGCAATGCAGCCACTGCGTTGCGCCTGCCGTGGAGGACCCCTCTTTGGTAAATTTGGGTGTTGGGAGGAGGGGGGTCTGGAGGCCACTGGGGTGTGGGGGAAATCGAGAGATGGGGATGCCATTTTCAAATGGTGCTCCAACCTCTTCCTGCACTGGCGAGCTGAGATCGTTAGTGCAGGAAATGAGTCTAAGCGCAGCCTCGGTGGGGCGTTCCTCACCGAGGCCCGAAAAAGCAGCAGAGTCCCGTTTAAAAGTGGAGTCATTTTTGTGCGCTGTGAGCGCCTGAAAGACCCCACTAAATGCGCCCAGAAAGGAACTAATTCCACCCCCCCCCCCCCCCCCCATTAAATCGCGACCTGAACCTTTTTTTTTGCTGTGACCCCATTTTAATGTTTCACACTTGGGGCCACCCCAGAGTGAAAACTGCAGGGCGCAAAGGGAGTTGTTGAGAAGGTCAGCTGTTTAAACAGCAGGGGTACAGGCATTAAAAAAACAACTGTGACACCTCAGGCTCTGTTGGTGTCAGTGATTGACCTCAGTGCCTATTGAATTAGTCTACGGCCAAAGGCGCATTTTGAAGGGTCTCGGAGCCGAACCCAGGGCTGTCAAACCTGTCTCTCCACTCCATAGCCGCCATAGCTACCTCAGAGCTCATGAGCCCAACTTATCATCCTGTGACCCCCTCTGATGCGACCATCAATTCACTCAGAGACACGAGTAGAAGTAAACTGTGGCTTTAATCAACTTACAACTGAGCCTGCCTGCGACTAGCTGAACTTAAGGCAGGCTCGCAAGATCGCAGCATTTTATACTTCCGGTTGTGGGCGGAGCCATGGGCAGAGCCAAGGGCGGAGCCCTGTACATGCTCCTCATCTCCCCCTGTGGGCAGAGCCACGCAACGGCTCACAGATGGAGCCCACAGGGACACAGTGATATACAGTGTGAATTTATGTTATACATTCATCACACCCTCTGGGAATCCATGTAGTCGAGCATGGCTGATCCCCTCCTCAACGCTAATCTTCCAACTTAGCTGCACGTGATTTGATGCCCTTATCTCACAAAAGCCTTATCATTCTCAGCTTCGAAACCTTCAACTGGCCCAGTAGCCCCTTGGCAGAGATTGTTCTTCCCAGAATGGCTCTGCTAAATTTTTAGATTGTGTCTCCTCGTGCTTGGTTTCTCCACCAGAGCAAATAGTTTATTTGAATCTACTCTTGCGAATCCTTTCGGCATCTTATACACCTCGATCTGTTCACCTCTCAATCTTCCCTTACTCAGGGAGTACAAGGCAAATATCTGAAATCCGTCTGCATAATTTCACTCACCAGGTCTTAACATAAAATAATTGGGTACAATAAATTTAGAAAAAATATATAATGGCACTCAAACATAATGTGATTTTTGACTTCCAATGTGTAAACTTTTGGTTAGTTTAATGAGCTAACTTCCACTACAAATTCATGGTCTTTTTAAGACATCCATGGACATAATTTGGGCCGAAGGAACACAAATAAGGATTGATTGTTACAACTTGACCACGCTGATCAGTGTGGTGAACACCACTAGTGGTATATTATATGTATTACGGCACTGCCCATATATTAGAGGTATGCTGGTAAATTCCTGCCTGCTGGCTCTGCCCAGTAGGCGGTGTATAAAAGTCCTGTGCTGCAGCCATTCCGGCTCTGCTAAATTTTTAGATTGAGTCTCCTCGTGCTTGGTTTCTCCACCAGAGCAAATAGTTTATTTGAATCTACTCTTGCGAATCCTTTCGACATTTTATACACCTCGATCTGTTCACCTCTCAATCTTCCCTTACTCAGGGAGTACAAGGCAAATATCTGCAATCCGTCTGCATAATTTCACTCACCAGGTCTTAACATAAAATAAGCGGCGATGAGTTCAATTTGCCCCTCCCTTAAAAATCAGGACATGGCACTATATCAATTAAAGACAATTGTGGTTCCATACAGATGACTGCAGCAAGAGAACTTTAGATGGATTTGTGTTAGCAGAAGCTCTATTGCTGCACACAATGTTTTGATACCTTTACAATCAGTGCTCAGTTGCAGATGACCCTGAAAGCAATTCAACATAAAACACTCCAGGTAGGAGTTCTGAATAAAACATATCAGGATAGCACAATAAATAATTCTTCTGCAAGTGCTTTATTCAAATGGTAGGGATTTCGCTACAGCACCAGTAAAGGTGTGCTATTCTGTGTGACACACGGAGCACAATTATGGAAAGTCAATAAAGTACAAAATCCTGAAAAAAAGGTGTTGAAGAAAACTGCACCACAAAACACAGAGAAAAGCAGAATAAGTGGAACTGGATGTCCATTTTTTTTAGAAATACACCACGCTGATCAGTGTGGTGAACACCACTAGTGGTATATTATATGTATTACGGCACTGCCCATATATTAGAGGTATGCTGGTAAATTCCTGCCTGCTGGCTCCGCCCAGTAGGCGGTGTATATAAGTGTGTGCTCTCCTGTGCTGCAGCCATTCCGGTTCCGGCTACAGGAGGCACAACATCTTGTTCAATAAAGCCTCGATTGTTCCACCATTCTTGTCTCATGGTAATTGACGGTACATCAATCAGAACAAGAGGCGGGATTCTCCCCTACCCGGCGGGGCAGGGGGTCCCGGTGGGATGGAGTGGTGTGAACCACTCCGGCGTCGGGCCACCCCAAAGGTGCAGAAGTCTCCGCACCTTTAGGGGCCAAACCCTAACCTTGAGGGGCTAGGCCCGCGCCAGAGTGGTTGGCGCCAAAGGCCGTTCCCGCCAGCCGGGGCCGAAGGGACTTCGCCGACCGGCGGAAGTCCACGCATGCGCCGGAGCGTCAGCGGCTGCTGATGTCATCCCCGCGCATGCGCAGGAGAGAGGGTCACTTCCGCCTCCGCCATCGTGAAGACTATGGCGAACACGGAAAGAAAAGAGTGCCCCCACGGAACAGGCCTGCCCGCCGATCAGTGGGCCCCGGTCGCGGGCCAGGCCACCGTGGCCCCCCCCCCTCGGGGCCAGATTGCCCTGCGCCCCCCCAGGACCCCTGAGCCCGCACGCGCCGCCTTGTCCCGCCGGTAAGGTAGGTGGTTTGATTCACGCCGGCGGGACCTGCATGACAGCGGCGGGACTTCAGCCCATCATGGGCCGGAGAATCGCCGGGGGGAGGGGGGCCCGCCGACCGGCGCGGGGCGATTCCCGCCCCCGCCGAACCTCTGGTGTCGGAGACTTCGGATGATAGCGGGGGCTGGATTCACACCGGCCAACGGTGATTCTCTGACCCGGCGGAGGGTCGGAGAATCCCGCCCCAGGTGGCTGACACCCCCCTACCCTGTGTCAGCTGCGTCTCAGTTGGTTACAACCCTCTCGCCTCAGAGTCAGACGGCTGTGAGATCAAGGCCTGCTTGGGGACCTGATCGCCAAACTTTAGGCCGTCTGTCCTGCTCAGTAGCCAGAGCAGTCAGAGGTGCCATCTCTGGGATGAGATGTTAAAATGAGCAGCCCCCCTCCCCCCCCCCAACCTTGCTATTGGCCGCTGGCGGGAATTACTGGTCAATGGCATTTTTCATGGCTCACCCGTCTCACCGTAGAGAAACCTGCCGCGGGGCGGGGTGCACATTCAGCAGGACCAGAAGATCAGCCATGATCATATCAATTGTTGGAGCAGGCTCCAGGGGCCGAGTGGCCTCCTCCTGCCCTGAATCTTTGTGCTCTTGTGTTACCAAAGGCCAGTACATCTCGCCCCCATAAAAGTGCAAGAGTTCCTTTGAAATTCTGCAGTCTTTCCCGGAAACATGCAGTGAATGGTGATCACAGGAAGTAGACTGTAAGAGCTTTTTACAAGAGATGAAAATTTAGCCCAAACCATCGAGAAAATACTTTCTCAGAAGACTGAGGAAATTTGGCATGTCAGCTTCGACCCTCACCAACATCTACGGATGCACCATAGAAAGCATTCTTTCTGGTTGTATCACAGCTTAGTATGGAGCCTGCTCTACCCAAGCCCGCAGGAAACTACAAAAGGTCGTGAATGTAGCCCAGTCCATCACACAAACCAGCCTCCCGTCCATTGACTCTATCTATAATTCCCACTGCCTGAGAAAGGCAGCCAGCATAATTAAGGACCCCACACACCCCGGACATGCTCTCTTCTACCTCCTTCCGTCAGGTAAAAGATACCAAAGTTTGAGATCACGTACCAACCGACTCAAGAACAGCTTCTTCCCTACTACCATTAGACTTTTGAATGGACCTACCTCGTATTAAGTTGATCTTTTCTCTACACCTTGCTATAACTGTAACATAATATTCTGCAGTCTCTCCTTCTTTCCCTATGTACGTTATGCATTGTTTGTACAGCATGCAAGAAATAATACTTTTCACTGTATACTAATACATGTGACAATAATAAATCAAATCAAATCAAAGAGAACAGAATTTAATGACCACTTTAAACCACAATTTATCGAGTCTGTTACTCCATTACAGCTTATTCCTTTTGAAATAGTCCAGATAGGACACTCCAAACATCACTCTTTGTATAAAATACCAGCCAATCTCAATTGCTTTTTTAAAGGTGTACAGAATGGGGAAGAAATCAATTATTTCCTGCAGTTCTGCCAACCTTGAGATGATCCGGAGATGTTGCTGAGGTAACAATAACAGCAGTCTGACAGTTGCCAACAACAGAAATTTACCTCTAATTGACCTCAGGACAACTTACCAAACTGAGAGGATGGTGCCCCCTATCGGACAGATGACAACAAGGGGACACAGTTTAAAAATAAGTGGTCTCCAATCTAAGATGGAGATGGGGAGAGTTTATTTGACCCCAAAGGCCATGGGTTTGTGGAATTCTCTTCCCCAGAGAGCAGTGGACACAGGGGCCGCGATTCTCTGCTGGGTCGGAGAATCCCGGGGGGGGGGGGGGGGGGGGGGGGGAGGCTGGGATTCTCTGGGCCTCGATGGGCCGAGCGACCGTCCAGTTTTGGCCAGTCCCGCCGGCGTGAATTACTCACCTCACGCATGGCAGGAACTGGTAGGTGAGTATGCGGGGGTGGTTCTCAGGGAGGGCGCGGGGGGGGATCCGACCCCGGGGATGGGCCCCACAGTGGCCTGGCTTGTTCCGTGGGGGGACTGCTTTCCTCCGCATTGGGACCCTGTAGGGCTCCACCATATTGCCCGGGTCGGCGCGGAAATACGCCGGCTGTTCCGCGCATGCGCGAACTTGATTCGGCCCTTCCCCACCGGCTGGAGCAGTGCCAACCCCTCCGGCGTCCACCTCGCCCCCGAAAGTTTGGAGAATTCCTCACTTTCATGGACTGTTGAAGCCGGAGTGGTTGGCGCCGGTTTTCCCGCCGGTGTAGGAACTTAGTCCCCAGAAGGAAGAATCCCGCCCAGGGTTGAATATTTTTAAGGCTGAGTTTGACAGATTGTTGATTGACAAGGGAGTCAAAGGTTATAAGGGAGCAGACAGGTAAGTAGAGTTGAGGCCAAAGTCAGATCGATCATATCAAATGGTGGAGCAGCCTACTCCTGCTCCTAATTCTTGTATTCTTGTGTTACCAAAGGATATCCGAGATAGTAACAGTTTGGTTAATTTCTGATCCAAATTCCTGAACCAAGATGACGCCAAAGGAAGTCAGCATCTATACC
Organism: Scyliorhinus canicula; assembly: GCF_902713615.1. Taxonomy (NCBI): domain Eukaryota; kingdom Metazoa; phylum Chordata; class Chondrichthyes; order Carcharhiniformes; family Scyliorhinidae; genus Scyliorhinus; species Scyliorhinus canicula. The sequence goes on along the minus strand of NC_052162.1, from coordinate 22,239,822 downwards.
TGAACAGACTGATATCATCGGGATGGGAGGAGTTTGCAGTTTGACTAGACATGACTCCACAGGCTGCACCATTCACTTAACTGTTTGATTCACTCACCAAAATGGCCAATTGTTTATCTTTACTACTGTTACCCAGGATACAAGTGACTTGAACCAAGCTTCTTCCAACAACAACAAACTTATTAGTTTATCGTGAAATCAGTCTGGTCGAATAGAAAGGCAAAGTCTATTAATATACAGTTTGAAATATGAAAGCATGCTAATTATTCTTTTGAAATACCCTGGGCTGGATTCTCCGCACCCCGACTCTGAAATCGTATCCGGTGCCGGGGTGGAGAATCCATTTCTACGCATGGAATCGGGACCAGCGCCGGTTCCTCGATTCTCCGGCCCCCGAAACGTGGTGTACTCAGTGTACCTGCGGCCATTGCCAGAGGCCCCCCCCGCTATTCTCCGCCCCAGCTGTTCGGGATATTCGCGTGGCGCGTTACGGACTCAGTCCGCGGCCCCTATGGTCGGGGGCAGGCCGATCGGAGGGTTGGGGGGGCCTCATACGGGACCGGGATATTTTTGGGCAGGCAGTCTGGGTCAGGCTTGGGCTGATCGGGGGCACTATTTGCGAGGTCTAGCTCCGCGGTCTGAGTTCGCCATGGAGCATGCGCGGCCTCTGAACCGGAAATGCAGGGGCCCATATCTGCACCTGGAGCTTCGAGTTTCATGATGGGTCCCTGCCCTCCCCCTGCAGGGCTGTAAATATGTGGCCTTTTGACGCCGGTTTTTCTGGCGTAAAAGGCCATAGTTTTCACGGCAGCGTGGGGGCATAGCCCCTGAAACGGAGAATCCAGCCCCCTAAGTTACATACATGCATGCATCAAAAAGAAATAATACGATAAAAATAGAGGCATTGTATCAAAGGTCAAAAGTCAGTGGTTGCTGGTACGGGCGACACGGTGGCGCAGTGGTTAGCACTGCTGCATCACGCCGCTGAGGACCCAGGTTCGATACCGGACCCGGGTCACAGTCTGCGTGGAGTTTGCACATTCTCGCCGTGTCTGTGTGGGTTTCACGCCACAACACAAAGATGTGCAGGTTAGGTGGATTGGCTACACTAAATTGCCCCTTAATTAGAAAAAAATAATAATTGGGTACTCTAAATTTATTTTTACAAAAGTCAGTGGTTCAAGGGAAAAGGATAAATGGTGGAGTCCTTGAAATGGCTCCCGAGTTATATGGTTGTTCTCTCAGTACTGATCTGTGAAACAATTGATGACTCTTGTATTGCTTTCCAGGCAGGCTTGAGGAACATTTGGAGGCACTTTATTCCAGCATGTAGAGCAATGCAAGACAAAATCCTACTTTAAAACATAGTTTTCCACTCAAGTTTCATTTTCAAAGCCATAAACTACACATGATCCTTTTGTACATAGTCCACCAGTTCAAGAGGTTTCCAGCTTCTTTAAAACTGCGTAATTACCTATTCTTGTAAAATGTAGGCGTGATTTACCTGTCGCGTCCACCAGGACTTGGGGCAGGAACCAGCTGGTAGATCTCACAAGAGGCCTCTTCAGGGTTTCCTGATGGTTGTTGCTGCTCCCGAGACCAAACGAGAACTCACAATCTGGATCCCGCCCATAGAGGACGGGTCCCAGACTTGCAGAGTTAAGTGAGCCTAAAAGCTAATTTAACTGCACCAACGCCAGATCTAGCCGGCTCCCGGAAACTACTGGTCTATGTTGAGGAGACCCCATCCAGGCACCATTTAGCACTGGGCCTCACAGGCGGGGACCAGGCGAAATGGCATTTGTGGGTCTCCCAGGTGATCGGAGGCCCCTGGTTGGTTGGCATCAGGGCAGGGTGGCATCCTGGAACTGCTGATGCCACCCAGACACCTTGGCATTGCCAGCCTGGCACCCTGGAAGTGCCACCTGGGCACCTTGGCAATGCCACCTGGGTGCTGCTCTGGCACCTCCAGGGTGCCTGGGAGGCACTGCCCGGCTGGCAGGGGCATTATAAGGGTAGCGGTCTGGCAGTGCTAAGATGCCCGGGTAAAATTTTGCCTGTGCCAGGGATAAGGCCCAGGGGTGCCCTGCCCGCATGAGGTGGGGTGCGGGGGAGAGGAGAGGGGGGGGGTCGAGGACCCCCAACAGGTAAGTTGGGGCATTAAGGGGCCCGCGGCAGGGGTCGATAGATTAGGGCCGATCTCTTTGTGCACTGAGGATCTCATGTTGGAAATGCGACTGAGTGCGGCCTTGCCATGGCATCCCCCTCTGAGGCCTAAGAAAAACTGAGTGCCATTAGAGAGAGGGGAAATACCCCTCTAACCCCACCCAGAACAGACTCTGCTGTATTTTTCATTAGATCGCGTCCTTTTCCTTTACCAAGAGACCTGCATTTGCCCTTTAAGAGACAATTCTTTAAAACACAAATTCTTCCAGAATGTTCTTAGTCCTCGAAGGTGACCTATTTTCTGTGATTAAAATGTTCAGGGCAAGACCCATCATTTGCTGTCAAAATAATGGCGAGGCTCATGGTACTTTCCATTTGTTATACACAAATGATGTAGTAACTGCAGGCAGAGATTGAGGAATAGTTAATGGACAGAGAAATATATACTGGAAATAAACTGGTAATTTTCAGGTTGGCAGGGTGCAACTATTGGGTACAGCAAGGTTCAGTGCTTCTGCCTCATCTATTTACAATCTAAATAAATTACCTAGTTGAGGTGACTGAATGTAATATATCCAAGTTTATACACTGCTAGGGAGGAAAGCAAGCTGGGGATCAATTACTGGGGAGCATAGATTTAAGGTGATTAGAGGGAACATGAGGAAAAGCTTTTTCACCCAGAGAGTGGTGTTCATCTGGAATTCACTGCCTTAATTGGTTGCTGAGGCGGATACATTCGACTCAGTTAAAAGGTACCTGAACCTGCGGGCAGCATGGTGGCACAGTGGTTAGCATTGCTGCCTATGGCGCTGAGGACCCGGGTTCAAATCCCAGCACTGGGTCACTGTCCGTGTGGGGTTTGCATGTTCCCCCTGTGTTTACGAGGGTTTCACCCCCACAATCCAAAGATGTGCAGGGTAGGTGGATAAGCCACACTAAATTGCCCCTTTATTGGAAAAAATAATTGGGTGTTCTAAATTTATTTTAAAAACGTACCTGGACCTGCACCTGGATTTCTGGAAAGTGGGATTAATATGAGCGGCTGGTTTCTTTTTTGGCTAGCACAGACACGACGGCTGAACGGCTATTTCCCGTGCCATAGCTTTTCTTTGGTTCCACAGAAGGACGCAAGGAGGCTGAAATGGGACAGCACGACTGCAGATCGAGGGGCCTTGACCATCTTGGAGGCTCTTTTGCACCAGATTAAATCACAGAAAATCACCTCTCTACCCACAACTCCCCCCCCCCCCCACTTTCCCCAGGACCTACACAAAACAGCTGCACCTTGCTAGAATTGGACCCCAAAATAATTACAACATCACTTAACATTTATACTGTTAATCAAAACAAAACTCTGGTGGCATGCGAGCTGAAAGCAGCCAATGTCTCACAGGAAGACAGTCACACGTAATTGTGACAAAAATTACTTGCAGCAATTTTCCACCTTGTATTATTTCCTACTGTGTGTTGTGGCAGTCTCAAATCTATGTTTAAATTAAGGGCAATTTGCACTTATGCACAAGCTATGTCTGGAAAATTGTGTCTAGTGCCAAGTCATCTCAAACAACCTGCAATTATACAGCAAGTATAAGGGCTGTGTTTGAAACAAGGAGCTGGAATGGCTGATACCGCTCTCGCCTCCCTGAGCTGTACTTTGGAGAGAATTGCAAGGCTGTCGAGTAGCACCAGGAAGATGTGCATAAATCCCTGTACTTTTGAGGTTAGTCGTTTGTCACCGTACGGCTAGCATCTTCTCGGATTGATAAGGCATAAGAAATATGAGCAGTAGTAAGCCATTTGGCCCATTGTGAGAGGAAAGGGTGATAGCGACTGGGAGGGTCTAAGAGACGGAGGCTTCATGAGAGGTTAAGGTCAGCAGTGAGCGGGGGTATCAACGAGAGGGAAGTTCAAGCAAGCAGGATCAGCGGCAAGCGAGGGGTTTCGGAGAACAGGAGAGGCAGCGACAGGAAGTGGGAGAAGCGACAAAGCAGAGAGGTAGTGAGCCAGAGTCAGTGAGTTGCAGAAGTGGTGAGTCACAGGTAAGTAGAAAGTAGAAAGAGTCAGTGAGCACGATTTAATGGGAAAAGTTCGAAGTGTCATTTCAGGTGTGACTTCCCAACGGCTGCGTGGACAAGACCACGACCCGTACTTCGAACCGAAAATTATCCCCCATTTTTTTACTTTTTTTCTTTTTTTTAAATTTAGATTAGCCAATTATTTTTTCCAATTAAGGGGCAATTTAGCGTGGCCAATCCACCTACTCTGCACATTTTTGGGTTGTGGGGGCGAAACCCACGCAGACACGGGGAGAATGTGCAAACTCCACACGGACAGTGACCCAGAGCCGGGATCGAACCTGGGACCTCGGCGCCGTGAGGCGGTTGTGCTAACCACTAGGCCACCGTGCTGCCCTTGAAAATTATCCCCCATGAGCTTCATGGCAGAATTGGCTGTCCCGCCAGTTGATATGCCAAACCCCGCCTGGCAGCTCCCTGCCAACAAGGAGGAGCTGCTCATAAATGCTCTTTCGACCTAACTTACAGGCAGCAGAAGACCATGGCACCACGTAGGGGTGGCACGGTAACACAGTGGTTAGCACCGTTGCTTCACGGCACCAGGGACCTGGGTTCGATTCACAACTTGGGACACTGTCTGCGCGGAGTCTGATCGTTCTCCCCCTGTCTGTGTGGGTTTCCTCCAGGTGCTCCGGTTTCTTCCCAGTCCAAAGATGTGCATGTCAGGTGGATTGGCCATGATAAATTGGCCTGAGTGTCTTCTATGACTCATTCCATGATTCTATTTACACCTGCTCCACGTTTCAAGGACATTGGCCGTGGAGGCGAGATGTTCCCCCAAGGGGTTCGGAGGACCAGCAACAGGGTATCCAATGTCGCCTGTGAGGGAGTGGCAGCGGCCGTCAGTTCTGGATGTTATCCAGATTTACATATTTAAGGGATTTACATATTTAATTACGTATTCCTGAGGCCCGGGAATTAATATTCGCACCGGGGAGATCTCGCCATGGTACCATGTAGTACTGGCCCACACATACCTGGACCAGAGCATCTGAGGGGTCTCCCAGGAAATCGGAGACATCCGGCTGGTCGGGCTCTGGACAGGGCGGTATCCTGGCACTCTTGCTGCAACCCAGGCACCTTGGCACTGCCAGCTTGGCACCTTGGCAATTCCACCCCAGGCACCCTGCAGTGCCACCCTGGCATCCAGGCACCATCTGGCAGTTCCCTTGCAAATCTGGCAGTGCCATGGTGCCACGCTCACAGTGCCCAGGGGGAGAGCCAGGGTGCCACCCTTCCCTATCCCCACCTCCAATGTCTGGAAATTTGTCTGGACCAGTACTAAATGGCGTCATTTTGAGGTTTCACTGGGAGGCGGTTAGTTCCCGGGTACCAGGAGAGTCCGGCACATGCAAGGGAGCCTAATGGAGTATTTAAATATGCATATTTGGATCTCGCCCAGTGCGGGTGACATCCAGATCGCAAAGTCTCGCGAGGTCCGGTTGAATCTGGCAAGATGTCTCAAGCATCGTTGATCCCGTGATAGGCCTCACGTGAGATTCAATGGCTGGTAAATCGCACTCAAGAGTTTTTTCGGGGAGGATAGAGAGCATAAAAGAGATGGGGAAGTAGCATTATTGTTTACAGAATCAATTCAGATGTGAAGAGGGATAATATACAAAATGAATCATTAAACAAGGCTATGCGGGTGCAGCTCAGAAATAAAAGAGGGGCAACCAGATAACTCGGGAGTGTAACACAGACCCGAAGATAGTGGAACGGAATTAGAAGAACAAATGTGTAGATTAATTTCTGAGTGCAAAAACAATAGGACAGTAATCGTTGGAGATTTCAACTCCGCTCATATCAATTGGGGTATGAACAGTGTGAAGGACACAGAGGGCACAAAATTCTTGAACTGCATTCAAGAAAACTGTATCAACCAACACACAACAAGCCCAATGAAAGGGAATGCAATTCCAGATTTAGTCTTAGGAAATGAAGCTGGGCAAGTGGATGATGTAGCCAGGGCTGAGCATTTTGGAGATAGTGACCATAATAGTTAGGTTTAGCAGCATTATGAAAAAGGACAAAAGCGAGAACAGGAGTAAAAGTTCGAAGTTGGAGGAGAGGCAAATTTTACAAGGCTGAGCGATGAACTGGCAGAAGCCAACTGGGTACAGCTATTAGCAAGAAAAACTGTGTCAAATCAGTGGGAGGCATTCATAAACGAGATGCGAAGATAAAGTAGAAAAGGAAAGCTTATGACAGTCAGAAAATACTGCAGGAAGCCTGGAGAAATATAGAACGTATAGGGGTGAAGTACGAAAGGAAATTAGGAAAGCAAAGAGGGGATCCGAAAAAATATTGACAGGTAAAATTTCTGAAAACCCAAGGATGCTTTATCAGTCCATTAATAGCAGGGAGGAATTAAGGAGAGCGTAGGCCCTGTCAGGGATGGATGTGGTAACTTATGCGTTGATGCAGAAGATGCAGGCAGTGTTCTCAATTAGTATTTTTTCTCTGTCTTCACTAAGGAGGGGGATGACGCAACATTCTAGTTAAAGAGAAGTGGGAAATTTTAGGTACAATAAACATAGTGAGGGACGATGTACTGGAGGGACTGGCATCCTTAAAGGTGGATAAGTCACCAGGGCCAGATAGATTGGATCCCAGGCTGTTGAAGGAAGCCAGGGAGGAAATAGTAGATGCTCCGAGGATCATTTTCCAATCCTCACGAGATACAGGTAAGGTCCCAGAGGACTGGAGGTCAGTGAACATTGCACGATTATTTAGAAGGTTTGTGGGGGGAAGTCCAGAGAACCATACGCCAGCCAGTCTGACTTCAGCAGTGGGCAAATTATTGGAATCAATTCTGAGAGTCAGAACCTGGCACTTAAAAAGGCACAGATTGATCAGGGATAGAACATAGAACAGTACAGCACAGAACAGGCCCTTCGGCCCCCGATGTTGTGCCGAGCAATGATCACCCTACTCAAACCCACGTATCCACCCTATACCCGTAACCCAACAACCCCCCCTTAACCTTACTTTTTAGGACACTACGGGCAATTTAGCATGGCCAATCCACCTAACCCGCACATCTTTGGACTGTGGGAGGAAACCGGAGCACCCGGAGGAAACCCACGCACACACGGGGAGGACGTGCAGACTCCACACAGACAGTGACCCAGCCGGGAATCGAACTTGGGACCCTGGAGCTGTGAAGCACTTATGCTAACCACCATGCTACCGTGCTGCCCCTAATGAGATAATGGGATAATGAGCATGTTTTGTGAGGAGAAGATCATGTCTTACTAAATTAATAGCATTTTTTGGGAAAGTAACAAGGCGGGTTGACAAGGGCAGTGCAGTGAATGTTGTCTACAGGGATTTCCATAAGGCATTTTATATGGTCCCACATGGCAGGCTGGTCAGAAATGTGAGATTCCATGCGATACAGGGAGGCACACCGATCCAAAATTGGCTCAGTGACAGGATACAAAGGCTAATGGCCAATGGATACTATTGTGAATGCAAAGTGGTTTTTACTGGTGTTCCACAGGGCTCAGTGTTGTGGCCCTTGCACTTTGTTGAATGAATTAATGACGGGGATATCAATGTAGGAGGCATGTTTGGGAAATTTGCAGATGCCACAAAAATTGAACGTGTAGTTGACAGTGAAAATGCTAGCTTTCGACTCCAAAATGGTGAGATTTAGTGAGCAGAAAAATGGCAAGGGGATTTCAATCCGGAAAAGTATGAATCAAAGAATCATGGAATTTACAGTGCAGAAGGAGGCCATTCGGCTCATCGAGTGTGCTCCGGCCCTTTAAAAGAGCACCCCACTTAAGCTTCCCACCTATCTCCATAACTCAGTAACCCCACCCAACCTTTTGTTTTTGGACACTATGGGTAATTTATCATGGCCAATCCACCTAACCTGCACACCTTTGGACTGTGGGAGGAAACAGGAGCACCCGGAGGAAACCCACGCAGACACGGGGAGAATGTGCAGACTCTGCACAGACAGTGACCCAAGCCGGGAATCAAACCTGGTACCCTGGAGCTGTGAAGCAACTGTGCTAACCACTGTGCTGCCCTTAAATCTGAACACCCTGGTAATTGACCCTCAGCTAGGGGAAACAGGTCTTTCCAATGAAATTAATGCATGTGAGAATTAATGCATTTGCGGAGGGCAAATAAAGCTGGGAATACTCAATGAAAGGGGGATATTGAGAGGGATCGAAGAAGTGAGAAATCTTGGGATGCATGTCCGCAGGCCCCTGAAGGACTGGTGTATCAGTTGGTAAAGCACATGGAATGCTTTCCTTTATTGGACAATGTATTGGCTACAAAGGCAAGGATGTAATTCTGGAACTAGACAAAAGGCTAGTTAAGCCACAGCTGGGATTTTGAGTACAGTTCTGGTTTCTCATTACAGGAAGCTCTGGAGAGAGTGTAGAGGAGATTTACAAGGATGTTGCCATGGCTTGGAAATATCAGCTATGAGGAGAGATTGGATAGGCTGGGTTGTTTTCCTTCGGACAGGGGAGGCTGATTGAGGTGACCTAATTGAGGTGTACAAAATTATGAGGAGCCTAGACAGGGTAGAAAGGAAAGACTGCTTTCCCTTAGCTGAGGGTCAATTACCAGGGGACACAGATTTTTTTTTTAAATTTAGAGTACCCAATTAATTTTTTTCCAATTAAGGGGCAATTTAGCATGGCTAATTCACCTACTCTGCACATATTTTGGGTTGTGGGGGTGAAACCCACGTAAACTAGGGGAGAATGTGCAAACTCCACACGGACAGTGACCCAGAGCCGGGATAGAACCTGGGACCTCAGCGTCATGAGGCAACAGGGCTAACCCACTGCGCCACCGTGCTGCCCATAGGGGGCACAGATTTAAGGTGATTGGTTGAACGATTAGAGGGAAAATGAGGAAAATCTTTTTCACCCAGCGGGTGGTGGGCGACTGGAATTCACTGCCCGAACTGATGGTTGAGGCTAAAACACTCAACTCATTGAAAAGGCATCTGGATCTGTATTTGAAGTGTCGTAACCTGCAAGACTACGGACCAAGTGTTGGGAGGTGGGATTAAAATGAGCAGCTCGTTTCTTTTATTGCTCTTTTTTGTCCGGCACAGACACGATGGGCTGATTGGCCTCTTTCCGTGCCTTAATGTTTATGATGGTTCTGAGGCCTACAGACAATCGATGGAGAATGATGGTGGGGAGATGAAGAGCTACACAGGGACGGTCAATGCTGAAGTAAAGTGTTTAAAAAAAATTTTTTTGTATTTCATTCATGGGATGTGGACGCCCCTGGGTGGGTCAGCATTTATTGCCCATCCCTAATTTCCCTTCAACTGTGTGGCTTGCTAGTCCACATCAGAGGGCATTTAAGAGTCAATGACATGGCAATGGATCTGGATTCACATGTAAAACAGTAGAACAGTAGCAGAGTGGTTAGCACAGTTGCTCACAGCTCCAGGGTCCCAGGTTCGATTCCTGGCTTGGGTCACTGTCTGTGTGGAGTCTGCATGTTCACTCCGTGTCTGCGTGGGTTTCCTCCTGGTGCTCCAGTTGTATCCCACAGTCCAAAGATGTACAGGTTAGGTTGATTGGCCATGATAAATTGCCCTCAGTGTCCAAAAACATTAGGTGGGGTTACGGGGATAGGGTGGAGGCGTGGCCTGAAGCAGGGTGCTCTTTCCAAGGGCCGGGCAGACTCGATGGGCCAAATGGCCTCCTTCTGCACTGTAGACTCTATGATGAGGGTGGCAGATTTCCTTCCCTAAAGGACATTAGTGACCAGATGTGTTCCTACAACCATCAGCAATGGTTTCACGATCATAATTAGATGTTTAATTCAGATTTTTAAATCAAATTTAAATTCCACCATCTGCCATGGTGTGATTCAAACCTGGGTCCCCGGGGGCATTAACCTGGTCTCTGGATTACCAGTACAGTAACAATACCACTGCACTACCGCCTCCCCTAACAGGGGTCAAGATGGATGGTGGGCCATGGCTAACTGGGGGTGGGGGGGCAGTTCCAGTATGCAGCGGAGCTGAGTGATGATGATGGGATAATTTAGAGGGTGAATGATAATTGGTCAAGTGTAATAGGATTAGGTTGGCCAGAGCCAGTGGGGTGCAGTGAGGGTCAGGGGTGATGGAGAAAAAGTTAAAGGTGGCTACATGAGAATGCAGGGTGTTGGCTTCCAGTTTCAGGGTTTTAGTGGGGTGACATCCAGGGGTGGAGTTGGGGTTGTTCAAAAGGCCTGGGAGAGTTGCACAAGGTACAAAACAGGCAAAACGTCTGCCTCTGTGTTTACCTAATGGCCTTACCCCCACATCCTGAAAGACAGTTTCCTGACACAATATTTCAGCTCCTCTGTCCCTGATTCCACTTTGCATCAACTATCCGCGAAACGCGTTCCTTGACCAAGCTGGCTGACAACTTTCAGCTCGAAAGCGGCCTTTCCTGACCTCCTTCCCTTGGATGGCAGTCCTTCACAACCGCCTCCCTCTTGACGGCTAATCTTCCCGACCTCCTCCTGCTCCTTGGCCCTTCTCTCCCCCCTCCCGTTTAATGCCCTTCTCCTGAGGCCTTGCTGCGAGTGAGCGCTCAGAAGAGAGGCTTTGAGCAGGAGGAAGTCGGGAAGGGCGGCCATCAAACGGGAGGAGATCGGGAAGCATGGTGGCCGATCCTGGGAACAGCTGGGGCTGCAGTTCTGGAGTCCCTCTGGGTGACCAATCCTATCAGAGTGTTTATGTGTTTATTTGCGGGTGATTGCAATGGGACGTAGATTACCTTGAACACACTAGCTTGATATAAATTGTCCTGGATCATTGAGAAGATAACCCTGCTGCAAAAATTCCAGAGTCTAGATATGAATCTACAGACATAAATATTTCCAGCAATGACATAAAATTTGCATTTGAGACAAAAATCAGAGGTTTAGTAATTTTCACAATATACCAATTGTAAATTTGTGAGATTGCAAGATTCAAGAACAGAAAAGGCCAGGTGCTGGGGACGAAATTGGATTTTTGGGTTCCAGGAAGCATCACTTGGCATGAAATATTAATTTTTGACGAGTTATTGATATGTTTGCTGCCAAGCTAGAAAAGGCATTTTCCTTCATTGACATTTGATTCACTTTTATTTCAAAGATTAATTTTTATCCTGGTGTTACTCCTTTATTCTCAAATATTGAAGTCTAAATTTTGTTTCGAGTAACATTTTCCCAATTTGCATTTATCTCTTTATATTCAATGCATTTTCAGTCCAATTATTTTCTTAGATATAGTAAGTTAAAAAAAAAGTAAAGTGGCCACTGTCCGCCTCTCCCTTTGAGTGTGATAGGGTGGTGATTTAACCTGAGGGCCACCATCCCTCAAGTGAGAGGCAAGGGTGAGAGAAGGCAGGACCTTCGTGAATAATTTCAACTGGTGCAGGAACTGAACCCAATCTGTTAACCTCGCTCTGCATCACAAATCAGCTGTACAGCCAACTGAGCTAAACCAGCGTCCGGTTTCTTAAATATATGTTAAAAGACAGACTTTTGCAGCACATTTACTTCTTGTCATAAAAACTGAGCCATCTGAGAATGATATCAGTAATGAATTAATAAAAATTGCAAACATTTGAAATACTTGGAGGCTATGATTAAGCACGAGAAGCTTAAATGAAACAAAATAGATTGCTGAACCTTGAAAAGGGAAAAAAAATAACATGCACGATTGAGGGGGTGGGTTAAAGAGGTGGGAGGATAAGGAGAAACAGGAGCAGCACGAGGCCCAAGGTTTCCCTCCTTGGCCCGGGGAATTCAGAGCAGTACCAAGGATTACAAATTCCTCACAAACAGCCAGCCGAATGTTTCAGGGTGGCAAGGGGTGGATGCCTGTCAGCCATTCAAATATGGGGCCTGGACTTTTGACCCCGTGAGGGGCTGGTGACTTTCTGCCCGTATATGATTGGCCTTGTCTCTGCATATCTAGTTGGCCAGCCACTGTGTGTTGCATGTGGCCAGCGCTCCATCTCTGAGCAGAAGTAATAATAATCGTTTTATTGTCACAAGTAGGCTCACATGAACACTGCAATGAAGTGACTGTGGAAAGCCCCTCATCACCCCACTGGCAACCTGAGAATAAGATTCTGCCCCTTGTTTCCCATGAATGATTCCACACTCTTCCTTTTCATATACTTTTCGGTTTTCTTATCTCTTGCCAGCTTACTCTTAAAGTCCAATTTCTCTCTCTTTATGTTTGTATCATTATCCTTAGCTGTGTCCTGTCATAATGCCATCATGATATCTTGCTGCAAGACCACGATGTGGAACCACAAATTTTACTCAGTCTTGGGTAAGGGAGAGGAGGATTTTGCGTCCAGGGAGGCAGATGTTGAGGCTCTTTCCAGGTCCAAATCCCATTCTGGGAATTGTAGTCACAGGCCACCGAGGCATGCACTTTATAAATCCCATCTCCACCCCACAACTGCTGCTGTTAATTGACTGAGAGGTGGGTTGGATGACAGATGAATGGCAGCAATTGCAAGTTGGAGGTGGGATTCCTAAAGTGCGCATTCCATTTAAATGGAATCATGGCATCCATTTGGAAAGAGGATGCGAACACCCAGGGTGTCAGGAGGAGATGTAGAAGCCCGAGACCGCAGGCACAGCTGTCCCTTGCTTCACTGATGCTAATCTTGAGGTCCTACTGGAGGCTGTGAGGAAATGGAGGAAGGTCCTCTTTCCAAAGGGTAGCAGGTGAAGGCCACCCAGCTAAACACAACAGGTATGACTAGAAGTAATTAAATATTGAGGGCAATATATGTAGTCTGGAGGAATTAGGTGCAGTGCCACAGGAGGTTATAGAATTATAGAATCTCTACAGTGCAGAAGGAAGCCATTCAGCCCATTGAGTCTGCACCGACCCTCCAAAGGAACATCCCACTTAAGCCCAATCCACCACCCTTTCCCCGTCAACCCATCTAAACTTTGGACACTAAGGGGCTACTTAGCATTGCCAATCCACCTAATCTGCACATCTTGTGGGACTGTGGGAGGAAACCCGCGCAGATAAAGGGAGAACGGTAGCACAGTGGTTAGCACTGTTGCTTCACAGCACCAAGGGCGAAAATGATGTCCCAATCTGCAACGAGCCTTTCCTGCTGGACTCGCCATCAGGAAATGACTCTAAGTGTGGCTTTGGCGGAGAGAAACTTCCTGAGGCGGCAAAGTGCCGTTGAACAGCAAAGTATTTTACGCCACTGAAGCCATTCAGAAACATCCCGCTGAATGCGACCAAATCCGGAAATAGATATTTCTTCCAGATAAATCACGCCCTGCATCTACAATGGAAGTGCTCTCAGAAGCAGCTTAATGTGATTGCCCAGAAAGTTTGAACTTCCAACAGGTAATTACCCTGAACCCCGTGACCTTCCCAAGAAAATCTCCAAATCTGAGTTAGAATCAGAGACTTCGGACAGTTCAGACTCACTTACCTGGATAGTTACCCAGGAAATGTTAGACAGAGAAATCTTACAAATAACATGCCAATCACCCCCATCTTAGTTCCAAAAGTATCCAAGTAAAATTATTCCTTAAATTTTCAAGTTTGATACTAGGCTGTCAACTGGCATTAGATGCTGGGCCTCATTGTAGTCCTTGTCTGTTTTTAAACATGGGAAATATTAGTTACATGGAGCACTTTCTGAGCCCCATTAGCCAGGTTGTTTGTGGGCGACAACTCATGGCTCAAGCTCTTGTGGCATCTTTATTGGATGGAGCTGGATGTTCTCAGGTGATTCTTTATGTATTTTGGTCAGTAACTTGAGGAAGCTGGCTGTAAATGAACATTGGTTTATTTAACTATTTACAAAGTTCTGTTCAAGGCAACATATCACTCTCATTACAGTCCTTGCTGGGAGAACTAACCTGGTTTAGCACAGTGGGTTAAACAGCTGGCTTGTAGAACAATGCCAGCAGAGCAGGTTCAATTCCCATACCAGCCTCTCCAAACAGGTGCTGGAATGTGGTGACTAGGGGCTTTTCACAGTAACTTCATTTGAAGCCTACTTGTGACAATAAGCTTTGGGCCGGCTTTTGTATTGGTTCATAATGCGCTCCAGGTGGGTGGTCTCCGCCCCCTACCTGGGAAGCTCGTAATCCATGCGGGGGGGGGGGGGGGGGGGGGTGTCCCATGGAGAGATCAATGATGGTTTCCTCGTGGTCCTCATTCGTGTTATGATTCCCCTCCCCCACAAAGTTCGAAAGTCCTCCTTCAGCCTCCAATGGTGAGGGCCTTTTGCCGCCACTTTGCCCACAGCTGTGCTTCTGCCTGTGGCGGGTCTGGTTCAGGTGGAGTGTATCGGTCTGCCGACCGCCTTTTCTGCCGACACCCCAAGAGTTGCTGCCGGGTCCTCAGTCACAGACGCGAAGGTATCCGCTGGTACGGAATCTCTGTGTCCATCTCGGACCACAGACATCCTCCTCCTGTTGGACCAGATGTTGTGAATTAGACGGCTGAGTCCCCAGGCTGAGGAGAGGTTCCTGGTGTGGCGCAGACACCAATACTGGTGGTTGGGTGCCGTGAATTGCGGATTCCCACTTCTTCAGGTGGTCTAGGTGGTTTCTTTGAACTTTCCTCTGAACCTGGACTTTATATGAGACCAGGTTGGCAATGGACTTCCCACAGTATTTGACCAGGTCTAAAAATGACTGGAGCTCAAGTGGTGTTCTTTGGGGTTGGAACCATCACCAGTCTTCCGACCACACAGTTGGCAATGCAACCGGATCTCCCCTCCAACTTCGCGGGTGAGGGTGTGTCCCACCAGTCAGCGGTAGTGCTCGAGATTCTAACCCTGCTGTGGAATTGCCTCTGGGACTGCCCTTTCGGAGGAAGTCTGGCCGGACCGACGCCTTGCCATGATGCAGAGGGAGTTTGAAAGGAACTGTGGGCAAACTACGAACGTCTTATGTCATAATATCATGGTTGTGGTGTAATTCACCGACTGACCACTAGGAGTCTCATTAGTATATAAATGAATGTTAGTCAGGTGACAGACTTACGCGGGAGCAGGGAGAGAGGTTGTTTGTGCATGTTCATACTATTGTTCATCTGTTTTGTATATATTTCACCCACAGTTAATGTTAATAAATCATTTATAGCTTTAGCTACAAGTGTTCTTGTAATATAAATCAGGCCATCCAACAAGTACATTACACCTTAGTACATGGATCCCTGCACTCCTCTCTCAGCACGTTCTTGGGATAATGAGAGTCCAATGGCC